>NC_043709.1:22187724-22279738 GCF_006229205.1 Suricata suricatta | reverse complement strand
TTTCTAAGGGATTGGTTGTAATAGATACTTTTTCATTCATGATTTTGTCTATCTGGGTGCTCTCTCTTTTCTTTCTGAGGAGCCTGGCTAGAGGTTTATCGATTTTGTTTATTTTTTCAAAGAACCAACTCTTGGTTTATCTTGAATGTATCATAGATAAGCTGCTATATAATGATTGCCACTTCAGATAGCTGTGAAATTAAGTGATTAACTAGTTGTTACTTAACCTTCTAATTTCTGTATAAGTCTAATTACATGAAATAGAAGTTGGGGTTTTGATTTTTTACTTTGCTTTTCTGTTTGGAGTGTTATTGTAACTTCTGTATTGTAAATGATGGAAAATAATTGCATATGTTAAAAAAAATAAATTGTGTTATATTAAAAATAAAACACACATCTGACCTCAGTTCAGGTCACGATCTTGTAGTCCATGAGTTTGAGTTCCGCATCAGGCTCTGTGCTGACAGCTCAGAGCCTGGAGCCTGCTTCAGATTCTGTCTTCCTCTCTCTTTGCCCCTCTCCCCACACATACTCTGTCTCTCAAAAATAAACATTTAAAAAAATTTTAGCTTAAAAAAAGAAATCTTGGAGTCATAAGCATATATATGGAAGTTGAAAGTGTGAAGCTTTATGAAATCACCAAGCAAGTGGTAAAGATAAAAGAAAGAAGAAGAAGAAGAAGAAGAGGAAGAAGAAAGTGCACAAGCTCAGAGTCCTAGGACATTTGAATACTTACAGTTGTGAGAGATGAGGAGATGCCAGCAAAGAGGACCAAGAGGAAGCCGTAAGGGAGGAGAAAAAAGTAGCTAAGAGAATTATGTAATTAGCCTGGAAGTCAAATAAAAATCAAGGAGTATGGAGTGAGGGAAGGAAAAATCTCATCTTTGCATGATGATGGAAATGATCCAGTAGAACACCAAAGAAAAGTATGATTTTTATAGAGAAGAAGAGAAATTTCTGGAATGTTGTCCTGGAGTAAATAAGGAGAAGGATCTACTGGGCACATGAAGAGTGTGACATTAGAGGGAGCTTCCAGCCCTTATTCTTTCTAAGTAAATCACAGGGTCCCTCCTTCTGTTGTTTTATTATTCTTACACATCATACATGCTGCTGCTCTCCCTGAACAAGCTTCAAGTTTTTATCCCCTCTAGCTGATCAGTTTTCTGGATAATTTTATTTATTCATATTCATTGAACCTCTTCATTGTTATAGGATTGTCCTAAGCCATGTGAGATGCAGCAAACAGGACAGACAAAGTCCCTGCACTCCAGGAGCCTACACTCCTGGTGGGTGGATATGGCCAGTGTGCCAGTATGGTTTGGAATGAGCTAAGTGATCAGGAAAAGCCTTCAACATATGAGCTGTAACCTGAATTGTGAGAAAAAAAAAAAAACCATTGTTGGTGGGGGACAGGGATGGAAGATGTGGAGAGAAACAAAAGCAGGGAACAAATGGAAAGAACAAGAGGTCCAATTAAATAGAGTATAGCAAGCAAGAGAAAGGATGATGTGAGGGGGGGGGTCAAGTGGGGAAAGGCTTAGGCTTTGTACTTCATGGGAAGGTGACTTAGACCGAACGTTTGTGTCCCTCCCCCAAAATGCATATGTTGAAATTTTAATTTGCAGTGTTAAAGTATTAGGAAGTGGGGCCTTTGGGTGATTAGATCAGAGCACTCATGCATGCAGTTAGTGCCCTTATAAAGAAACCCTGGAGATCTTCCTCACCCCTTCTGCCATATGAAGACACATTAAGAAGACAGCTGTCTATGAACCAGGAAATGGGCTCTCATCAGAACCAAATCCTCCAGTACCTTGATCTTGGACTTCCAGACTCCAGAACTGTTTGTGGTTTGTTATTCAAGCCACCCAGTTTATAGTTTTCTTACAGCAGCCCAAATGGACTAAAACCAAAGGAGACTGAATTATATGCTGAGTGTACTGGCAAGTCATGAGCCTGGCCCTGATTCACCTTTGAGGACATCTTTCAGGATACTGTACAGAGAATGGATATTAATGGAAGAGTGGAAGCAAAACGAATAGATAAAAGGTTTCTGCAGCCTTCCAGGCAAGAGATGGGGGAGGGCTCATTCAAGAATAGCAGCAGTAAAGATGGAGAGGGGTGGATGGATTTGTTTTCCATCTCAGAGGTTTAACTGGAATGACTTGCTGATGAATTGGATGTGAAGAGTAAGAGAAAAAAAGGAATCAACAATGATTCCTAAGCGTTCGACCTGAGTCACTGGGTCAAGCTGCTATTACAGAGATAGAAAAATAACACAGAGGAGATTGGTTTGGAGGAGCGATAAAACCTGCAATTCTATTTTGGACTTAATTCGGAAATACCTATCAAACATGCAAGGGGAAATAGTAGGCAATTAGCTATAATAAATAAAGACCTGACACTTCTATGGTGTTTACTATGAACTAGGCATGACTCTTACCACTTTACAAACATTAAATCAGCATACATTGCATTTACATCCTTAGGATTGGGTGAGATCACCTTGGGAGAAAAGACGGGAAAGAAGGAAGCTCAGGAATAAGCCCTGAATACACTAGTACTTAGAGGTCAGTTAAATGCCCTTCTTCCCCAGATTCTCAGGTAAAAGTCACTGGTTATGGGCTTTTGCATAATCAGAATTCCAAATCCTATTTGTTGACAACATCTGCACAGACAGCTGCTTCCTCCCTCTTTCTTGGTCTCTCTTCCAACATCCCAGGCATCAGTGGGAGGAATTCATGTAAATACCAGCTGTATACATAAGCCTTTCTATTTTCTGTCTAAAAAATGATTGTCTCTAAGGACGCTTACCCGGTCTTAGACTGCTGTTTATCTCTATTTGAACTCCCTTCCCCACCCCACCTCCCAAATGTACTTCAGTGGGAAAATGTATTAAGTTTCAGCAGGCTCTCCACCACATGTTGGCTACATGCTTCAGGCTGTGCATCTAAATTGGACTTTCTGGGGAAGAATTCAGCCACCTTCATCACCAAATTTATAGCTAATTTCTTCTTCCCAGGATGAGTTTTCACCTCCATCAAAACTCTACTCTCTAGTAAATAACCTGTTTAACTGAGTACTAGCACTGATATATATATAATTCATGTTTCCTCCACTTCAAAAGTAAGGTTGTCAATTTCCTTTTAGAGGAAAAACCATGACCCACAGCATCAGTCCCAAGGGAAACGAGGTTAGGAGAGGGTTAGTGGCCAGCTCAGTGGATGCCAGCACCACTCTTGGGAAAGCAACCATAAAGAGTTTCTTCATACTACTCACGAATCAGCAGTTACTTCTTTACAGAAAAAATAGTCCCTACTACACAAATTCCAGCACATTGCATTCCTAAGACTAATTTAGTGGCACTCACTTGAACCACTCTTAATGAGGTGGTCCAAATGCTTAAATGGTAGGGTGCGTTATCTTTTTTTCCCACTATTTTATTATTTGAGAAGATCAGATTTGGCTTCTATTTATGATCAGCTCCAAGAGACTTAAAAGAGACTTTGATTCCAAACTATATACATAAATCGTGTGGGGTTTTTTTTTCTCTTAGAGATGATGAAAGGGCAATATTTTTCTTTTATGTTTCAACACTAAACAGAAGTCCTTCTGAAATTTTTTAAATAGCAGTTCTTATTAATTACAAGTGAGGGCTTAAAGAGGGTTTCAATAAAGGAACCAGAATTATCATGTGAGTGGCAGTACTCCATGTATTATTTCTTATGTTGTTCTCCCGTGCATGCAAATTCTCTCTCTCCATAGAGATAGAGATAGAGGTATATGGCCCTCTCTTTTTTCTCTCTTTTTCTCTCTTCCTCCTTCTCTTGTTGTTTCCAATTTTTAGTCCTTGTCCCATGACATTTCTTTTTCTGATAACATCGTTTCTGACCTCTTCCCCCGGGTTTTCCTGCCGGCTTCTCACCGTGGCATCCAGGATATACCCAACAGGGAAATCATACTGAAAACGAATCTGAAAGCGAGCCTTTGGTTCATCAAGTAGATAATACAAGTCAGAAAATGTCTCATCTAATTCTCTGGATTCTGCCTATAATCTGCCGTAAAATATCAAACCCCTGATTTTAAATCAGAACCTGAAATGGTTCCAGGATGTAGATATTTAAATGGAAATCTCTAGGGGGTTTCCTCTCCCATATAAAATTAATATTTTGATTTTCTGCCAGTTTGTTCTATGGATTTCAGATGTGCTGATGAATTGATTTCTTTTTTTTTTAAAAAAAAAAGGACTACAGAAATAATCTACTGTGGTATGCCTTTATTTGGGGGGAAACAACATCTAATTAGAAAACAGCCTCATTATTATTTATAGCATGTTATAAATTAGGTTTGTGCTATGTCTCTTAGCCTAAATATTTTACAAATCCTTCTATATATATTTTAATATATAGAAATATATAGAATAACAATATGCATAGCTGCAACATTTATGGGGAAACAACTGATCCCCCTGGGTTAAGCATTTTAACATCTTAAGTAAATGTAAATTTTTAAAACAGATCTAGGACATAAACTGGCATAGTTGTATGTTGGAAGAAAGCCCTCTAGAGTATAAAGCCTGTGTTTTGAAGGAACAATCTAGGATTTGGGAACAGCTGGAGGCAAAAGGCCTCAAATGGATGTATGTAGAATATCTTTTCACCAATCCCCAAACCTATGAGGATAGAACAGCCAGAGGAGACTGGATGAAATTTCACATGAATGGAGGGAGAACAGGTGTTTCCAAAGCAAAAGGAAACTTTCTGTAGAGAAAACTACTGAGAAGCATTATCATACGTTCATATTTAATAAAATAAAAATATGATTTTTAAAGTCCATAAAATAACACTGTTAGCCTGTTGTGGATCTCCTTTAAAAATACTAGCATCCCTCCCCTGCAGGCTTCCCAGAAAGAAGAAGAGAATTTTCTGACCCAAGAGGCCTACCTGACCCTCTGTCCCTGTAAAGGTTAGAGCTCCCTTGTTACCCATCTGCCTAGATCTCTTGACTTTCTCTTTATCATACTTGCAATTAATTCATCACTTGGCAATTCTTGTTCAATGTATCCTCCCCGCTGAATTATTGCAGGAATTCAGGAACCATGCCTGTCTGGTTTACTTTTCTTAGGTGAGCACAGAGTCTGTTTTCAAGAAATATATGTTGAATGAAAGAAAACTCACAAAGGGACATCCTCTTGAATAGACATAGACCCCCAAAGAAGTTGGAAACTTGAGAAGGAGACCACATAAGAATGGACAAATAGAAATACTGCCATCAAAGAGAACAACACAGGCACCTTTTATGAACTACTCACTCTGAGCATTATTGGCTAATGACTAACAATACAGGCCTGCAGTTCATCTACTTACATTTGAAGCCTGTTGCTAGTATCTCCTGGCTGTGTGATGGCAAACATGTGATTTAAGCGTGCTCCCCCCTGCCCCCCAACCTCTCTCTCTTTGTCCCACTTTCCCTATCTATAAAATGAGGATTCTAATGTTAGTTTTCTTCTTAGGGTCATTGTCACAGTTAACCGGAGTAACTGGTGGGAAGAATTTAGCAAGCATCAAGCTCTCCATGAGGAGTATGCATTAAGCACTGAGCTGGAGCTCAGTGAGCTCTTTACAGGAATACTATAGCACAGATGTTACTATCCCCACTTTGCAGTAAACAGAACCCTGTTTCTTGCCCTAGGTCATCCAGTCAGTGGTAAATCATGGACCTAGGATTACACCAGGGCACACCCTCTCTAAGGTGTGGTCTTTGCACTAGTTTCACAGACTCAGAGAAGGTTACTCACCAACTAACTCCTAACTACCACCAGAGCTCAAAACAGATACTTTGGCTGGTAAGTGATATGGCCAGCTACACAGCAAGAAGACCAATGCTGAATGGCAAAATCTGGCAAGGAACTTCAACTAGCTGGCCTACAGAGGGCAAGATGATGCAAGCCCTCGTCTGTTGCGGAGGCAGTCAGTGGGAGCATTCCCACCCAGCCACAAAGTACACTTCCAAAAGATCTCACCTATCTCACCCCAGCCTTTAGAACTGGGTAGGGACCAATTAACTATACTATTAACAAAGTGACAATTAGCTAATAAGTTGCTTAAGGCTTCAACAAACTTGGGTTGGATTAAATAAAACAGGAACAGAAAGTCTAAAAGCAACGACCTCCACTCAAGGAAAGGCTGGGGTAAATTAGTGAAATATATATGCAGTTGAATCATTAAGCAAGACGGTTCATGGTTCACACTAAGCTAGAGTGTCATTGTTTCTTTCTTGTTAGTGTGACATTTTTCCTCCATTTGAGTCACTGTCTCTTGAGATTGTGCCAGACTGAAGATGTAAGTGTTGGTTCTTAATGATTCCTCATGTGCAGGACTAACTCTGTGTTAATCGGGAAGAAGGTAACATGTCTTATGGAAATACAGAATTATGGAGATAGCCAGCCAGAAATGCATTTACTTCCTAACACTGCATTCACTATCTTAGGAAAGACCCTCAATTTTTCTGAGCCTCAGTTCCCAATAAAATGAGGATGTGACTTTATAGTGATATGGTAGCAATTAAATTAGATAGTATATGTAACTGTCAGGACAAAGAAACAAGCATCCCCCAACAATGTTCCTAGCATTTATTTTCTTTTCTCTTTTCTTTTCTCTTCTTTTCTTTTTTCTTTCCTTTTCTTTTTCTTTCTTTTCCTTTCCTCTTTTCTTTTATTTTCATTTCCATTTCTATTCTTTCTTTTATTCCTAACATTTTTGGTCACCTGGTCTACCAGTTATTTTAGTTAATCATTACAGTGACACAAGATGGTCAGCAGTAGATTAGCAGTATTCCTGACATCTATCTGTGATATACACCAAAAGCATAACCTTCTCCAGTTGTGACAATCCAAAATGTCTCCAGACAACAGAAGACATGAACAGACATTTCTCCAAAGAAGATAAATAGATGGCCAACAGACACATGAAAAGATTCTCAGCATTATTAATCATTAAGGAAACACAACTCAAAGCTATCTTACCTCACACCTATCAGAAGGGCTGAAACCAAAAACACGAGAGAAACAAGTGTTGCTGAGGATGTGGAAAAATGGAACCTATATGCACTGTTGATGGGAATGCAAACTGGTGTAGCCACTGTGGAAAAAATATGGAGTTTCCTCGAAAAGTTATAAATAGAACTACCCTCCAATCCAGTAATCCCACTATTGGGTTTTTACCCAAAGAACACAAAAACACTAATTTGAAAAGATACATTCACCTCTATGTTTATTGCAGCATTATTTACAGTAACCAAAATATGGAAGCAGCCCAGGTGTTCACTAATATATAAATGAATAAAGAAGATGTGATATGTATATAATGGAATATTATTCAGCCGTAAAAAAGAATGAAATCTTCCATTTGCCACAACATGAATGGAGCTAGAGAGTATAATGCTAAGCAAAATAAATCAATCAGAGGACAAATATTATATGACTTCACTCAAATGTGGAATTTAACAAACTAAAGATGAAAAAAGAGAGAGAGAGAAATCAAGAAACAGACTCAACTACAGAGAACAAACTGATGGGTACCAAAGGGGAGGTTGGTGGGTGGATGGATGAAATAGATGAAGGAGATTAAGAGTACGTTTATCTTGATGAGCACTGAATAATATATAGAATTGTTGAATCACTACGTTGCACACCTGCAACTAATGTAACACTGTACGTTAACTATACTGGATTTACAAATTTTTTTAAAAAGTCTCCAAACATTGCAAGTAGCCACTGAGGGAGTAAAATCAACCTTGGTTAAGAACTGCTATGTAGGAAAATAAATGTCTCAATAGATCTAAGAAATGTAGTAGGAACAATAAGCAGCATTAAAGGTCTGTTTAATGCTTGTGGATTTATATTACGATTGTGTGTTTTCTCCAGGCACATTTAACTATACAGGTGCAGGCATGGAGCAGGTAGAGAATAGGATCTGGCCAGGACTGGGCATCTCCAGGTGAATGTGACAGGGAACTATATGGGCAAGCCGCTGAACTATGACAGAGAATGCTGCTAAACATCCTACAATGTTCAGGATGCCACCCACAATAAATAACTATCTGGTCCAAATGGTATGAGTACCAAGTATAAGAAGCCATATTATCCTAGAGCCTTGCTGCTCAAAGTACGGTCCATGGACCAATAAGGTCCTCATCACTTGAGAGGTTATTTGAAATGCAGACGTTCAGGCCTCACGCTAAACTACAGAACCAGAATCTCTGTTTTAACAAGATCCTTGGGTGAGCTGCATGCACATTAAAATTCGAGAAGCCCCTTTCAAGCCACCTTCTCTCCTCTCGTTCTTTTTTCACGTCTTTCCTTCTTTCACTCTCACCCACGCCTTGTCTGCCATTGCACGGAGAGCAAAAAGCCATTCAGAAGATAGCCAACCCGTGCTTCCCCCCACTAAAATTACCCACCCAACTGTACCTGTATACCTAAGAAAGGTTTCAGGAAGGCGTACAGTGATGAACCGTGGTAAAGAGAGAAGTTAGAACATGAGAGGATGAGGGGTACTGAGGAAATGATGAGGTTGACGGAATACGGATCTTGGCGGGGGGATTAAAGTATTGTTGGAGTAGAGATACTAAAGGGAGGTAGCTGAAAAGATGGTGGACAGCAGTCAAAGATGAAAGACAGAAATGAAGATTACGGAGTAGATGCAATTATTAGTAATGAGTGATTTGGGGATGACTCCAGTGATTGAGGTGTATTCAAAGATAGAACCACCAGAAAAGAAGTCAAGGAGCTAGGAGGCCAGAATTTGGGAACTATCATTTACGTGAACTTTGAAATGTCTAAGAAATTTGTCGAGAGGGGCATTAAAAAGCATGAGAAGGAGTAATGAGTTAAAACCTTCAAGGAATAAAATGAAAGTGCTCTGTGGGGTCAATTGATTACAACAATGAGGGAGGAGGAGAAGGTGATATAGTGAGATGACATGAGTTGAGTCAAAAGTGGGTGTTCCTAAGAAGAAGAGAAGGGTAGCGGTCTGGAGGTAGCAATATGGATCAAGGTGGACACTATGACCACCACCACCACCACCACTTCCATCACCATGTCTACCACCACCACCACCTCCAAGCCCAAATGAGAAGCAGAATCCTCAGAGGAGAGTCAGATTTAAGAACAGAAAGTTGAAGAGAACATACAGGAAAAAATTTTTCAACAAAGGACAGGTTTTAGATGTTGAGAAAGGATGGAAGATGCGGTCATGTGTTAGGAAAATGTGAGGAATATGTGAGGAAAAGAATCCATGGGGAAGGCAGTAATCTGGGAGTCTTAAATTTCTTATGTCTAATATAAACATGGATAAATAAGGTGGTCATGCAAATTATCATCCAAACTGAAACATTTTGAGAACTGGGAGAGGATGGTCATCCTAGGCAAACCAGGACATATTCTCTTTTGGGAATGGGTTATGATAGGATTGATTGTGACTATCAATCTCTTTGGCAGATTGTGATTCTAAGCAGTCAAAGTGGAGTGTTCTAAGAACACAAAGCTTTCTGCAATCCTAAAATTATTTCTTCAAGTGCAGAAGGAGGCTGGAAGAGGAGTCATGTATTGCTGAGGGTCCCTGAGTTCCAAGAAGCTAGTTTCACCTACAAATTAGAAATGCTAAATAGGAGATACTTTAATTTTTTATTGTTGTTTTCAGTGTAAAACTACCCAATGATAATGAAAATATTTTCGAAACATTTTTAGCAAAATAGTCAAAATGTTTGCCCAGGTCACACACCCCAGAAGCAGCTGGAGTCCAGTGAATGTTTGTAGTTCTTGTCTACTATTTGAGAGCCTTTCAAGGGGAAAAAAAACAATGAGGCCCTCTAGTGGCCAGAATATTTCCAGGTAATCAATTAAAACATCACAGAAGGAGCTAAAAAAAATATGGGCCATCATCTGGTAAGGACCCTTGCCCTGAGTTAAGTTAACGTGTGTACAAGGATCAGGACTATACACAGTGTCGGTGTTCAACGAAGGCTAGAATTAACTCTAAGCCTAGAGATTGATTCTTATCCAACAGACACTCTTGTTTTGGGCCCCACCACTGAAGACCACTCTATCACATATACACTACCACTACCACGCCACACCCTCACTCCCAACCTTAGATACAGCTTGGAGAGGATTATCTAGGGTCAGACTACTTAAAACCTAAGCACAATGGAAAGCCATTGAAATATTTCAAGCTGAGAGATGGGGTGGGGGGGTAGCTTCTGTTCAAATTTGTATTTCAGAAAGATTGCTTTGGCCACAGGGTGAAGAACAGTCAGGGAGCAGGGGTGCAGTCGATTCAGAGACCTTAGTAATGTGGTAATTATAGTAATAAAGGTGAGGGTAGGATTGGAATGGGTTAGGTTAGTGGAGGTGAAGAGATAGAAAGAAGCAAACATATTCAAGTGACATTAAGTAGTAAACTCAGCAGGACTTTGAGGTGTATTTCATATAAGGATAAATGAGTGGGAAGTGCTGGGGCATCTAGCAATGTGATAGTATAAAAAACCAGAGGTCCATATTTGCTGCAAGCAGTTTTTTGCTCCTTTAAAATCTGGTAAGGAAGTGGCTCCCATAAGATTTCATCATCAAAATCTCCTTTAAAGACTACCGGGAAACACTGAACCAAATCGGTATCACCGTCTCTTTGGGCCTCTCTAATGGCAGCCTGTAATTTATTTGAATTGGATAACAGAGGGGGAGGAGGTGGTCTGGAGGGCAGCTCCTGGAATTTGAATTTATCTATTTGTTTAAGTGAAGTATCTTTAGCCTGTATGGGAAAAGCCCAATTTTCCTTGCTAGAGTCATCAGTTGTTTCAGAATTGCTCTTACACTTTTGGGGGGGCTCTTTATCTTATACCTTTTCTTCTTTGTTGTTAGGAATATTGTTTTTGGGAGGGACAGGTAAAGTTAAATCTTTCTCAGTTTTAGCCAATTTATCTCTAACTGGGGGTCCAAAGCTTCCCATATGAAGTTACACAGTGAAAGGGCATCAATGGGAACCTTTGTGGCCCCTTAAGCTTAAAATATTGCTTGATCTCATTTCCTACTTTATTCCAAGTTTCTACATTAACAGTTCCTTCCTCTGGGAACCGTGGACATCACCTGTACAAAACGTAAAAAACGCCCAACTCGCTGGGGCGATACATTGACCCCCTTCTTCGAAAACAGGTTATGAATAACATCTCTAAAGAGTCTTCTTTCTTTAGACTCTGTATGGTCCATAGCTTCTCAAGTTCTGACCTATCCACCACTCTAACCCTTCCTATCTCTACAGGGGGGTCTGCAGCACCCTACGGTGGAGTCCTAACCGTCCCAAAAAACTCGAAGGAGAAAGGGAAGGGGCTTATCTTCAGTTCCGTGTTCGGGTGCCACTCTTGCCAGAGTCCAGCTCCAGGAGGTCCAGGGCTCCCTGAAGGATGAACGGTGTAGGCAAAAGAGACTGAGAGAGTCTTGGCTTCTTTCTTCGTCCCTGTCCTGACCCGAGAGTCAGCTTTATTTATTGAAAAAGTGTATGGGGTACTAAACAGAAGTGCCAATTGCCTTAGACAATAACTTCGGATAACAAATTCTTTGGTAGGTAAAAATTTCCCAGAACATAGATTGGTGGAAGACTCATGAATAATCTTTACCAATAGAGATTGAAGGAGGTGAATAGATGTTTATCATACAGGATAAGAAGGGATCTTACGCATTCCAATACAAGGCAAAGTTTTCAGCATAGCAAAGGCAAGAGTTAGGTCTTTGTGAGCAGGGGTCAACAGCCTGTTTTCTGGAGGGGAAGAAAAACAGATTTTCTCAGGAAATGTAACATTTGCTCCTATAATCACAAAAGAGGAAACTCCTATAACAAGTTTTTCACAAGGTACAATTCACATATTTTTAGCATAAGAAGGCAAGTCACTCCTGATGTCAGTCAGTCAGGCGCCTAGGGGGTCAGTGCTCAAGCAGAAATTGAGTGGGGGTTGAGTGGGTGTAGACACAGGTTGTCATCTGACAGTGGGAGGCCAGGCCTTGCAAACCTGCCTTACTTTAGAAATGGCTCCCAGTAGGGAAGAGTAAGGATGATACTAGATTTGGAATGTGTGGTGTTCACAGAGACAGGTGATATTGAGAGAAGACACAGGCTGGAGGCAGAACATGAGATTGATTCTGGATAGACTTTGTTGGCATTGCTTTGGTTCATACATACTATCTAAGTAATGAGTGGGCAAATAACTATATTGGCTAGCAGCAAGGAAGAGAGGCCTGGGCTGGAGGCAGCATATAATGAGTTGTCTGTATATGACTCTTCTTTTAAGCTTTCCAAGGGGAATATTATATTTGTTTGTTTGCTTGCTTGATGAATAATGGGTTGATTGATTTTGATTGATTTTTGACTCTATTTAAAAAAATAGCCCCTTCCTTAGCCACCTGGGTAACTTAGTTGGTTAAGTATCAGTCTCGATTTCAGCTCAGATCATGATCTCATGGATTCATAAGCTCAAATCCTGCATTGGCCTCTGTGCACTGACCACTAACCATCTGGAGCCTGCTTGGGATTCACTGTCTCCCTCACTCTCTGCACCTCCCCCACTCCCTCTCTGTCTCTCTCAAAATAAAAAACATAAAAAAAAATTTTAAAGCCCCTTCATAATTGCACCCTGATCCCTTTTTGAGACTATGTTGAGGCTTCCACCATGGAGACAAAAGGGATTGGCCAAAGTTCCCCTCAGTCAACACCTCTGTAGGACAGGCTGTGACTTGGGCTCAGCCCGCAGGATACTCTTTGCCAGAGCTCACCTATGACCCATGGTTGTAGAGCCAGGTGGAGGTTGCCCATCAGCCTGACAGCAACCCAAATGGCCTTGAGTCCAGTCTTGTTCTGCTTCACAGCTGTTGCGCTGGTTCCTGATGCCCACTCTTTGATTCCTGCCCATTATCCAAACCTCCCGTTGGGTTGACAAGCCTCTTGTATCTTCACATAATTGCTGTTCTTGTTTTTGCTTAAACTGAACTGTTGTCTGAAATTAAGAACCCTGACTGGTACATCTCCTTTCTATCTCTCTTTCTTTCTTTCTCTTTCTCCAATTTCCCTAAAGCTCTTTCTTCTACCCTGAGTCCTTCTTTCTGATGGGCTATCTCCCTACTACCACCGTCCTTTCTACACTGCATCATTCTATTTATCTTTCCCTCCATGGACCTCTGCTCTCTTTCTTTCTCTGGTCACAATGTCAAACTAGGGATTCAGGGTTGAGAAGTAGAGTGAATACACTGACTTCATAACATCAAGATTTAAAACTTCTGACAAGCTGGAAAGAGAAGCTGAAATTAATGCAATGAAATTTAGTTGAGATGAATGGGTATTTCTGAGCTTAGCTTCTAAAAGGAAGTACAGAAGATGAACAAGCAATGGTTCCACAGCCAATTCTATTAACAAAACAAAACAAAACAAAACAAATCTGAGAAGTGGGATTGCCAGACAAAATATGTGGGACATACTTATACTAAATAATTATTCATTGTTTATCTGAAATTTAAATTTAACTGGGTATTCTGTGTTTTTTAGTAAATCTGGAGGCCTTATTTTAGAGGTTTGAATTGATTGAAAGCTCAGTATATGCCTTCAGACATGGGTGCCTTGGAAAGCACATCAGTTTTGCAGTATGATGGGAAGGATGACAATTAGACGAAAGAACCCCAGGATTCACTGAACTCCAGAGAGCACATGCAGTGTGTGCTGGGTCTTTCCATGCCCCACTCTTGGAGAGATGCTGATGGACTGATGGGCAGCAACAACGGAAATCACATCTTAGGTGGGATAGCTGGAAGAATCTGGGAGGGGAAGCCCTAACTGGGTCATGCTGTCAAGATCTCCAGAAAGACCCTGACTTCTGCCATTTCTTCTATGCCTGGTTCTCCAACTTTTCTTCAATTCTATGAGCAGCCTAATGGCTCCCCAGGAAATTTATCCTCTTTTTAGGTTTGCCAGAGTCAATTTCTGCTTCTTGCCACTGAAGATCTCAAAGGATACAATAGTTTTCTTCCCAATATCTACATGGATCTTTTCAGAAGAGAATTTGGCCATATTTAGAGAGCAAAACTAGCACCTGAGAGTGAAATCAGACAAGTCAACATGGGAAAGAACTTTCTAATTATCAAAAAAAACCCGAACGTGGAAAGGTCTGCAGATCAGTGAGAGCCCATTTTCTGCAGAGGTTCAATAAGAGGCAGAATGATCCATGGAGAGGGACAGGATTCCTGATCTAACTGGATAAACAGAATGGATCAGATGCCTTATAATGGCCTGTTTTGTTTTAACTTAGAGGAATTTGTTCAAGTAAAATGGCAGATAGAAATTAAAACAAGATATACAAAAGCTGAGCAACTATGGTAGTTGCAGATGAAAACCAACTTTCCTCTGTTTATTCTTATCTTAGATTTGTAGGTGTTCCAGAATGAGACTTGGGACTCTTTGAAACATAGTTTGAAAATCATTGGATTAAAATTGCTAATATTTAGGGGGCACTTGCAGTATCTCTGGCACACTGTTAAGTACTTTTTATGTATTATCTCATTGAAAATTCCTCAAAACTATGTGAATTAAGGACTACTATTAGCCCCATTTTACAGATGAGAACTGGAAGCCCACAGATGGCAATTGACTCATTCAAATCACACGGCTAGCAGATACTCCCATCTTCTAAAACTCAAATACAGGTGGTCTGACAGCTGAGGCTGGACTCTGTACCCCTATGCTGTTTGCTTTTAAAATCTCATGATTGAACGAAGCTTGATTTTCAGTGCTTACCATTCCTTTTGAGTTCTGTGTTCCTTTCACTCATTTATCATCAGATTAATTTAAACCTTTCTAGGCTTTTCTAAAATAGCAACAACTCAGATGAATTTAATTTGTTTTTCCTGACCCTCGGTTCACAGTTTTCCCTGTAGCTGGTTTTCCTTAATTAGTATTTTTTTTTAACGATTTCACATACCTCTCTAAATTGGGTGCTTTAAGGTATCAGCTCTTAGGGTTGGCTGTAAAAGACTGAGTTGCCTACCAGGGTCAGCATTCATTCCATCAGTCTGGATGTTCGCGGTGCCTCCTTTATCTTTTCACAGCAAAACAAAGTGGGGGGAAGAGGCTTGGTTTCTTTACCAGGCTTCATTTGACCAAACGATGATGCGGGTTTCCACTGGTGATCACAGCCTGGGGAGGAAAGCAGGCAGGTGCAGAAAGCACCGGCACACGCTAATTGTCCTGGTGTTGGCGGCGACCTCTCTTCCCCCTGTCACGGAGCATCAGACAGGTAGGTTTGAGGCAGCAGGAGCAGCCTGACCTAATCAAACGCTCTCCTGACCATTCCTAGGAAAGCAGCCAGCTGCGGCTCACCCGGGTCAGCGGCCAGTGTGAGCGGCGTAGCTGTCACCCGCTCTCAGCTCAGTGTGATCCTTGACTCCTCATGCTGTCAACCGCATCTTACCATTCTCCGTGCCCGTGTGGAAAAGTATATTCCTAAAGGCACAGGCCGCTAGGACCAGGCTGTAAAGTGGAGGCCCGGATTCAGGGGAAGGTTCAGGATAAGCCTCCCCTTCCTCATGCACCTGTTCCCCCCTCCCCACAGGTGGGCCCACTGTGGCCCTGAATTCCCCCACCCATCCCTTACCCACCACCACTAACAGGCTGTCAGGGTCCCAGGTTTCTCTCTGTGAGCTGCTCTCCAATACTGTTTGTCTAACGTCACCTGTGAACCCCCGAGGCATGGACCATTACTTCATATTTTACAAAGGATGGTGTAGGTTCAGCACTCCATAAATATAAAATAGTGAATAGCAAATTTCCCCCATACCGAAGCCATTTCATTTTCTTCAGCAAAACGGTTCCTTTTATTTCCATGCAGAAAGCCCAACGAGGGAAATTTCTTCATTGCTCAGACAGCTACAAAATGTGATCACATTTTTTCCCCACAGCTAATGTGCTCTTATGTATAAAATTTAAATTTGAAAGTCTGAGCAGATGGCCTATAAAGTTCTTGTTTTCCCTCTGAATTTAATTTCTTCCTGCTTATTGTGGGTTTTTTTTAATCATTTGAAAAGGAACAATAAAATGTTTCTATAAATTGTAATAATCATTATCTTGATGATTGTTCTCTTCCAAAGGTATCCCAAAGGAAAAAGCGATGCTTGACATTGGGTCTGGAATCTTACCTGCCCTGTCTTGTTCTCAACATTTATCAGCACCATAAGACTGCCAGCTGGGCCCGGTGCATCTTGGAACTGGTCATCATTCTTACTCGAATGAGGCAGAAGTTTACCTTATCTTAGGAAACAGAAGGTCAGGGATGAAATGACCTAAGCAAATTAGCCATGTACAAAAATACAGATGAAATGTTGAGTCTCTTTTACAAAATACTGTTTTCAAGTAAGTGCATTAAGAACCATTTCATTTCATTTCAATCAGAGCCATTAATGAGCTAATTATCTTTTTACTAATAGAGACCCATAGGACTTCAACTTAGCAATACTTAGTTGATCATCAGTTTGGGTGATTATATGTAACAAAGTTGTATTGTTTTTCAAGGGGTGCTGGCATTCAGATTCTCCCCTAACTTCCTAATATGGAAAGAAGCAGGATTGAGTCTCTGTGGTTTTAGGTTCATGTAAGGGAAATATCCCTAGTACCACGTGCATACAGTGGTGGTCTTTTACCTTTTTTTTCCCCTGCTATTTACTATATTCAAAGGTGCCTATCTATAGGAAAGTTAAATAAGTTGATAAAATGCAGGGATTGACATCACCTTTCCAGCCCAATACTATTTTGCAAGTTGAATTCATTGCCATGAGCCCATCCTTAAAATTTGCAGGGCTCAGGAGGAAGAATACAAACAGAAACCTACTACTCTATGTCCATATATTTAAAAGTTATAAATCAGGCTAACATGTGTGAAATAAAGTACATTCTATCTGTCTACTTTGAAAAATATACCTTGTCATACAGTCCTATCTTAGTATGAAAAATTGAAGGCCAGCTTCAGATTTAAACTCTTGGATAACCATGAGCTGTACCTGAACATGTCAGCATGTGGAGTATCAGCACTGGGCTCCTTCACCACCGTCTCTTTCGGCCCCAACTCCTTCTACACCCACCTCTTGGGTCACGTTTCCAGGCTACTGCTCTGTTTTTCCTCCTCTCCCTACAGACTGCTGCCCCTTGGCCGCTCTCCAGCCCTAAGGACACAAACACTGGGATAGTCTTCCCTTGGGGAACAGGGAAGAAGGTCTTCCCTTGGAAGAGGACCACGTGGGTTCTGGAAGTGGCTCAGAACCATTAGGATAAGAAATTAGAGTCACGGATATGAAGAATGTGGTCTAGTAGGTGTGGAGAAGGGAGCTGCCCAAGTAGAGTTTTACCTGTTACGTCATCTTCATAGTCACCTACTAAGATAATCAAACTTTGGACTCTTTATCCCAATCATAGGGTATTAAGCACAGGAGATCCAAGACTGGTGTTCCTCTAAGAGTAGAACTTTCTTTTGTTATAAAATTATGAACCAGACCAGCAATTACCACTGGCAAGAGATGCTATTACAAGCCCTAAGGAAGATCAACATATATGAGATTTAGTCTCTGTTCCCAAAGAACTTATAGCCTAGTTGGAAAGATCACAAACACAGAAACTGTTGGGTTAGAGATGAAAACCCTAAGGCTCAAGAAGAGGTATAAGCCAAGTCAGTGGTTTGTTCTTCCCCAAAAGTAGTTAGGACTAAGAAGTATTAAGTAAGCCAGCTTTCTTCAACCACTTAGATAAAATGTTCTACCTTCCTAAATCAGCCTTCATGACACTCCTTGAAAGAAGCTTAGTATTATCCTATGGAACACTCTGGAAATGAACAGGTTAAAATTTGGCTTCCATTCCTTAGCAAATCTCATGCAGGCAGGATTAGAAGTAGAAAGATTTAGCTCCCAGTTCAGCACGCTGTGTGCCAACCCATCTGCCCACATCAGTGTCTATTTAAAAGTGAAGCCAATCAGACTAGCCCCATCTTCACCTGTCCTCCTGATTGCCCATAGCAAAGGAGGAACAGAAAGCCCACAAGTTGGTCTGGAAAATTGAGTCTCTGTGCAATTTCCAGTCGTGTCTCTGCTTAGAGGCACACAGCCAACAAAGCCATCAATCTGGCAGTTTTTTAACACTGACCCAGTATATATTTGCTAGGCCATTTGCGCCATCTGCCATGCAAATGTCAGTTAAGGAAACAGCATAGAGTTGTGGGAATACCAGGGTTAAAATGCCATTTAGCAGGAATGCACCAGTTCCAGTCACAATTGCCCACTGAAGAACAAAGACCTGGGAGAGCCAAGGGCAATAAAAACAGAACGGAGGTGTGACAGACCACGGCTCTCAGCCTTGCTTTCTCTCCACTCCCAGATCGCTTTATTATGACACCTTCAGAAACACGGACCTTCGTTACTGACAAAGAAACTCCATGTGATTCAATGGAATCGCATGAATTAAATTAAATTGAATTGAATTTGAATTAAAATGCTCATCCAACAATTACATAATATATAATTTACAAAATGTGTATATAAACATGCATATGTAACATTTAATATATATGCATATATTAAAAAATTTAAGGGGCACAAAAGCACTCATGGCTCCATGTTCCTAACATAGCTGCCCGTTCTCCTGAATGTGGCCCATATATTAGCAATACTTATAACCATCTATTGAGCCCTTACCATAATATGCTGTGTAACATATTAGCTGCCAATTATTTATTTCTCTAGTGGTTACATCAACACTAAAAGGTTGATATTTTCTACAGTTTTATAGATGCCCACAAGCAAGGCTCAGCTTATAAATGGAAGACCTAAATTTCAAATCAGTACGTCCTTTTCCAATATTCATGTCCCTCGGACCATAGCCACTCCCATGAGTATGCATACTTGTTTATATATAATTAAAATCAGAGAATATATACTGTTTTCGGTGTGTTTAGCTTTGTTCAGTTAATGTCACAAATATTTTTTCACATTTTTATAAAGGTTTCATGTTTATCACTTAACAGGTGGACAGTAATCCAGCTAGTGACTTACCTTAATATATGAAACATTGCATTTAAACTGGCCACCTGTGTGTGTGTGTGTGTGTGTGTGTGTGTCCTTATAATTAACATTACAGTGAACATGTTGGTACATAGAGGGTTTGTTTTTTTTTTTGCTTCTGTTGTATTATTTCCTTAGGATAGATTTCCAAGAGTAGATTACTGGGTCAAACAGTATCACCATTTTTATGGCACTTGGTACATAATTATCACATCAATTTTCAAAAATATTTCATCAAAACCATGTGAGAGTTTCAGCTTACGACAACCATACCAGTACTGGATGTTCCATTAACCTTTCTTTTTTGCTAATATATTAAATTTCAAATGGTACCTGAAGCTTGCTTTGGTTTTCATTTTATATTCCGAAATAGTGATGGATATTTCCCCATCTACTTGACTACTGCGCTTACATTGTCTTGTAGAGCTGTTCTCTCAACTTCCCCACCTATCTCGAGGTGCTTTGTATAAAGGTGGATGTACTTTTTATGCCAAGGAACTATTACCCCTTTGCCTTATTTTCTTTATTCTTGAAGAAATGTCTGAAAAGGAAATGCTAACTTGACATATAAAATGCCAGTGACAAATCCTTCTTCAGAATGATATCTAAAACTGAAATAATCAAGAGGTAGCAGTATGAGGAAGTTATTTGAAAATATGTAGGTAAATATCAAGAGAGACAGCTGAAAAGGCTTTAAAGAGGCAGGCTCTGGGGGGCAAGGGATGGGAACATGGCTGATCTTTTTCATAAGTCTTACAGAACTATTTGACTTCTCATGTGGCAAAACAACTGATGAAAAAATAAAATAAAATTTATAAATTCTTCTCAGCAAATGAACTGGAGGCTCACATAATGCTCTGTGCCCCTGCTTGAGAAAATCTTCCAATTAAGCTTTCTTCTCTCAAAAATTAACTTATGTTTTGCATCTCCTTCCCATTGCTCACAGCTGTAGGATGCTAAGAGGAAGGGACAAAATCTGGCCAAATTGTGTTCAGGGTTGCTACCAGAGTCATGTCTTTCTGAATTGCAGATTCTCATTATTTCCCTTTCTTTATGTACTTTGCATAGGCTTAATTAGAGCTCCTACATTACAGTGGGGATCTATAACAGGAGGGGTCCTCTCTCCAGAGAAAAATTGATGCTCATTAACAAAAGAGAAATGGATCTCCAAATTAATTTTGTCTTGAGAACCTAGGATTCAAACACATATGAGCAGTGCTCTGTCACTCTGCTCTTATAGGAGCAAGTCAAAATTACCTGAGATGAATCGTGTCCCTTAAAACCACACTGATTACTAGACCCAGACCACTCAAGTTCAATCTTCACCCTGCCACGAAAGTGTATGACCTTGGCAACTTACTTAACCTTTTCTCTTCTCAGTTTTCTTATCTGCAGAATGGAAAAAATAGTAATACTTTTCTCATAGCTTTTATAAAAATTTCACTTGTAAGTACATTTAGAGGGCTTAGAGTAATGCCTGTTACAGAAAAAGAACTCAGTAAATGTTTTTAAATAGCATTATCTTTGTTATTATTTTCATTTTCCAGTTTATCCTAGTGTGTAGGAAACTTTGTCCAGAATCATGCAGCATAGCATAACTGTGAATAGAAATTTGCATTGAATTAAAAATCAGACACATTTAGATACCAACTTTGACTCTGCTGTTTAACAGCTGTGCAACTCTGTACAAAACATTAATTTCCTCATTATACATTGGATCCTGATACCTAGTTCATAAGACTGACTAGAAGATCAAATAAGGCAATGTATTGCAAACCTGCTCTTCCCATTTTTGCCAGGGTATGTTACTCAAAAGGACAAAGAGAGCAGGGTCATAGGACAAATTACAGCAGTTACCTGAGATGGTTGGAGCCGAACCCTCCTCTTTTGCCCTAATGGAACCAATTGCAAGTGATTGGTGGGAGAGCAGTGGGAGCAGAGAGAGCTATTGAATATATGCTCATTTCTTAACACACAATTATTGTTGAGCCAGGTGCTGTGCTAGGAGATAAATCAGGTCACTGCCCTCAATGAGCTCAGTGCAGAGCAGGAAACAAAGACAAACATAATTAGAATACCGTGTTCTAAGTACAAGAAAAGAGCTATACAGATGGCTGCATAAAGGAGAGGGTGAGGGGAAGCTGCTTGGAAGGGATGTGCATTAGCAATCTTTTGCTGTGTAACAAATTAGTCCAAAGTTTAGTGGCTTAACACAGCGCACATATATAATCACATCACTTCAGTGGGTCAGAAATGGACACGGTTTAGCTAGGTCCTCTGTTTCATGGTCTCTTGTAAGTCTGCAATCAAGGTGTTAGTCCAGGTATGCAGTCTCACGTGAAAGCTCTAATGGAGGAAGGATTCACTTCCAAGCTCTGTGGCTGTTGGCAGAATTCATTTCTGTGTGCACTATTGGACTGAGGGAACTAATTCTTCCCTGCTGGCTGGAAGCTGCCTTTGGTTCCTTGCCATGTGGACCACTCCAGTATAGCAGCTTAGCAGCTTGCTTCATCAAAACACACAAGCCAAGAAGACAAAAAAGAGAGTCTACTTGCAAGATGGACATCATAATTACCATGGAAGTGACACCCCATCATTTTTGCCATACTAATAATCCCATTACTTTTGCCAGTCCTGGGCAAATCACTAAGTTCAGCCTATTCTCAAAGGGAGAAGATTATAAAGGTGCATGAATACTAGGAGGCAGGGGCCATGGGGGCCCTTATTATTAGAAGTCAGCCTACCCCAAAGGACTCCTGAACTGATTCCTAAAGCAGAAGGAGGCAATATGAGTCTGTGCAGGAAGGAAGTAGAAGGTTGTGGAAGAGACAGAGCAAGCAAACAAGAAAAGGGGGGAGAAGATAAATAAGTTATCTTATTTCTTAAGATGTTATCTTAGAAGGAAAGAATGGGGAAAAAAGATGCTTTTAAATAATGAAAAAAAAGTAGGCAATTGATACAGATTAAGGGAAGAATTGGGGCGAATTTTGAAAGGAAAAACAGAGACTACTAGTCTCATCTGTGGAGTAGTTTGAAAGCCACACTGCTGATGAGGGTTATTTTCTAAATTTATTTTGAATTAGCAAGTGGATAAGAGGTCAGAATGACAGAGGTTGCCATGTGCTGAAGTCACAGTGGCAGTCACAGTTTGTTCCCTCAGCTTTTTATTTTTATTTATTCAATAAATAGACCTCTTCTTTAGACTACACTCTGATGGCCATTTAGTTAGTTAATTAATCAGTTAATGCCAGTCATGATACCTTCCTGTGTCCTTTTAGTTTTTAGTGTACCCTGTGTTCTCATGTCCTTATTGATCCTCTGATGTGCTTGTAAAAGGAAAACTTGCAAAGAATCACTAGAATTTGACATTCTCACTGGTCCTCATTATCCCAGCCAAGATTTAAGTTGTGCTGAGGAAGAACTGAACTTTGGGGCTCCTTTTGGTCACTCTCTTTTGCCTCAGTATCCATGGCTATTCAATGGGATTAATAGGACCCAGGATCCCTATCTTTTCCAGTTGATGTCAACACTGAAAGAGATTAAAATTAATTAAATTAAATTAAATTAAAATTTAAGGGGCACTTGGGTGGCTCAGTCAGTTAAGCATCCAACTTCAGCTCAGGTCATGATCTCACAGTCTATGGGTTCGAGCCCCACATCAGGCTCTGTGCTGACAGCTTGGAGCCTGGATCCTGCTTTGGATTCTGTGTCTCCCTGTCTCTCTGTGCCTTTCTCCCCTTGTGCTCTCTCTCTCTCTCTCTTTCTCTCAAAAATAAAAACATTTAAAAGAATTAAAAATTTAATTAAATTAAAATTTAATTTTAAGCTTAAAAACTTTAATCATACATACAACATACAAGAAAGTAATTCACTCCACAGATAGTTATTGAGATTACTGCACAAGACACAAAGGAAATGTCTAGAATAGAACCCAGTCCTTATGTGTGAGCAGCTAAACAGTAGTAAGAAAGAAAGATATTTCAGCATATTCTTAGAATACAATTTCCTCAATTTCCTCAATGCGATAGCCATTAAGGCTACTGACAAATTTATCACATTGTATTTTAAATATTTATTCTATTTTCGTGAAGCCACACAACAACATTTAGCAAATACTACTGACCATCTCTTTTGTGTGGAGCTTTTTTTTGGATGTGACCTACTGTGGTAGTTAAGCACCGGACTCTGAAGAGGGCCCATCTGAGTTCAAGTCCTGGCTATGATACTTACCAGCTGTGTGCAGTTGGTCAAGTTACTTAAAAATGTTATACCTCAGTTTCCCCTTTTGTAAAATGTGTATAGTATTAGTATATTTCAAAGAGGTGTTGTAAGGATTAAACAAGTTAGTATAAGCAAAGTTCTTAGAACAGTGCATGGCAGGTAGGAAGTGCAGCACAAATGTTTGCTTTCATAACTTTAGGCAAGGACATATGCTAGGTCCAAAGGATGTAACACCAAACAAGAATATAGTCCCTGCCTGTCAGTAATTTTGAGCTTGTTGGATGAGTCTCATGCTCCATTACACATGAAGTCATTCAGGCCAGGAACCTGGAAGTTACCTGAGACGTGTTGCTTTTCCTCAATTGCACCACTGCACGCCCAGCTCTCGTAGTTGGTCATTGAGTCAGATCATCCAGAGATTTCTTACCTGTTCCCTCCTCCCCAGCCCCAGATCCTATTCATCTGGTGACTTCCAGTAACCCATCTTTCCTCACCTATCCAGGGCCTCTGCTGTGCTTTTGGCAGTGTGTCAGTCTGAGTATCTATACCTTTGTTTCAAAACTCTACAGTGTTTCCTCACAGATTCCTGGAACAAATTCAAATTCCTTAACAATACCCTTTATAATCTTCTCCTTTGACACCTCAATACTTGCCCAGAGACTAGGTTGTGTAGTGGTTAAAGACACAGACTCAGACAATTAGGGGTCAGACAATTAGGATCCCATTCCACCATTTGCAAGGTATATAATCTTAATCAAGTTACCTAACTTTGCTGAGTTTCTGCCTCTCTAAATGGTGACAATATCTACCTCTTGGGGGTTTTGTAAGGATTACATGATTTAACATATATAAAGTACCCTGACTTGAGGTAAGCATTGTCTAAATGTTAGCAGTGACTATTATCTACCTTGAGTCTTACTTTGAGCCACTCTTCCTTCACTCCTCCATCCCATTGCAGCTATGCAGAACCATTGTTCATTCCCTACACAATCTCTTATCTACCTGCTTCTCCCATTCCTCTTATCATCCCATGTGGGGCACACACTTGAGGGTGACCCCCCGTGAGTCGCTCCTTGTGTTCATGCCTTTGTATAATCCCCTCTCCTTAGGTGCAGGTAAGACCTGTGATTTACTTCTAAACAGCAGAGTATGTCAAAGGTGATGGGATGCCCTTTCATGATTTTGTTCCATTATAGAAGACTGTCTTAGCAGACTGAACTAGGGACTATCCTTGTTGGGTTACTGAAGTAAGAAGTCATGTAAGAGAAGACCACATAGCTAGGAACTTCTGGCAGCCTCTAAAAACTACAGGTGTCTTCTTAGGACCTGAGGATAGCCTCCGTCTATTAGTCAGCAAAACTAAGGGGTCCTCAGTCAGACAACCAGGAGGAAATGAAAGCTATCAACAACCTGAATGAGCTTAAAAATAGATTATTCCCCAGTCAAGCCTCTAGATGAGAATGCAGCCCACCCAACATCCTGAATTTAGCTTTGTGTGACCCTGAGCAGAGAACCAAGCTAATCTATACCCAGATTCCTGACCCACAGCAACTAGGAGGTAATAAATGTTGTTGTTTTAAACTACTACAAAGTGGGAATTTGTTACATAGAGACAGAAAACTAATACATCCCCAATCTTGTTCACTTGGAGAAGCCTACTCAAAGTTCTAAGTGTTGCTGCCTACTCTGATGCTCCCAAGCACAGATGAACTCTCCCTCCTCATACCCCCATTGTACCTTTTGCACTCTTCCACAACATAACAGTTTCATTGCATCATTACTGTTTATTAAGCTGTAAGTCCTTAGGAGTCCTTCATTTTGTTCATCTTTAAATTTCCAGTTTCTGAGTAATATGCCAACTTTGTTTGAGAGAGGAAGGAAGAAAATGGCGGGGGGGGGGGGAACAACAACAAAAAAAGGGAGGCTATGAGGACAACTAGATGCTCAATAAATGTTTGCTGATAAATGCGTAAACAAACAGTATTTTATTATTTTCTTCTCAGGTCTATAGAATTCTATAGAGATGCTTTCATTTCACTCTTACAGGCATCTCAAAAACTGAGGCTTTCATCATAACAGAAGATTGAATTATCACTAACTCAGATTGCAAGCAAAATAAAAACAGAAAACAGCATTTAGAGAAAAAAAATGATACACTGAGGAAAAAAAATTTTTTATTTACTTTTATTTTTAAAAGAAAAACCTTGGCAGAATGAGGTCCACATATTAGATTAAGAAGTAATTGGGGGCAATTTTTCCAGTAGGCCAAATGCTGGAAATGCATGTTGAAATAGACCAATTGATGGGAAACATGTATACAACTCAATCAACTTGGAAAAGATGTCATTTAACTTTATTCAATAGAGGTAAACAATAGAAGAGCTGGTAGATTCTCAATCTCTCAAAATTTTTATGAGAAAACAAGGTAGAAGTATTTCATTTCCTGAAGGAAAAGGAAAACAGTCAAATTACCACTGTTTCTTTTTCTAGGTTCCTTGTTACTTTGGAACTCGTGTCATTAATTTTTATGTACAGACTTATTGTACACTGTGTGTATTATGTTGTGTCCAAGAAGAAACAAAAGTAAAGAGATTCACTATGATTAAATATATATATATTAGAGACACCTGGGTGGCTCAGTCAGTTAAGCGTCCGACTCTTGATTTCAGTTCAGGTCATGATCTCACAGTTCATGAGATTGAGCCCTGCATCGGATCGGGCTCTGTGCTGACAGGGCAGATACTGCTTGGGATTCTCTCTCTCTCTCTCTCTCTCTCTCTCTCTCTCCCCCTCCCCTGCTCATGCTCACTCTCTCTCCAAATAAATTAACATTAAAATATATGTATATATTAAGTTTGGTCAAACCACAATGTAGCCACCGGTAAAGCCTGAGATTTTCCCGGTGTCTGTTTTCTGCACATCACAGCCACTGCAGGCAGGCAAATGAACAACAGCTGCTGATGTGGTAGAGCCTCTGCCTAGGAAATGCGGTGAAAACCTCAAGACAAGGAAAGGCAACCTGGTTATGTGCGCAAGCGCAATATTCCTCACAACTCTGTGACATAGACTGCCCATTCAGGCTGTATGTTACCATATACGGGAGACAAAGGAGGAAAACCTGTACAAAAGGCAACCCTGCCAACCCTGCAGCACTCAGGGCTTAGCCTTTGGGGGTCTTATCCCACTGAGCCTGTGCTGGCAGGAATAAAACTGCTTCCTGGAAAGGAAAGCATGGGTGTCCCTGACTCTCTCTGTGTGATGCACCTCTACATTTTGTGGGGTCATTGCCTGGGAGGCAGAGACAGTGTTTTTCCTCCCTTGTCACCAAGTATGAACCTTGGGGCACTGGGAGAGGCAAACTCACCTGGCACCAGTGGACTGCTTGATCCCTAGAAGATTAGCCACCACACAGCACACCAGTTTGAGGGCCTCAGATCCACAAAGGAACCTGGTGAGGCCCAGGAACCAACTCAGGGAACACTGCCCCTCAGACTGGTAAGAACCCGGGTTCATTTTGGTAGACCTTCTCCTAAGAGGCAGAAGAGGAGCCTGATCATCTCCCAGAGTTGCCTGAGTAGTTTCATAAGGAATGAAACCACAACTCTAAGACACCAGGCACTGAGCAGTAGGTTGGAGTCGCTGTGTGACTGTGTGTAAATGAGATGGACAGAGGAAAAGTTCTGACCCTGACCAATGGGTCAAAGCGCGTATTAGGTCCTGATCCGTGGTTCTGGGGAAACCTCATATGGCGTAGGGCAGCGTCAGACTTCCTCAGAAATCTGATCTGGGTCAGGGCTTGATACTGAATCCAATGCCTGAAATATCTCTGAGAGGAGAGCAGTCAGAAATGGACGAAGCGAGTGTGTATCCTCTCCAAGTTAATCCCTTCCTTCCCCCTTTTTCCTCTCTTATGCATGAAAGTTGTCCATTAGGGGGAGGAAATGGGTGGAAAGCAGAGTAATGATTCCCCTAGAGTGTATGTTGAGGAATTTCAAAAAGAGATATTGGCAGGAGATTACAGTGTGAAATTAACTCTCCAAAAGCTCTGGACCTTCTATGAAATTGATTGGCCATCGTTTGAGGTGAGCTGGTCCTCTGAGGGCTCACTTGATAAGGAACTAGTTGGCTGAGTGTTCAAGGTCATTGTGGAGGATCCAGGCCACCCCCAACCAATTTCCTTACATTGACCGTTGGCAAGACCTGGTCCTATCCCTGCCACCTTGGCTAAAAGCCTGTATTAAAAAGAACTGTAAATTATGATGGCTCGTGTCATGGCTTCCTCCAAATGCTGGCCCCAAACTGATAAACTCATACTGTCGAGAGAGTCTGAGGGGATCTTACCACCATATGTCCCACTGTACCCCTCACTGCCACCTGTGTCTCCAGCCACCCCAGCTGCTGCAACCTCACCCCGGAGCCTGCTCCTAGTCCTGAGGCCTCACCACCTCTAGCACCACTGACTTCTCTGGATATGACTGGCTTGCCTATATGAGGTCCTAACCCCATACACCCCTCCTGGAAGGTGATTAGAAGATCAGGCCAGCAGAGACAGTAACTATCTGCAGCAACACTGGGGACCCCTACAGATGCCACTGAGGGAGACTAGGAGACCTGTCTATTATGATCAGGAAGGCCAGGTCTGAGGAAGCCAGCATGTTTTTGTGTACCAGCCATTCTACCACTATGGACTTCCTAAACTGGAAGCACCATGCTCCCTCCTATATGGAAAAGCCCAAGACTATGATTGAACTAATGCAGTCCATAGTTCACACCCATAAATCTACCTGGATAGACTGTTGCCAACTCCTCTGGATGCTCTAATTTCCCAGGCAGCCTTAGGAGAATGTCCCAGCTGGGATGCTAGACACCCAGGCTTATGCTCAGGCTCACCTTCCCCCTGAGGGAAGGACCTCAAATGGGACCCAAATGACTCCAGTGTAGATGGAGGGCTCTCAAGTACTAACCATTATCAAGAAGCCCTTCTAAATGGCATGAAGAAAAAGTGGGGGAGAGCCCAAATCTGTCAAAAGAAAGTCAAGTATCTTGGCTTTCACCTCTCCCAGGGAGAGTGCCAACTCGGTCTGGAGAAAAAAAATAGGCCATTTGTTTGGTCCAGGTCCTGTTGACCTGATGTCAGGTTCAGGAGTTTCTCAGGGATGCAGGTTTCTGTAGAATCTGGATACCTAAGTTCTCGGTCTTGGCAAAACCCCTTTATGACACCACAAAGCAGGGAGAGTGGGAACCTCTGGTATGGGAGCAAGTACAGCAAAGGGTCTTTGAAGAAATCGGCTCTCACCAATGCGCCTGGTATGGGGCTCTCAGACATGTCCAAGACCTTCTTCATGTATATTCATGAACGTACTGGCATCATGGTGGGACTCATAACCCAGATGTTGGGGTTAGGGCATCGCCCAGTGGCATATCTCTCCAAGCAGCTTGACTCTGTTGCCCAAGGTTGGCCATGGCCATGGCAGCCATGGCCCTCTTAGTGTCTGAGGCTGACAAGCTAACTATGGGAGAAGAATTGACAGTCTGGCTGCCATATTCAGTATTGACATTAATGGAGTACAAGGGACAATACTGGCTAACCAACATCTGGATAGTCAGATAACACATTTACCCTAAACCTTACAACCCTACTGCTTGTCAGGCCAGGTCAACCAGATCATGACTGCATTGAAGTCATGAATGAGGTGTTCTCCAGCTGACCAGACTTGAGGGACCAGTCCCTCAAGGACCCTGACATTGAGTATTTCACTGACAGTAGCAGTTTTGTGAAAGAAGGAGAACACTTTGTGGGGTACTCTGTGGTGACCCTGAATTCTATCATTGAGACCAAATCCCTGCCAAAGGGGACTTTGGCATAGAAGGCAGAGTTCATCATGCTAACCCAAGCCCTCCAACTGGTGGCAGGGATACTTGTTAATACATACACAGACTCTAAGTATATATTCACCACTCTCCGTGTACATGGGGCTTTACATAAAGTGAAAGAGTCTAATAAATTCAGTAGGAAAAGACATAAAGTATGGTAAGGAAATCCTTGAACTCTTAGACATTGTGTGGGCCCCTAAAGAGTGGCAGTCATGCATTGTTGGGGACATCAAAGGGGAAACACCATGGCTGCACAGGGAAACCATAAGGCAGACCAAGAGGCAAAGCTTGCAGCTTCCAAAGGAACAGTGGAATCTGCAGCTGGAAACACCGCACTGTTCCCTAGTCCACTGGCAGAATGGGACCCTAATTACTCACAACATGAGAGTACCTGGCTTAAGACTGAAAATGGAAGCTACCTCCCAGGTGGATGGTGGAAATTTGAAGACAGCTGAGTAGCAATTCCTGAGACCCTGGCTCAAGCTTTTGTCAAGCAGTTGCACCAAGAAAGCCATACTGGCCAGACAGCTCTGGAGACTATGCTGAGCCGACATGTCTATATCCCTCAACTCTCCAGCATAGCTCGAGTAGTATGTGAGCAATGTGAAATGTGTGCCCAGAATAACCCAAGTCAGGGACCCAAGACTGCCCCTGGGGTGCAGAGTGTCAGGGGAGCCCCATTGAAAATATGTTGGTGGACTTCACTGATCTTCCCTGGGTCTGAGGCTGTACATATCTGTTGGTCTTTGTGTGCACTTTCTCAGGCTGGGTGGAAGCCTTCCCTACTCACATAGAAAAGGCACAACTTCTAACTTCTAACTTCTTCTTCTTCTAACTTCTAAAAAAAGTCATCCCTTGATTTGGAATTCCTATCACTATGGGATCAGATAACAGGCCAGTGTTCATGGCTGAGGTGGTATGCTGGTGGCAAAGGGGTTAAAGATCACCTGGAATTTACATATGGAATACTGACCCCTGAGCTCCAGGAAGATGGAATGAATAAACCAAACCCTTTAGCTGCAATTAAGTAAACACTGTCAGGAAATCCACCTACACTGGGACGAGGTGTTGCCAATCACCTTGTTAAGAATCGGGTGTAGCCCCACTAAGCAGATGGAGTTCTCCTGTTATGAAATCCTTTATGGGTGCCCTCCCCCCATTATCAAGGGCATAAATGCCGATCTAAATGAAATAGGCAATCTAACCCTAAGGCAACAAATATGGGCCCTTGGCTCTACCCTAACCACCTTACACCCCTGGCGGAAGGGATTACCTATGAGTCTGACCATAGATGCTCACCCCTTTAAACCAGGAGATGCAATATGGGTGAAGGAGTGGAATGTCCAACCCCTAAAACCCCTCTGGAAAAGCCCATTCACTGTCACCTACTGCAGTAAAGGTAGCCAAGGTGGGTCCCTGGATTCACCACAGTACAGTGAAGCCAGCGTCTCAAAACCAGGAGTGCATTCCTGATCCATCAACACTGTGCAAGCTGACTAGATGGAAGGAGCAATCTGCAACTCCAGAGCTCTGGGAGACTTCAGCCCTTTTGGTCACTCCAGAAGCTGACTAATCTATGCACAGCAGGATCTTGAGGAATGGATGGTCTGGTGGGACAAATAGACCCTATCTTCTATATCTGTTTCTTTACTGTGATGTCCTGTCACCCTTGTTTCCTGCTGTTACTATGATTCTTACTTTACTTTTCACCATAGGATTGGCAGAGGCTGCCCCGGCTGGCTGCAAGTGTGGTGAGAGGTTTCTGTTAGCACCACCTTCCCTTTGTAGATAGGATGCTTCATTGGTATTGTTTGTTTCTAATCTGGACCCCTCTGTAGACCTAAATCCCTCATCACGTGATCCATGTATTTGCATAGCTGGGTGAGGCCAGGGAGTCACTTGGACCTTACTATACCAAACCCACTTTTCATGCCAAGGAAAAGTCCCAGGGACCTGCAGACACAATAAGACCACCTATTCTATCTGCCAATGGGAGAGTCAATACACTTGCCTGACCCACAGCACTCAGTGAAGATTGGTTAGAAGTCCCATCCTACCAAGGTTTAGGGGTCGGGGAAGACTTGGTCAGCTGGACACAAATTCCTAACCCAAAACAACCAGTGTCAATGCCATTTGATGTATGTGCAGTTATAGGCATTGGCCCAGAAGCATCTGTCATACTAAAAAGTGGGCACTTGTCATAGAAGACCCAAAGACTCTTTACATACCATGTGGATGCTTAAATTGGGAGCAGGAATACTGACTCAATGACAAATACATATGTGAGGAAAATGGTTTATGTGCCAATATACCTGAGTTCTTATGCCCCAGCTGAAGCTGTGTTTCATGGGCTACTTGAAAAAAGGAAGGTACAACAGCACTCCTTCAGAAGGGGGCTGTTACATCATTTTGTCAGTCAAAGACCTGTAACCCTGTTAATTTTACCAGCACAAACTCAGGAGATTCCAAATGACAATGGGGCACCTGAATTGGCATCCAGACCCATGGGTGAGTCAGAGACCCAGGGACTGTGCTATATTTCAAGAGCGTCACTACCACCCATCCAACCATGTCCCATCAAGAAGTAGCCCCACTCCCATTTCAGTCACAGCAAGGAACTTGTTTCTAGCCCTAGCAGAGACTGTAGCCCAGACTCTGAAGATCTCTTCTTGCTGTGTATGTGGGCGAATTAACATGGGGGAATCAATGGCCATGGGAGGCTAGAACAGAATATTCTAGTCCTACCAGGTTTGGCTCCTCAAAACCTCAATTATTGGGACAAACTGCCTTGTCTTGTGGGGAAGAAAGTTCATCATCTCTGTTGGAAGCTTAATGTGTCTAGGCCAGAGATTTTATAACTCAACCCCCTGGGAAACACAATGGAGAGCGCCCCATATCACCTTGAGCCTGATCCTCACCCCTTGTCTGCTTCTCTTATCTCTGAGAGGCCTGGGCCAATGTCAATGCAGCCATTGAATGGCAGGCCCCAGGTGGACTATACTGGATATACTGGAATATACTGGAAGGAGAGCCTATACAGTACTTCCCTCAGGCTGGTCAGGGTCATGTGTGCTGGGAAATATTCATCCATCTTTCTTCCTGCTCCCACTCGCCAGAGGGGAGGATTTGGGAGTCCAAGTGTATGGAGATAGGGAGACTCAAAGGAAACAATGTGCCCTACAAATTGGCAATTGGAAAGATGATAAATGGTCCCCCAAGTGTATAATCCAATACTATGGCCCTACCACCAGGGCACTGGATGGGTCCTGGGGCTACTGCACTCCCATTTACATGCTAAACCACATAATCAGACAGAAAGCAGTTGTGGAAATTATAACCAATGAAAGTGTGAGAGCCTTTAACTTCCTAGCCAAGCAGCAAACCAAAATGCACAATGCTATCAAAATCACTTGGCTTTAGATCACTTGCTTGCTTCTGAGGGAGGAGTTTATGGAAAGTTTAACCTGAGCAACTGCTCCCTACAGATAGGTGCTGAAGGAAAAGTCATAGAGGAGATCATAGATCGAATGAGAAAACTTGCTCAGGTCCCAGTCCAGACCTGATAAGGTTAGGACCCTGGGAAGTTATTTGGAGGATGGTTTTCAACTCTCTGGGGATTCAAAACCCTCCTAAGTATTATCCTCTTGATTTTGGGAGCTTGCTTAATCTTATCTTGCCTAGCTCCCCTGGTTACACAGTCTCCAACCTCACTGAGGTAATGTTCAAAAGGAAAATGGCCACACACATGATGATATTATGGAAGTATAAACCTCTAAACTCTTTGACCCAAAATAGGAGGTCTGAACATCAAAGTGGGGAATGTGCTAGAGCTTCTCCCTAAGGAATGCGGTAAAAACCTCAAGACAAGGGAAGACAACCTGGCTATGTGCAAGTGCACGACCTTCCTCAGGACTCTGTAACACAGACCACCCATTCAGACTGTATGTTACCATATATGGGAGACAAAGGAGCAAAACTCTACAAAAGGCAACCCCCCCTCCCCCCGCTGTGCTCAGACCTTAGCCTTTTGGGGTCTTAGCCCACTGAGCCCATGCTGGCACAAATAAAGTTGCTTCCTGGAAAGAAAAGCCTCAGTGTCCCAACTCCCTGTGTGTGACAGACCGCTACACTGAGATGGAATGATGGATGGCTATATGGACAGACATCTGTGATAGCAGGTACCCTACAGTGTTAGGTCAGTAGCTGAGAGAAATAAGTTATGTATTAACTTCTAATAATAATAGCTATTTTACGCTGTATGTATGTCCAGTAAGTGCAAAGGTAACCCACTGTGTTGCTTGGGGGTATATTCCAAATGGCAACGTATAATAGTTAGTACTGGCACATAGTAGGGATACAACCTTAATCAAACATAAATCTAAACTAAAACCTAAAACTGTTCCCAGCCTTTTGGATCTGAATGCTTCAGATTGGAGCTAGCATTGCCTGTGCTTCTGTTAATTTGAGTGATGTTCTTTGCTAGTAGGCCAAATGTTGTAAATGTAAGGGTGTGACCCCAGACCTGATGAAGAACTTTTTAACCTTAGGCTAGTGCAATGCCAATAAGGATAAATAAAAACATTGGATTTGATTAGTCTTTTGTATTCATGATGGAGGAAGAAAAGGCCAGTGAGTTGGGGAGAAAAACAATTGACTGAATTAGTTGGTTTTATCAGAGCAGCCCATAGACCACTTGCTCCAAACTATGTGTAGCCCGGGGCCCTCCATTTTGGGCCACCCGGAGTCTGCCACACAGGGCTAAGGATCGCATTCGTTTCCTAATGCTGCTGTAATAAGTTACCACAAACTTAGTGGTTTAAGACAAAACACATTCATCCTCTTACAATTCTGGATAAACTGTAAGCACTCCAAAACTGGTCTCACTGGATTAAATAGAAGTATATACAGAACTAGTACCTTCTGGAATTTCTGAAGAGAGAACTGGTTTCCCTACTTTTTCCAGCATCTGCTGCTTGTGTGGATTCCTTGGCTTTGAGCCCCTTCTTTCAGCCTCAGAACATATCACCCAGTCTCTGCTGCCCTCTTCACACTGCCTTCTGCTCTAATAAGGACCCTTGTGATTGCATCAGACCCATTCAGATAGTTGAAGATAATCTTTCACCTGTCAAGATACTTAAATTAATCACACCTGCTAGGTCCTTTTTGTCCTATCAGGTAACGTATTTCCAGGTTCTGGGGATTAGCACATGGACATCTTGGAGGACCATTGTCAGCTTACCTCAAGATTTAGCCACAAGTCTAACTGATAGACTTCCTGTTTAAATAAGACGATGCAAATTTCAGATCAAAACCAAATAGTGAACTAACAAATGCCCTTTTAAGTGTAAATAAGGCATGTTGCTTTGATTCTCTCAGCCAGCAGTTTCTCGACCTATTTTTCTTCCACAGGACAAGGTAGAGTGTGCCTGAATTTCTCCCAGGAAAAGATGGCTCACTCCCCATCTCCACAATATTCTGTGGCTGAGAACCACTGTTTTAAGCCCTTTAGAGGTCCGCAGAGAATGCTGGGATTAGTAATTTCCTGACTTTTGTGGTGAGGATTCTCTTCTAGTCCCCTTTGTGGTCCCCGGTTGACCTGAGTACATGCATTTATTAACAATCATGCTTGACAAACTCAGAGGGAACTTACTTACCTTTATCAGCATTAAAATGTCCTCACATCCGGCATTCTTCTGGCTGGCTTCATTTCCTTTCTCTAGCTCAGCCAACACAAAATAAAATCAGCTCCTAGGTTTTTAGAGTCTGTAAGTTGTGCTCATCGGGGCTATCATTGCCAGTGGGTGGGTGAAAATTGGGAGCAAGGGGATAGTGGGCTGGGCTCAGCATGATTCATTCCCCTGGTTTGTTGGCTCTTGATGTCATCACAAAGACCAGTGTTCTTTTTATATTTCCTATATTAGATAGGGGCAGATGGCCAGCTGGGAGCGACTTGCCCTCTACCCCTGTGATAAAGCCAAGTAAAGTTTGACTTGCCAGTCCTGTGCCTCATCAGAACATCCATGGGCAGAGACTTTCTCTCCTTAATTAGAATCTGTCTTAGTAGATGTGCCAGGCCCTGGGAGCCCAAAGATGTTCCTACACAGCAGTTTTCTTTCTCTCCCTCTTTTTTTAGTTTGGCACCACCTTGTCAACAGGTGTGATCAACAGTAAGGAAACATGCAGTGCCAGTGCTCCCATTCTGGTCCAGCATGAGAACCCACTACTGAAAAGATGGCACTCACAGCATCAGGCAGGCTGCCATGAAATCGTCCTTCCTTGGCACCGGTGCCCATGGTGAGCGTCTAGGCAACTTTTGATTGGGCACCACGCCCTCCAAACAGATGGGCATGAATGTAGGCAGGCAAGAGACCATTTATTTATATCAACTGTATTTGCTGAGGGCAGGGTTCCCAGCTGGGAACATCAAAACAGCTCTTTGTCCTGGCCGTCTGCAGCTCTGATGGAGGTGAGGCAGCCTTGCAAATTCAGCTGGATTAATTTTGAAAAATAAGAACAATGTTTCTATGGACACCAAGGGACATTTTTGGCTCTCTTCAATGGTTCAGAGCACAGAGCAGGCTGGGCCCAAGTCATTTTAATAAAATCTCCCTTCCCTGTTTGGATTGGATGGGAAAAAGCCAAGAAAGCTTTCCAAATCAGGCCAAATTTAGGTGAACAGAGTTAGCCCCACAAGGAAGCCTGCTTTGTGAGTCCTTTTACATACAATGGCGAGGGCTTCCAAAGAAAATTAAGCTGAAGTCACCCAGACTCAGGCACTAGGAAAGGCATTCTGGTTGAGCTCACCACTGCACTGTTTTTCTAGGCATCCATTAACCTTCCAGTTGTCCGTCCTGTAAATGATGAATGGGATCAAGTGTGAGCTGAAAATGCAAGGGTGAACATTAGGGCTGACTTACATAAAAGCCTCACTTGGCTTGGAGGGTAAGCAGATAAATAAAAAGGAATTATTATCTGCATTTAAACATCTGAGAAATTGCAGTCTCTGAAGAGTATAACTTTATTAATGTTAGTATTTACTAAAAAATATTGCTTGCTTACAGTGCACCTGGCATTGTCTTAAGCACTTTACATGAAATCTTTCCATTCATTTTCTCGATAACCCAAGAGGTGGGTACTACTATTAGGATCATTACACAGGTGAGCACACTTAAGCTTAGAAAGACTTTCCCTAAGTCACACAGCTAATAACTGGGATAACCAGGGTACAGACCCAGAACTGTCCGACAATAGACCCCACGGTTATACCCCACTTCCTTCAGAAACACTGGAAGAGGCCACTCTGTATAGTAATTGGCTTACCTAATTTAGGGATGTTTCTTACAATAATAGCAATTTAGATCAGTTCTTCTCAAACTTCAGTGTGCCTGTAAATCACCTGAAAGATTGTACTAATACACAGATTCTGTTCAGTAGACCTGGTTCAATAGATCTAGCTGATTCAGTAGATTTCTGAATTTCTAACAAGCCCATGAGGCTGGCACCCAGCTACACCAAGTGGCAAGGTTTCAGGTTAGAGCACACTGAGCCTCAACCTTGGCTACGCATGGAAATGCCCTGAAGAGCTTTTAAAAATACCAAGTACCCACATTGCACCCCCCAGAGATTCTGACTTAATTGCTTGACAGCCATTGGGTGAGCAAGTCTCTTACTCACCAACATTTCATTGTTTATCTGAAATGGGAATGATGAATTTTAAAAGGCCCTTGGTTGCATTCCTTAGAGATGGAAAATAAGACAATAGATGAAGAGATGAGGCTTCCAGTCCTAGTCAGTTCCTTTTCCTGATACTGATTATTTATAACAATCCTTGGAGGCAGGTGATGGGTAGACCTGTTGCTCACACAGTGGTCTTTAACTTGAACAGCTGGAGCAAGAGCTGCCTCAGATCAGCAGAACTGCTGCCACCGTTTAAGGGCAGCGTGTGACAAAATGCACGATGATGGAGGTGACAAGGAATTACAATCAGAAACAGCATCCTTCTATGATATAGGTTTTGTTGATTGTCCTTTTTTGGTTGAGAGGATCTGAATATGGAAACCTGGGGCCACTCAAATCTCAACTATGTTGAAGCTTTAATCAATTGCACATAACAAGCAATAATATGGATCAGGTGTTCAATGATTGCATTTATTAAGGAGGAACAATTGATTCCATGTTGGTGGATATGTGGCCACGGCTCTTTTTTGGGTTTGCTGCAAAGTGTGATCAAACCAAAAGGACTACAGATTATTAAATCCAAATCAATGTTTGTGCTGGCAAAAGCAAAGCATTCAGTGAGGGGGGGAGAAAAGTATCCTCTTTTCAGAAGATCTTAGCTTCATGTATTATTGATGCAAAGATGATCAGATAAAAACTGGAACTTGGCAAGCTGTCAAATAAAAAATGCAGAGTGAATCAAAAATTTATAAAACAGTATTGAGTTATTACAATCCTATTAGAGACCCCAGTAATCATTTTTACTGAAACAAACCTCTTATATGACTGTACAGCTGGGGTGTTAGGATCCAAGGATTTAGGACGACCTCATTTGGGGGTGAGAATATCACAAAATTAAAAATTAAATATGAAGAGTAAATGATTTAGTCACAGTTCAGTAACAGATTGAATAAAAACAATAGAGTTTTAAAAAATAATGGCAGTGTTTTCCTTCCTGGGCTACATTTTGCTGACTTCCTTGAAAAATTACTGGCATTAGATTCAGAGCAGGATGAATTGCTTTACAGAATCTGTAAACTTAATTTGTGCATGTGCCAAGCATTCGCACAACGCCAAGACACTGGGGAGGAAAAATGACTTGGTGAGATATTTTGTCACTTATGGATTTTCTTTTATAGAAAAAAATCCCACCACTATAGTTTTATTAGTTATCTCATCTTGTATAGGAGCCTTCTTCCTCCCTTCCTGGGACCGAAGACCTGACAATGCCAGAAATATACTCAAGAACGGAGAGATGGCTGTCACCATTTCTAAATATTCAGAAGATAATTGCCAACCAAAGGTAGAGCATCTTGACATAAAACATCCCTTGTGCTCCCAAACCAATTTGCCTATCCAAATCAAATAAACAGCTATAATTATAAAATCGCACATACTGATACGTAGTCAGCATTAGGAAAATGACACCAAAAAACGTTTGACAGTGAGGCCTGCTTTCTGTCCTTGGCTTTTTCTCAGTGCCTGGGCAGAGAACAAAGAGGATCTCTTAGAACTGAAAATGACTCAGAAGCAAGGTAAGTGTAGAACAATGAGAAGCATCAGCCCTGGTTTTCCTGCTTTAGGGCTGAAACTTGACATTGTTATTATGATTTGAATATGAGATAACTTTGTCTTTTAGAAATAGAGCTGATTCCACTTAAATGGACTTTAATCAATAGGCAGAAAGGGGGAACTGCTTTGCTTAATCAGACACAGAGCCAACCTACCCCGTGACATGACCCACTTCAGTTCCACTGGGAATAGGAGAATATGGGCAACTTTTACTGGACTTTGAAAGGCAAAACCTTCATGTGTGAATTACATTTTTGCCAATTAGTCTTAATATTACAGGTTGAACACCTTACCTGAAGTGCTGATGTCAGGAATACCTGCGGGATTCATCAATCCCTATGCATAAAAGAGCACAAAAAACTCAGCTTCTCTGCTGTGACCTATGAATTATGTTGAATCATTATTTTTTTGACTTGACGTTTCGTTCATGTCACCATGGCTGTTTTCAAGAAGGTAATGAAAATGAAAATGCAGGGAGAATGTTCGTTTCCCACTGAGAACCAACTTGAAAAGGTTCCCATGACACTTGCATTTGTTTTGGGTAACTGGTTACACGCTCTGTTGTGTTCATCTTCGCAGAATTAGGGGTTGATGATGCAGTGTTGGCCCTCCCAGTCACTAGGGCGGGGAACTCAGCACAAACCAGAGGAGGGCTGGGGAACCAGTGGGCTGTGACATCTCAGAGTGAGAACAGATTCACTGTTGAAATAGGCTTGTGTGTGTGCCCTGCCTCAGGGTCCAGTCAGGAAGGCAGAAACCACCCAAAGTATTCCACACAGAAGGGATTTAGTACAAGGAGTTGGGTCCTTGTACACCTATGGACACAAGTTCTTGTGGACAAAGTATAAATAAAAATCTTCAGGGTACAATGCTTTCAAACTGCACACAGGAGTTTGGTCAGCTTAGCCAAACACCCTGGTTCAAACTGCATTCCAGTTGGATTTGGATTGCCTGACTTGCTTCTGTTGCTAAGTATAAAATCTCTCCTCATTTCCTGTCATCAACTGCAGCGTGATGTAGCAGAAAAGTGTTCAAGCAATTACTGTGCTTCACCAACTGGGTGCCTCTGGCCATAAGGGGCCTTTTGGGTTTGCAATAGCTCCACTGGTGTTTCCCTTCCTTGGCTGATGCTGGTACAAATTGCTGATGGCTCCAAGAGTGTGTCTTCTTGCTCACTAGAGGGGAAGTCAGGTTCCTACAAAAATGCTCTTTGCTTTTAGCTGTGTGTGGTGCTGGGGGGGGGGGGGGGAAGGGTGGTGTGGTTGGGGGAGGCTGGGGACAGAGGAGATCGCTCACCCCCAATGCTAATCAAACCACTACTGTTGGTTCTGCTTCTAATTATCTCTTAAAGTCATCCCCTTCCCTATTCCCAAGAATGTTACGACTATGTTCCTTCAGGCCATTTCATTGCTCAGCTTAAATTTCACACCAACCTCTTAACTGGCTCCTCTGCCTTCCATCCAGCCTTCTTCCTATTCACAGTTTTCCATTACAATGATTCTCAACCAGGGGCAAACTGCTCCACCCCCACCCTTGCCCCCAGCAGCAGCAGGCATTTGGAAATGTATTAGAGCCATTGGGATTGTCACATAACTGGGGAAGGGAGGGGCACTATCTAGTGTTCTCATTTCCTACTGCTCTGGTTGTGAAGTAATGCAGATTTAGCAGCTCAAGCAACACCCATTTATTATCTCACAAGTTATGTAGGTCAGAAGTCTGACAGAGGTCTAACTGGGCTCAAATCAAGGTTTCTGAAGGGCTGCCCTCCTTAATGGAAGCATGCTCTTCTTCCAAGCTCAGTAAGGCTGTTGGCAGAATTCAGTTCCATGGGATTGTAGAACTGAAGTTCCAGTTTCCTTGCTGGCTATCAGCAGAGATCATCTAAGCTTTTAGGGTCTCCCATATTTCTTGGTTCATTACTCCCTTCATCTTCAAAGAAAGTAATGGTGGATTGAATACTTTTCATGCCTTGTGTCTCCTACCACATCTTTCCCTGATTTTTCTGTCTTCCTCCTCCACTCTAAGGGCCCATGTGATTAGACGGGGCCCTCCCAATGTAGGTAATCCAGAATAACTTCCCTATTTTAAAGTCAATAAATTTAATCCTCTTCACAAAGCCCCTTTTGTCATGTAATGTAACATGTTCATAGGTTCTGGGAATTAGGACATGGGTATCTTTGGGAAGCCAGTAATCTGCAACCACAGCTGGAATCATCTCCATAATAGAGAATTGTTCCACCCAAAATGCCACTAGCAGCCTCTTTAAAAAAGATAGGAGTGAGTGATTTTCCTGAAATGCAAATCTAATATGTCTCTTCCTTGCTCTGAAATCCTTCAGTGAATCCTCATTGCCCTCAAGACAAAATTCAGGGCAGAGCTTTAGCATGCCTACCAGAAAGTTCTTTATGATCAAGCCTCTCTTTAACTCTAGTTTACAAAGGGCTCTGCCTCTGTCTCTTGGCTCCAACCATCGTGAATAATTTTCTGACCATCCTGTGTTCTCTTACCTAATTTTTTAGGTAGGCTCTTTCTTCCATCTGGGATGCTTCTCTCTTTACCTCTCACCCACCTCATTTAACCTAATTCCGACTCAACTTTCAGATCTTACTTTAGACCTTACTTTCTCATGAAAGCCTTTCATGATCCTATAAGTCTGTGCCAGACACCACTCCTACATGGTCTCATAGCACCCACATGCCCACCCATACCATTTATCACAGGGCTTTGTAATTTCTGGCCTGTTTATCATTCCTTCTCAAACTCTAAGCTCTAAGAAGATAGGGATAGCATTTGTACTGTTTGTTGTTGTATCCATAGCACTTAGTTCACACCTGACATATACTTACCTTCAATACATATTTATTCATTAAATAAATTAATTAGTCATGTTGACTTTGGTATAAAAGATACAGTAAATTTGGTTCCAACTTTTCTCTAATAGAGACATAATCATAGCAACAGTTGTGCTCCAAACTTTTACAGACAGCATTTCATCTGAATTCCACATGTGCATGAAACTAGGATTATTTTATTAAATCGGTGTTACAGAGGAGGAGATCCAAACTCAGAGAGGATAAATAATTCTTCATAAAAGCATGTGGCCCACAAGTGGCTAAACTAGGACCCAAATCTGTTTTCTGATTCCCAAGCCAATACCATGATACCTTTCTGCAGCAACAGGTAACATCTCATAGTTTATAAAGCAGTAAATCACAGAGTCCTTATAACTTCACTGTAAGATAAAAAATTGATCCCTTTTTTAAAATTGAGGAAAGAGAATCATCGAGCTCAAGGGACCAAGGTCACACAGTTAGTATGTGGCAAATTCAGAACTAGAAGCCAGATATTTTAATTCCATTCTTCTTATCCTAATTCTACCACCTCTGAACTGGGAAAATGGCAGAACTTGGAGGTTGGCAATTTATTCTTAACTTCTTCATGTCATCATCTGACACTTCCCTGACCACACACAACCAAGGAACTTACACCAATGAAAACTCTAGTTGGACAAAAAGGGAACTCTATTAATGAATCATTTGCATATTATATATGAAGTGAAAAGAGAATTATATTATATAATTTAACCTCCAAAAAGATGATAAGTGATAAATAATGGCAATTACCTTAAAAATAAATATTGATTATCACAGTGATCAGAATACCTATATGGTATAAAATATAACTTTGAAGTAGAGACATCTGTCACCACAATGTACCAGTCAGGACTCTTTTGGTTCCATTAAGGCCAGCCTCCAAGACAGCCTCCACTAGGCTTCACCTCTTGGTATTCATGTCCTCTTGTATTCCCCTACCATACTTAATCAGAGCTGAACTATATGAACAATAGAATACTGGAGAAGTGACAATGTGTGACTTCCAAGGCTAGGTCATAACAGACATTTGTTTCTTCCACTTTGGCCTCCTGGATTACTTGTTCTTGAGGAATCCATCTGTCATGTCATATAAGCATAAGCAGCCCTTTGGAGAGGTCTGTGTGAAGAGTAGTGAAACTTCCCCCCAACAGCCAGTACCAGTACCACCATGTGACTGAAACACCTTGGAAACAGATCCTCCAGCCCCATTCAGGCCTTTGGGCAACTGTAGTGCCCACCAACATCTGAATGAACAAGTCAATCCCAAGTCAAAATCACCCAGCAAAGCTGCTCCTGAATTCCCGGCCCACAGAAACTGGATAATAAGATAATAAATGTGCATTATTGTCTTAAGTCACCAATCTTTGTCGTTGTTTATTATTCAGCAATAGCTAACAATAAAGGTTGCAAGTAACAGACCTTAATTTCAATGAGCTTTAAACAGAGTGCAACCTTTTAATCTGTGTTCCTGCAAGAGGGTCTGAGGGCACATGGCTTCAAGGACAATTGAACCAAGGCCCCAAAAAATGCCTAAACACTTTTTCCTTATCTCTCTCTCTGCACATATTTTTCATTCTCTAAAACAGGTTTCTTTTACATAATAGGAAACATGACCACCAACATGATCAGGCATTACATCTCACTTTTTTCCATCCCAAGTTCTAAAAGCTGGAAAGTGCTCCAAATGGCCAAGAACAAATCATATGTTCATCCCAAATCAAAGAATAGAGGCCAGGTTGATAGGATCCATAAGAATATGTCCATTTCCAGGGCACCTGATTGGCTCAGTCAGTTAAGTGACTTTGGATCAGGTCATGGGTTTGAACCCACATTAGCCTGTCTGCTGTGAGCACAGAGCCCACTTTGGATCATCTGTCCCCGTGTCTGTCTCTGTCTCTCTCTCTCTTTCAAAAATAAACATTAAAAAAAAAAAAGAATTTGTCCATTTCTATCCAAACCAGATGTTTAGGATGAGAAGGGAAAAAACATTTCTTAGAAGCAGAATGGGATAAATACAGTTTCCCTTGGAGGAGAACAAGAGGCCTACTCACTATTCATTGTATGTTTGCATATGAGCATGATGATGCATCATGGTCAACTAATTCTATCCTCTGGTTCACTTGACATGATTGTTTTCATGTGTCTTTTTATCACCTGGCCAGGAAATCACATCAGTCAAATTTCCAAAGAGAAGCAAATCTTGGGAGTACCTGGGTGACTCAGTTGGTCAAGTGTCCAACTCTTGAGTTTGGCTCAGGTCATTATTCAGAGTTCTTGAGATTGAGCCTCTCATCGGTCTCTGTGCTGACACTGCAGAGCCTACTTGGGATGCTCTCTCTCACTCTCTCTCTGCCTCTCCTCCACCCATAATTTCTCTCTCTAAAAATAAATAAACATTCTTCAAAGAAAGAAATAAAGAAAAAAAATTATCCCAAAGAAGCCCAGTATTACAAAATACTTTAAAAAATGCTTTCCTTAGAAACTAGGTCCTAGATGATGAGAAAGAGAGGAAATTAATGATAATACATCCAGTCTACCATGCACACATTAGGCACATGAGGCTCCTGGATAGCATTTAATTTGCCTCATCTCATACAGGTTATAAATGCCAAAACCAAGACCATATTTAGGTCTGTCTCTCACCAAAGTCCAAGCTCTTAATCAGTACACAAAACACCAAAAAAGGGATCAGACAAGCCCAGGAGTTACTGAAGTTCATGTTTAGCACCTAAGCTAAAGAAAGGCTGAGCAAACTGGGCTCAGCCCAAGATTCATCCTCCTATAGATTCTGTATCTAGCCTCATCACTCTCCTGGGATCCAGCTGGGAGAATTGAACTCCAGCCAAGTCCTGATGCTTTTGTCCATGAAGCAGAACAAGACCCAAGGCAAAGATTTTCAGAATTTTGTCATAGCAAAAGCTCTGCTTTTCCTTGTTCTCCGAAATATATGTTGCTAAACCTGTTCCATCTTTGGGAAGTTCTCAAAGGCAGTTACATAAATTGAAAACCCATGTGACTTAATCCAGTTATAAGTGGGCCACTTGTACAAAAATTTGAGCGTTTTGCAAGACAGGCCAATCTGTAGTTGAATATGGTGCCTACTGCATGTCATCTGTGTCTTGGGGCCATTGACATCACCATCACATGGTTTCTTTACATGAAAAATGTGCATAAATCACATATCAACTAGAGTGATGGTGAAAACCAAGTAAGGTACCATTTGTGAAAACACCCAGCATGGTACTTGATAAATATTGGTGGAATTTTTCTTTCATCAACAGGGCTTTGTTTTGTTCTGTGTGCTAGTACATGAGACTTTTCTCCTTGAGATTATAAATTCCTTATGGCAGAGACACTCTTATTGCTGTTCTGTACCCTCCACATCACCTATGAGCAGGTAGTGTTTGATGTGCTAATGCAGTGGGCTCCACAGGGAGCAAATTAAACCAGCAGGTAGCATGTTTTCTGGCATGCTCCAATATGCCTTCATCTTAACCAGATTACAATAATGTGGATGAATACTTCAAAGTTTGGACAGACAGATCTCCAAGCTAACAGCCTCAGTAATTATAAGAGGAAAGCCTATGGATACATGTAAATATTTTAATCCTACATGTCAAAAATAGTGTTAATGCGTATTAAAGTTCAGTTAACAGGACCCAACATTCCACGTATGGTCTGGACAATGATGTCCTCTCTCGAACCCCTTTGACCAGGAAACCCAATGTGGCCACATTATAAGTCACATGATCCTCCTAGCCGTAGTGAGATATACAGTTCATTGGACGAGAGACAGAAAATTACAGTGCAACTAGGCACAGAATGAAGAATTGACCAATTAGATTCTTTCCCTTGGGAATTTGTCTTAGTCTGTTCAGGCTGCTGTAAAAAAAAAAAATCATAGATTGAGAGGCTACAAAAACAAAACAAAACAAAACAAAAGAAAAAAAAAACATTTATTTCTCACAGACCCAGAGACTGGGAAGTCCAAGATCATGGGACTTTTCAGAGCCTGGTGAGAACTCATTTCCTTACCGACAACTGTCTTCTCACTATAACCTCACATGGTGGAAGGAGAAAATTTTCTCTGGAGTCTCTAATAAGGGTGTTAATCCCAACATGAAGGCTCTACCTTCTTGCCTAATCACCTTCCAAAGGCTTTACCTCATAATACCATCACCTTAGAGGGTAAGATTTCAGAATATGAATTTGGGGAGACATGAACATTTAGTCTAGAGACGAATGTGTATTTAGAAATACTGCGAGAATGAAGGAATGGGAGTTAAAACTGAAAGAATACCATTAGGAGGCAGATTACAGTACGGGGTGAAGATTGGAGCTAGTCAACCTGGATCCTCGTACCAGTTCTATCAGTTCTGTGTAATCTTAGCCAAGGTACTTTGTCTCTCTGCACTCGGTGTTTTCATCTGTAAAATTGAAATGATAATAGAACCTGCAGTGTGGGCTTAGTGTAAAGTTCTAGGGGTAAATAATGTGGGAAGCACTTGGAATGATAGCTAACATGTAGTTAGCACCATGTAAGTGTTGGCTAGCATTATCAGGTAGACTTCAAGACCAAGGCAAGTCCATGTCATGTGTAGGCCATTATGAGAAAGCAGAAACTATAAGGGAACATAGGAAGCCAGTGGATACTGAAGGCATGTGCAGGGAGAAGCCATGAATCACAAGGACATCCCACCCCCACCCCAGCCCATGAGATACACAGAACATTACTTGTTTTCAAGCTGATCCTGCTCCAATTTCCTTAAAATAAACTCCCTGAAGCATGGGTCACCTGTCTGTTTTCTGAGCTAAGCAACATAAAAAACCTAAAATTTGGTATAAGAAGGATTCTGAGTAAGCAGAAGCATTGTATCTTTACTGCTAAGAGGTTCACAAAGGCTTGATGGAAATGATGTATCCCAATTTTTTTCAGTAAAAGAGAAAAGAATGAGGCTCTGGAAAAATCCCATCAGCATGCCCTTTACCTTGCCATGAATTTCTGGTAAAAGCCCTAAGTTGGCACATATGAGCTCTCTACATCTAGCAAAGTGATAACCCTTATCAAGAGGCAGAGTCTGAAGCAAAGAATGTCTTGCAGCCCAGATAAGCACCAAGGCGCTGGGCCAGGGTAATGGACCATAGGAGATGGAGCAGGGGTCTGCCAAGCTCAATAATACAGCATTGTTGCTGCATTGGAAAATGTTTTAATTTACATTTTCAAGTGCAAAATATTTTCCCCTCATGCTTTGGCTAAATTAGGTAGTTAAAGTCTGTGAAGTGGCAGTAATTGGAAACAATGGATTTTATATTTGACATTTATTATTTTAGTGGAATCTGTTCTACATTTACATCAAACATCCAAGGACCCCTGCAGAAGTTTCTTCTGCTACTGCATTACCATTTAGTTCTAATAATGCACTTTGAATTCCCAATTCTTGATTATAATTATATCATTTCAGATAGAGTAAGAGGTGAGGTAAAGATAAACCTTCAACTGAAATTGTACCCCTGTGCTCTCTTCTCCTTTTGTTGAACTTTCATAAGCTGATAATTCATTCAACATATTTTTGCCTAATGCTTTACAGTTTCATTTTGTTCGGTAATTATTTTATATACTTTGGTTTTACTTCACCAAAGGGCTACTTAAGGTCAAAGATCATGTCTTAAGCCCCCATAGCACTCACTTTGAATCCAAGCACATAAAAATCAAGAAATGTTTGGTTGACTGTTCAAAATATATTAATGTTACAGGAATTGGGAGTAGGTGCCAGAGGAGGAAACTGGAAGGAAAGAATTCCAGCTGGATACAAGGAAAACTTATAACCACTCGAGGTGAATTAGGTTGATTCAGAAAGTGGTGAATCCTTTCTTCCCAGTAGTGTTCAAACAGAAACTCAGTGACCACCTGACATAAGCCAAGAATAGGAAGGTTTGGAGTCAAAAAGAATTGAGTTGGATAACTAGCTCCATACCCTAAAATAAGTGACTTAACCTCTCTAAGCCTCAGTGTCCTTGTCTTGCAATGGAGTTAATAGTCTATGAAAAGACAGGAAACCTATCCACGTAATGAACCAGATGTCCTGGTGCTGGGGCCCAAATATTCAGTGGTCCTTTCTTTCATGGTGGGGGAAGGTCAAAAATACCATTTCATTCTTGACTTTAATATTTAGAGAAATATAGACTGAGAAAAGTTTTAAAATACACTCAGGGGCGCCCGGGTGGCTCAGTCGGTTAAGCCTCCGACTTCGGCTCAGGTCAGATCTCACGTTTGTGGGTTCGAGCCCCGCGTCAGGCTCTGTGCTGACAGCCAGCTCAGAGCCTGGAGCCTGCTTCCGGTTCTGTGTCTCCTCCTCTCTCTGCCCCTCCCCCTCTCATGCTCTATCTCTCTCTGTATAAAAAATAAATTTAAAAAATTTTTAAAAAATACACTCAAAAATAGCCACTAGAAATTAAAACAGAATGTGTAACTTTTAAATCACAGAAGAGACTGAAGTGACAGAGAACAAAGGAAGAAAATCTAAAATGACAGAGACTGTATAATAACATGGCATCACAAAAATAACCTATATCTATCAATGGAAATTAAAGTGCTGGTGCCCTTAGCTCCTTTAGTTCTTTCAGTGTCCTAGAGGATGGTGTTATTATTGTGACCATTTACAGGTGAGAAAACTGAGACTTAGGAAAGAGGAAAATTGTTAAATTTACCGAAAAGTTGCCTGGAATTGAATCCAGGCAGTGTAACTGCAGAGTGCCTACCCCTAAACATTACACTATCCTGTAGGAATAAATGAAGGGTGCATATGTTTGTATGTCTAAATATGCTCACATATTTACATTGATAGGAAAGAATGAATCATAAACAAATGAACATGCTTAAACAGTGTTTATCTCTAAGTAGTAGGATTAGGAGAAATCTTACTTTTCTTTTTCACAATTTTCTGTATTTTTCAAATTTTTTCTGCAATTAGCATATGTTTTTATAGTCAGGGGAGAAGCTGTAAAATTTACAATAGATTGTCTCTCTTCTTGTTATACCAAGAAGCCTTAAGTCATGGTCTAAAATACTTGAGTTTTTCATGGGATTTATGCTTCCTGGGGGGAAATGTTTTCAAAGTGTTCTCATTATTTCTTCCAGTGGAGCCAGAACTAAAACTAGTAGAGGCAGCTATTGTTTTGTTGTGTCTAGTATATCCGAGATGTATTTAAAAAGGGGGGGGGGTTTAATTCAGAGGAAAATTTCAACAATCCCTCATCCTATGCTGTAATTTGATTCACAGTAAAGTTTTTAAAATACAGTTGTCAGAAAATCCTATAAGTTTTGAAGCTCTGTTGTAATGCATGTCTCATCTGGGTTCTAAGAGAATCCCCAAATCCAGGAAAAGGCTACACCTAAAAGGCAGCATATGAGAATACATGTCTATACTCCAGTCACGTGATTACACAGTAACACAGTCTTCCCCAAAGTATTTCCATCCCATCAAACCACAGACATTACCAGAAAGGATCTTAGTGTTGAACTTAGCTCTTCTCTTTGCAGATGAGGAAACTGAGGCCCTGAAAGTCTATTATCAGTTTGTCTCTAGCATTACATCCCTAAACCAATCTATGGCTATGGTTAGCCTGGATTTCTCCTAACCAATCTGACCCATACCCACTCCAGCCACTCTCAAATCCAATTACCACGATGCTGATCACCTCCACTCTCCCACTGGTGGCCTTTAATTCCTAAAATAAAGAACAATGTTCTTTGTTTTAAATTTTTTTTAGTATTTATTTATGCTTGAGAGAGAGAGGGAGAGAGAGACAGAACATGAGCAGGGAAGGGGCAAAGAGAAGGAGACACAGAATCTGAAGCAGGCTCTAGGCTCTGAGCTATTAGCACAGGGCCAGACTCGGGGCTTAAACTCACAAGCCATGAGACCAGGACCCGAGCCAAAGTCAGATACTTAACTGATTGAGGAACCCAGGTACCCCAGAACAATGTTCTTACCATATTTGATAAGTCCCCCATAATCTGACCCCTATCCCTCCTTAATTATCTAAATTATCCTCTTTAGTTCTCTTACCTCCAGTTGTACTGTTCTATTTTTGAAACTTTCCATTCTCCCTCCCACCAAGGGATCATCACTCATGTTCTTTTCCTCTACCTGCCATCCATCTAAATGATTTCCACTAAAGAGCTTTCCCAGACTATTCAAGTTGGATCTCTCTCATCTACCATCTTCATGTCCTTCCTAGACCTCATCCCATTCATAGCTTTACATTTCTAGGACTGTTTTCCCCCACTAGGTTGTAAATCTGAAGAGGAGGGGGCATACCATTTTCAGTCACCATTTGGCCACCAGCATTAGCCTGGAGCTTGCCACATGGTAGGGCTCCACTAAAACTTGTTGGGTGAACTCAATGAGTGGTGCACAGTGAGTCAACGACAGAGCAGTGTCAGTTCTTTATCCCATACTATTTCTTTTGCACTTTGGGGAGAAAGAAAGGAGCATGTGGATTCCTGAGATTCTGAGATCTCAGGAATCCACATGCTCCTAGAATTGTTTATTTCTCTCCTATCTTAGAAGATACAGTTTTGGAACTACTTTGGACATTAGATTTTGCTAATCCAAGCTTCTCACTTTATAATTAAAGAAACATGGTCCCAGACAGGCTTTGGGGTTCTCTCAAGGGCACAGGTTATGATAGACTCAGGACTCAAACCTGTGACTCTGGCACCATCTCCTTTGAGGCACACTGTCACTTTCAAACAGCGCTGCCTTTACCCAGCAATGGTAGATCTAGTCAAACTCTTGTTTTCTCCCAGATTCAAACTGTGAGATCTGCTCCCTCCAACTTCTCTCAAAGTTCTCCTTTTCCACCTCCAATCCCAAGTTTCCATTAAATTCCTTTGTCCTACTTAGAGCTGCAAAATTGCTTGTTTGTGTTTGTTTTGACATGCTTCCCTGACATTCTGGACTCTCAATAAGTCAACCAGTGACCAAAAAAAGGAAAAGAAAGAAAAGCAAACATATTCAATCCCTCCTGTATGTTCAAAACTAAGCTGGGTGCTAAAGGGAATAAAAGGAAGACGCAAATGTCCTTCTGACCCTTAAGAAACATAAAAACTTTTTGAGGAGGTAGAGTTTGCACAGCTAACACTACATGAGAAAAAGGAAAAAGCAGTAATGACAGTAATCTAGTTCGTGGGATATGGACTCTTGAGTGCTACAGAAATTGAGCCAAAGAAAAATGAGGGAGGCTGCACATGAAAGGTAGAAGCTGATCTGAAGCATAAAGGAAGGGAAGCACTTGGACTTGCGGAGAGGAGAGAGAAAAAGTGATTGAAGTCACCATATTCCAACAAGGAATAATGTCTCAAGAAGTGTCATTAGTAAATTTTGTAAACTATCAAGTCAAATGGAGAACATGCCAGATAAGAGATTTTGAAGAAAGTAAGGGCATAAAGTCTTTTCCAGATCCCCAGGGACTGGTGACAGAGAAGTTAGGGAAGCCTGAAGCCCAGATGACTCTCAAGCCCTGGGAGATAACAGTAATGCTAACTCTTACCGCCTCTGTGCACCATGCCTTGTGTTCGGTGCTTTGATGTGTTACCTCAGTTATTCACACCTAATCATCCTAGCATTCCAGTAACAGTAGGTAGTATTATCATTGTCACCTTCCATGAGGAAACTGAGGTTTTTGGCAGAGTAAATGAACTGCCAAACAAGAGTACATAACTGTATTACATAGAGCCAGTCAAGCCAAATTCTCTGTCTTTGGAGCGTGAACAAAAATAAAAACAACTCAGAAGTTCCCAATGCTGTTTTTAAAACCCTAAATAATAGCACAGAGCATGAACTCAGAAGACCGCCCATATTAGCTCTGATGGATAATATTGAGGAATTTTATAAAATACTCATGAGAATGAGACATGCAGAAATAGAAAGATGCAAAGGGGTTAGTTCTCACAACTTGATGGCATCAAACTTTCATTGGTTTAGACCATTAAGTCATACTAAAAGGGGGAAAAGCCTACAATGTATCTGAGTTGGTGACCCCTACACTACATGAATTCTCCATTCTTTCCCCACCGCGGAATTTTTCCTCCTGATGTTAATAAAAACATTTTAACACACCCACTACATGTAACCTAGAGGATGTAAACTGCAGTACCGAAGGAAGGAAGGAAGAAGGGAAGGGACGGTAGGAAGGAGGAAAAGAGAAGGCAGAAATTCAGAAAAACTGTCTCCTGTTGTCAAATGATGCTAGCCACTGCCTCTTAGCTTCCCTCCATCTCCCGTAATGTGCGTTGACAATAGTGACACCTCCTGGCGAAAACAAACTTGACCTCCTGCAGGATTTCATTTTACTCACTCGCTGCAAATTACTCTTGACTCTTCTTCTTGTCTCCAGGTGCAATTTTCCTTTCCTTATCTGGAAAAGCATAAACTGACACAGCCCATCCTCAGCCTTAGAAACTCAATAACCCAGTGCTGACCTGACCACAGAACTCTGCTATGCAAAGCTCCTGAGTTTCATCCCTGAACACGTCAGCACGATTAGCCCAGAGACCCAATTCACAGTCTTCCTACTTACAGCTACATTAAATATAAATAAAGCAAACTAAATACCAGCTACTGAAAAATAGTTCAATTAAATTCTACAATAAGAGTGCCTCTTGATTTTAATGTGTTTAATCCCCTAGGAAACATACTTGGTGTGTGCCCTTTTCTTGTAGATTTTTTTTTTGTCTCAGACTTATATGAATCATACCGTCACCAAAATGACTAAAAGCTGTTGGAGTTATTGTTCACCAAAAACAGTTAAAGATTTGTTTAATGAGTATAGAAGATGTTGTTTTATATCACTGGCATAGCATTCTAGAGTGTGATCCCTATGGTTACTAACCTTGAGAATAGTATATTGGAAAATACAGTAAGGTGTTTAGTCCATACTTTGAAAGCAGTCCAGCATGTTTGCTAACCTAGACCACTGAGCAAACACAATTAAAGGAAAGAGGAGTTGACCAATCACAGCAGAGAATGAAGCCAATCTCAGATCCCATGGTATTTTCTCAAATTTATAAAATAGCCATGGGCTTCTGTTGTTCTCTAGAAAGGAGGCATTCAGTGATTCAGAGCACGAAGAATTTATCTTGAAACTGGTTTGCTTCTACTCTATTCACAGTCTGCACAATGAAACCCCTTCATGTGGTTAACTAAACTTTTAAGTTCACAGGATGGAAAATATCTACGAACTTTTTCTTATTGTACTCTTATTTTGAAAAGGTTCCTATGAGAGATCTGCACATGAATTCTCAGGTGAACTTGCATTCCAAATTAATAAAAATTCAAACCTTTGCTCCTATTTCACATCTAGTGATTCTTTAGGAAAATAAACCTTGGAGATTAGATTATGTCTTTGTTATGCATGAACAGAAAACCGTTGTATTAGAAAGAACAAAAACCCTTCAACTGATCAAAAAGAAAAAGGCAGTTGAGTTGTGGAAGTTATGTTTTTGCTTGCTTTTTATTGAAAACTATAGTTGAAATTTTAATTTCATTCTGACCCACTGAAAATTCCAAACATGATCATTTCAAATCACTTATGGAAAGGCTAATTGTGGCAAGGGCAGTCAATTTCTAAGCTCCCTACTTGCTTTAGAGCACAGCTGAAAGATAGACAACTAGAAGAATGTGTCTCATAATTAACATAACATCAAAATGAAAGACCTGGAACATGCCCGCACATAACATACAAATAATGAATATATATTTGGATTTCATTAAGTAGTTTATTCATTTAGTCAACAGTGAATAAAGTGTGTGCAGTACATTAAGCAAAATACAAGGTGTTGGGAAGCATTGATGGTCCCTGCCCTCAAGTGAGAGCAGTCTAGTAGAGGAAAAGCTTACATAGGACATGCTTATGCTAAAGAATTATTCACTGTTTATCTGAATTCAAACTTAACTAGGTATCCTGCATTTTTTTCTATTAAATCTGATAACCCTAGGAGAAAATAAATGGGCAATTTCAACAGTGTGAAGTGTTAAATATGATCTGAATGCTAAAGAAGTCCTTAAGGATGAGTAACCCAGACTAGGGAAACAGGATCTGAAAGATGAATAGGAGTTAACCAAGAAAAAGGAAAAATTAAGAGGTTTCAAGAAGGAATGCAGTACAAATTTCACATGCAGAGAAAGAGACTGGCATATGCCTATCACTGTCATACAAAATGACTGGGCGTGGGGTGATGAGGCCGCAGAGAGTGCAGATGCCTGACCATGGAGATCCTATAAAGATATTTGGACATCTTAAAGACAACAGAAAGTTGTAAATGTTTCCAGGCAGCAGTGTTATACAATCAGGTGTATGATTTAGGAAGACTATTCTGGGTGGCTGGTGAAAAACGCATAAACAGCTGGCAAGATGGGAAGCAAAGAAATCAGTTGAAATAATCAGTGGTGTGAACCAAAATCCTAGCAATGGGGATATAAGAAATGGGTAAATGAGAAAGATACAGGAGAACTGGATTACGAGGGGGCTACAGGAATATTTGGTGATCAACTGCATAGAGATTATCTGAAAGGAAAAATTCAAGTATAATTTAAAAATAACATTAATAGAGCATTTATCATAGATCACTACACAAAGTGCTATAAACATATTTATAATGTCCTCCCAAGTCTATGAAATAGGCACTATTATTCCTGCTTTAGAAATGAGGGAAATAAGACTTACAGAGACAAATAAGTAATTAGCTTGTAAACCTAATAAGTGGTGCAATAAAGTTGATATCCCATTTTGGAGGCTGGGCTAAGAGCTGAATGATACAGGTGCTGTTGAAATATAGGAGGGGCAAACATTTGCAGAAAAGGTGCTGACTCCTTTTTAGACTTGGTGGATCTCAGGTGTCCATGGATGATGTCTGAGGACAACTGAATAGATGGGTCTAGAGTTCAGCAAAGGGACTGGACCAGAAATAGGGATTGGGAAGTGGTGAGTGTAGCATTTAATAATGAAACCATAAGAGTATAGATAAGATGGCCAGAGAAGGTATACCAAGTGAGACCAGAAAGGAGCATAGGGAAGAAGCCTGGAAAAAATCGACATTCAAGGGGCAGGAATAAACAGAGCAGCAGGAGAAAGACCGGAAGAGTATGGTGTCAAAGAAGACAAGAAAAGAGAGCATTGTAAAATGAAGGAAGGGTCAGCATTATGATGAGTTATGCGAAATGTACTAGTGAGAGAAGAAGTTCAGAGTGTCAACTTGTACACAGCAGAAGAGAAGATTTTCAAAACTACCTAGTTGAAATAAAAGGATTTAAATTAGCAAATTTAGGGGGTAAAGCATACTAGTACACAAGGAAAGCCAGATAAATTAGGAGGAAGAGGATGGTCAAAATGTGAACTGCTATGTATTCTTGACAGCCCAGGAATGAAGTGAGTCAAGAATGCAAAGGGAGCATGACCAGGTAGGATTAAGGTTAGTTTCAATAAAGACTAAACTTCATGTTTTAATAAAGTTAAATAGAGACCAAACCCACACCTGGTTAACCTAGTCATGAGTCAACCATATCCCATACTGATAGTATTATTATGAAAACCAAACTTGGAGGTGGAGCCAAGCTTGTTCCTCCATAGGAGAAGATCTGAGTACATTTTAGGGGAGAGGAGTGAGGACTGTATGCTACAGATAAAAGCTGTGATCCTGAGGGAAAGAAGACAAGTTCTCTAGGAGATAAATTCAGCCTACTGGAAAGCTTCTAGGTATAACACTAACTTTTGTTCTCTTATTGTCTCTGCAAAAACCATGCACCATAATTTTGTATATTAAGAGAGAAAAACACCTCCACCTAGAGCTAGAAGACAAAAGGGCTACACTTTCTGTGTAAGAGTAAATGAGAGTAAATGAGAAATAAACCCACCACACAGAAGGGGACAGTGAAGAATGGGTATCTCAGTCTTGGCACTAATTGGGGAAGAAATTAAAACCTCTCCCATAAAAATATGAGCCAACACACGGATTTTTTTATCTGAATTTACACCAAGAGAAAACTCAAGCTGAGAATCTATTTTAAAGTGGTTTCAAGTTGATAGTGGACCAAGTGACTGGCAAAGGAAATTCAAATCCTTCAGAGAAGAAGTCAATGTCAATCCAGGCTAACAGTGATTCTAAATGTCATGAACAGTAAAGGAGGCTAAAAAGGTTGGGGAGGAGGATGGGGAATGTGTCCTAAACTCAATGGAATAACACAATTAATTCATACTTCTAGCAGCTTGCCCAAAAGAACATGTGGACTTCATCTGGTGACCCAAGAGGTTGCTTCTGGATCAGAATTTAGGTGGTTATACTGGGGAAAAAGCTTAGATTATTCTTACTCTCTTACTCTCATTCAACAACATGGGGCCTGACCAGAAGAGGTACTGAAAGAAGAACACAGGATTGATGGCTTGGGTCAATGATCAGGGTGAGAGAAGCTTCAGTCCATAACTGTTCCGGTCCAGTGGAATACTCAGGCCAGATACCAAGATGGTTTACTGGGCTCCTGCAGGGTCTGGGTCAACCTTCTTCCAAGAACTTTGTAAAATAAGCACTAGAAAAATCCAATGAATTTAGCAACTATAACACTGCTCTTCTCCAAGAACAATCTGGATGGAGATGAGAAGAAAGAAGAAAAATTACTTTGGGCTGAAATTGGAAACAAGGAGAATAAACAGGCAGTCTATGGAAACAGTGCTTATAATAAACTCAGTTCTTAAAGTGAGGAGAGATTCGAATGCTCAATGGTGATATCAGTCCATGTTATCTATTATTGAAGGTCAAAATAATACATTCCTGGAAAAACCTTTTGGGGTTTCACAGGGGAGGGAACCCAGTATAAAATCAGTATCTATATCTAACCCAAAGCTCTTGAAATGAAGGATTTCTTTATAAACATGCCTCCAGATGTGTTCAGTTAGACCACCGAGGAGGCATAATAAATTCTTGCATATTAAATGAATTTTTTTCTTTTTAGTCCAGTGCAAAAGAATGTTCAAATTAATTCAGATTGCTTTATTCCAATAACTAATATACATTTATACCTTAATGTCTAGTATGCATTCTAGTTGACACCAAAGTGCTCTTTAAAAATTTCCCACAACCAGAATTTCAGCTGTCTCTGTCCTTCTCCTGCCTCACATCATTATTCTAAATTAGTGAAGTTGTGCTACCAATGTAATAATGGTATTTAGAGATATGTGGACTCATTCTCCAAGTTCTGTTCATTATTTCTAAACTTAAAGAAGAATAAAATGGAAAATAGGCAATGTTCCAGCTATAGGGGCTACCCAGAAAAAGAGCCTACTTCTTCTTCTCCATAGAGAAATAAGAGTCATACAGATATGTTTACAGCCTGATATTTCAGATTTTTTTAATTTAGAAGATATATGCTTTTCTAGTTTCATAAATCTAGGCAAAGAGATCCTTTGATGTATTCTCTTACCGAATTCATCTCCCTAACTGAAATGGACCTGGTCAGGCCAAAAGTAAGATGTCTTAGAAGGAAATTGGCCAATGAGGAGGTGCTTCTGATTTAACTTGATGAAAAAGACCTTTAAAAATCAGGGCTGCTTTTATCAGGGGATGAGGAAAGAACCAGAGAAAAAAGGTCAAGGGCACAGTATCTTGCTGGACCACCTGCTACTCTGAGATCTAAGGTGACAACTTATGGCTTCCCCCACAATAACATGGCAAGCAACTGAAATTGTGGACCCAGAAGCAGCCAGATCCTAGTCCTAGAGGACTTATTTATATCATATCCAATGACATCTATTTCCTTCCTGAGAAAGAGCATCTCAATTATAAGAACAGGTACGTTTAGGCTGAAAGTAAGAGGGAAAGATAAACCCATGGGTACCAAATTTTTATTTTTATTTTAGTTTATAGCTCTTAAATCACTAGGGGTTTTTTTCCCTTTCATTAAATATTTTGTGCTATTCCAACTAGTCTAGAAGATCATTTGCAAACATGGTTACTTGCAGATTCATTTGCCTGACTGGTGGCCCCAGTGTTTAAATGTTATGAAAATGCCTTCCTCTGTTAATTTCCTATTGCTACTGTTACAAATTACCAGATTTGGGGTGGCTTAAGACAACATAAATTTATTTCCTCACAGTTCTGGAAGCAAGAAGTTCAAAATGAGTATCACTGGGCAAAAACCAAGGGATCTCAAAAACCACACCCTCTCCAGATGAAGTCATACTTTACTTCTTTCAGCTTTTGGTGGCATTCTTTGGCTTGTGGCCATATTGCTTCAATCTTCAAGGCCAGTATCTCAAAATTTGCCTTTGTTCCATCTCTACACCACCTTCTCCTCTGTGTATTAAGTCTCCCACTGTCTTCCTCATATAACTATGCATGTGATTGCATTTAAGGCCCAACTAGATAACCCAGCATAATCTCCCCATCTCAAGATTCTGAATAATATCCACAAAGATCCTTTTTTTTCCACATAAGATAACATTTATAGGCTCTAGGTATTAGGATGTGGAAAGCTTTTGAGGGACCATTTTTCAGTATACTATACTTACAGCTTGCCAATCACTTACCACATACAAAATCAAACAGATAGAGGGAGAAATCAAAGCCAAAACCAAGTGAAAAACTATCAGTTAGCTCTTCTTCAAACTTAGCTAAATTCAGTTATATAGCAAATTCACCAGAAAGGAATTTTTTAGTCATACAATGATGGGGGGAAAAATGTGTCTTAAAAAGCAAAGCTCGGAACCAAGATGGTGGCTCCCATAGATCTGGAATTGAAGAAGGCCTTCAGAGAGCTTCAAGCCAAAGTTATTGACACTCAAAAGAAGGTGAAGCTTGCAGACATACAGACTGAACAGCTAAACAGAATGAAAAAGCATGCACATTTTACAGATACAGAGATTATAACTTTCATAGATGAGACTACCATGTATGAAGGTGTAGGAAGAATGTTTATTCTTCAGTCCAAGGAAGTAATTCACAATCAACTGTTAGAGAAACAGAAAATAGCCGAAGAAAAAATTAAAGAATTGGAACAGAAAAAATCCTACCTGGAGTGGAGTGTGAAGGTAGCTGAGGACAACATCCGGGAGATGCTGATGGCACGGAGGGCACAGTAGGAAGCCTCTAGTAAAAGCTTCCTGCCCTCTTCCATTCCTGACAGAGGGACCTGTATGGGAAAACTTCTTCTGCCCTGATGGACTTTTTATTTGAATGATCTGGTAACCCTGTGTTTTCTACTTCCCCCTGATCCCCTTTCTTATCCTGGCTTTGCCTGCCACCCTTGCCCTACAGGAGAGGGAAGATGGGAGCCAGAGAGATAGGGGAGCTCTGCCCAAACCTACTACTAGTTATGCTGGTTAGGCCAATAAAAGGAATCTACTCCCCCACCCCTTCCCCCCCCCAAAAAAAGCAAAGCTCTCCAGTAGTTTTCTGCATCACGCCTTAGGAAGATTTTAATATGGAAATGCTAATGAAAATGGAGAACTAGAATGTCCCTACAATCTCTAATAGTGCTACATTTATTTACATCACTTTCTGTCAATTTAGACAGGTGTATGAGGAAAGGAGAAGGATGGAGTTGTCCACCCTTGGACACCAAAATATCCTTAAAGTCCCTCCAGAAACTGTGACAAAATGAAAGCCATTTGCTTCTGTATTGGAAGAGGACATGAGTCCCTGGGGTAATGAACCTCAACTCAATCCGATCCACAGCCCAAGGGAGGCTACAGAATTGAATTCAGGGTTACACCATTCAGAACTTAAATACATCAAACCCCCAATATCTCAAAATGTCGTGTTGGTGAGTCATGCAGGCGAGATGGAGTGGTGGATGAGATTAGGGGTAAATCAAGAGCAAATACATGACCCTAGAGCCTGCAATTCCGGAAGAGCCCTAAGTGACCCTGAAACTCAAAGACAGAGAAGAGGGAAAATGCTGCCAGTGAGGTCTTCAAAAAGAAACCTTTGCTTTTTTATTTCCACCTTTTACTTCCACTATTTTCTCTCTTCTTTTAAATATTTTCTAGTCTTATAATAAATTTGTATTCTGAGTGGGTATAAGAGGCATTCTAGGATTTAGAACAGATATCACCTAACAGAACACACACACACACACACACACAGCTGTGAGAAGACAGTGTGAGGACACCCAAGTACTGGGCCGAGGGTAAAGTGACTCATGAACCTAAATCATGCTGATGGTTTCTAATCCCAGCTCACCAGGGATTTAAATTGTACAACAAGGAAAGGACTTGTTGGATGGCTTCCAGAGTTTGTCTTAAAATTTAATTGCAGCATACCTAACACTTTTATAAAACTTATACATTTTACTTATGTTCCTTAGTCAAAATATTCCTCTAACCTTTTTTTTTTCAGTAAGTGACAAAAGTGTTCTTGTTGTAATTAATGGAGTACAAAAATATTGGGGAAACATGCCTAAAGGCTTAAACTATAATTCTATTACTAATATTATTTCCTTGGCTTGCCTTTTGAACTCTGCTGCCTTTGCCTTGCAGCTGTGTTTAATGAGTGGAGAGATTATTCAAATGAGCCCACAGCAGAGCATTATTTCAGAAGCTCTCGCCATCTTGAACAGGCATCTTCTCTCAAAGTCAGGCAGTCTGAACCAACCATTCCTCTTTAGTTACGTGGCCATGAATGTGTACATCACATCCCTAGATTGGGAGAGAAGCTGCTAATGACCCTGGGACCAAACCAAAGGATGGTGGAACAGCCTTCAAGGTGGAAAATGAGGAGATACCTACACTAGCCTCTATTGTGCTTCAGCTTTCAATTTGTCTCTACCTGTCACTGATGGAGACTGTTGGTGTCTCATAATGAAAGAGTGCGGCTGTACAAAATAGTCTGTTTATGAGGCCCTATTTGAGAGTATATGGTCCTCGCCTAACTAACACTGAAATGGAACACATTGCAAATGGGCAAGCCAATGTTTAATGATTTTTAGGATGCTAAAGTGTGCTTCTATTCATGTAAGATTTAAAAGTAAGAACAAGTCTCCGGGGGACAACCTCCTGAGATGGTTACAAAGTTGCCAAGAAAATTTACTAAGAACTAATTTTGAACTGATAAGCATTCAATCCAATATGGTGGGATTAAGCAATAAGAATTCTTCCTGGGAATTTACAGAGAGATAAGCATCTCATGAATAAGTAAATTCTGAAACAGGAGGCTACAGGGTGTTTATTGATTTTGAAATCATTTGTTTGAGAAACTGCCCTTGAGGAAAAGACTATTATGGCTGATAATATAATAGTTATATTCAGAGACAACCCACTTTTTTGGCTGATGGCAGAATATAAAGATTACACACCCACTACAAAATTTATAAGCAAAAGTTTGATCTGCAAAAGACAGGCTGCTCATAATCCTTCATTTCCTAATTCTTAGATGTTAATTTTCAGATTTAATACAAAAGTCAAACATAAGTAAAATCAAATAACCAGGATCCTCAACTCACTAAGCAGTTGTGCTACAACTGGAATTAAGTAATTTTCTTTTAAAGTCTGTCTCTGGGGACATCCTAAATTCCATACCCATTAATACTAATCCCTCATACCATCTATTTCTGCAACTCAGGGTAATTAAATGAAAATGAGGAGGAAACTTCTGAGGCATTCCAAATTTGTTAAAAACCAAATGTTTTTTTTCCAGTTGCTGTTTCCATTAAAGAAATAAATGCCATCACTTTTAACAATGTTGGAAACAGAGAGGGTTGGTTTTTGTTATTGTTGCTGTTGCTATTGTTTAGTGAATTCTGAATTAGCCAGAAAATTCTGTTACAGCATCCTGTGTTTTCTAATAATTGAGTAGTTCCATTTTTTTCTAAACATTCCTCTTGAAGAAAGTCTCCCAGTTTCCACCTTTCTTAACTGCTATCCAGTATGAAGGGAGGTAACAGGATTCGACTGAGTTGCCAAGAGTGACTCCGGTCCTAGAACGGTGCTGTTTCCTATGACTTCCTGAACCAGTATTGGGTTCCACACAAGTGTAAGAAGCCTAAATCCAGTCTCTGAAGAAGATTAAGGTTTTCTTTTCTTTTCAAAGGAAACTCTCCCTCCCTCTCTCTGTTTTCTCAATTTCATCTCTTCCTGTCTATTCCAGAACTTAATTGTATCAATTGTGCCCTCTTCTGTGTTTATTTGAGCCTCTTCTGTTGGCTATTTTCCCTTAGGGTTCTAATGCTCAAGTGATTTTAATTCATTAAAAAATTAAAACCATCCTCTACCAAATTACCAACTCATCTCCATCCATATTCTTAAGTAACTTCACACTGGTCTCCATGCTGTCACTTCATACACTGCTTCAACTTTTGATCCGTTTTCCATCAACACCAACACACTGAATTGTATCTTAAATTTCACCCATGCTAAACTGCTTCAGGTTTTCTTTAACCTGTCAATCCCTCTTTCCACCTTCATTGACCCTGCATTCTTCTGGTTCTCCTGCTCCTGTCAGGTTCTCTTGCTGGGCTGTGAGCCTTGAAATCTCTAGAAGTCTTCCAATCTTCTAAAGAAACACTGTATATCCTTCAAGATCAACCTAAAATGCCACATCTATGGAACCTAAGTCAGCTATGAAAACTTTCTTGACTCTAAAAATAGTCATCCGCCCCTTGCACATCCTCTTTAAAAGTTCTTATCACACCAAATGGAACTTCCATTCATTAATCTTCCAAACATTATTGAGCACCTTCTTGGTGTCAGGCACTTGAAATATCTCAATGGAAAACCCAAGGTCCCTGTTTTTAAGCAGTTGCATTCCAATGAAAATAACTGTGACATATAAGACTACTCTATAAAAGAAAAGCACACCTGGAAAGTAGAATGAAGAATGGCATGGTGGAGCAAGACAGCTGTTGTTAAAATCAAATATGGTGTTTCATGTATGTTTCCCCTGCTAGATTGTAATTTTCTTGAAGGCATAAATCATCCCTTATTCATTTTGTATATCTAGGGCTTAGCTTAGTGCCTGGCACATGGTACATTATCATTAATTCATTTGTTCCTTCCACAAACATCTATTGAGGAGCTACTATTCCCTGAGGGGCTGCACTAGGCACTATGAATAATAATAACAGCAACACTTATTGAGCACTTATTCTGTCTCAGCTACTTCAGTTTCATGGATTAAGAGTCAGAGGCCCAGGAAAATTAAAAATCTTACTAGTCCAAGGTCACAATGCTACCAAATGGCTGAACTAAGCTATGATTTGAACCCTGCTACTCTGACTCCAAAGTCTATGATCTTAGCCACCATGCTACTCTGATTCTCTAATTCGTTTCCTCAAATAGTTTAGAACTAGTAGATAAGACAAATATTAACATACTATTCTAGGGTGACCAACCATCTTGGTTTGCCCAGGACTGATCCAGTTCTAGTACTAAAAATCCCACATCCCAGGAAATTCTTAGTCTCAGGCAAATCAGAAGAGTTGGTCAAAGTCTGCTCAAATTTTTCTTTCTCAGTTAGGTTTACTCTGACTTACTACAATAAATATAACTGCCTTCCTGCACCACTCCAAATCTTCCATATCCTAAGTTACTTTTTCCCATCATACTTACCACCGTATAGCATACTATACAATTTGTTTATTTGTTATATTCAGTATTTATTGCCAATCAGTTAAGCCATAATGCACGTACACAGAGTAGTACCTAGCACTCAATAAAGAGCCAGTACCTATCACTCATGAATGATCCACTCAACATCATAAGTGCCCTTGAAGAAAAATGCCTCTCATTTTGTGGAGTCACCAAGGGGGTCAGAAACACCTTCCTGAAGGAACTGTGGCTAATTCCTTAGTAGGAATTTGCCTCGTTGACAAAGAGGAGCCCAAGAATATGGGAAAGATATCTCAAACAGAGGGAAAGACAATTGTAAACTAAAGGCAAGGACCAGCATGGTAGTATAAGTATGTGGGCGGGGGGAGGCAGGAAGTAGTAGCTTGGAGTTTCTGGGATACAGAGAATGAGGCAGGAATTGGCCAGATATAAGACCAAAGAAGTTAGCAGCTCTTTAGGATGATGTCCAAGCTCTCTATATATATGGTCTTTTATTCTCCCAAACTCTGAGTCCCAATTACTCCTTCCAATATCCCTCATTCCAGTCAAGTTGAACAATGTGCTACTCTCAGTTCATGGTCTAGATTGCTGTGCCTTTTTTTGTCTTCTAAGAGAAATACTACTACCTAAAATGCTCTTCCCCTCCAGTTCTCAGATACTCTCCTTCAAGGCACAATTCAAAACCACTTTTCTCTATGAACACTGAATGCCCATACCATTAATCTGGATCTCCCAACCCTTACCTTCTTTCTTCTCTCCCTTAAGATTATCTTTATGAAGAATGTTTAGTCTCTGTTCACCTCTCCGACCTCCTCTATGACCACCTGCCTCCTCTAATGGCTTTGGCTTCTTTCTGCTTCTGGCAGTTGCTCATTCCCACTTCAAGACCTTAACACTGGTGTTCTTTCTATCCAAAACTTGATCCCTCCAGGTCTTCACTTACTTATTTCCTTCACATCATTCACATCTGCTACTCAGAGAAGCATCCCAGAACTCTTCCCCCTTTCAGCCAATCTCTATCATGTTACGTCTGTATTTCTTTATGTAATTAATCAGTACCTATTTAAAAGAATTTTTTGCAGAATGTAAGCATAAAGATAACAGGGGCTTTGTCTGTCTTGTTCCCTGCTCACTCCCCAATGCTTATAACACATAATAAGACTCAATAAATATGTGTGGAATGAATGAAAACTTCATGTCCTCTATTAACTTACCAGCTACTTTAAGAACATTGAAATTCCTTTACATGTCATTGAATCCCCAATGGTACATAGTCTTTTTCCTAATAGTAGTTATTCAAATCTTTATTGAATAAACAGGAGTTCTTTGGATGTATTCTCATGAAAAAACTGCAAACCAATGGCTTGCTGCCTATTAGAATCACCTGGAGAATTTTAGAAATGCCAGTGTCATGGCCCAACCCTCTGATATTCTGATTTAATTGGTCTGGGAAGGGGCTTGGGTATCAATATATTCTTTTTAAGTTTCACGTACGATTCTAATGGACAGTTAAGATTAAGAACCATTGCTCTAAACCCTACAAAAGAATGTGAATCCAAATAAAATGTTGAATTTTAAACAAGTTTCAAGACATAGCCATTGATTTAATTCCTGAATTGTTCTCCATGAGGAACTAGGAGCAAATACCCTCTTTTATAAATACCTGTTGAAAAAGAACACTTTGGGGGGAAAAAACTACTACTACTACTACTACTACTACTACTACTACTACTACTACTACTATTACTACTTGGTACCACACACTGAAGAAGGTGGCCTTCCAAAAAAAAAAAACCACTATTTAGGCCCATCTACTGTTTGTAATTTTTTTGGAAAAAGATCATTGGCATTAGCATATGCAGTACTCCTATAAATCAGAGAGGAAAATGCATACTGTGTCATAAACGCATTTAGTATCACTCTTGAAACAATTTGGAACCTATATGCAGAAGGGTGGATTATACCTCCCTATCATGGTATTAATATGAATGTGTAAGCCTGTTGTATTCAGGATGCAATAGACCTGCAATGATTTAGGCAGAGAGGGTGTTTGTAAAGCAGAAGAAAGCCTGCCTAATTAGAAAACGAGGAATAGGAAAATAAATAAAGGGGTTGAACAAAGTCAGCTCCAGCACTAATTTGCCTGGAGACATCCTAACACTTGCTGCAAAATAAATCGAATTTTTGCTGCATACATTCAATATTTGTTAATAAGCTGCCAGCTAGCATTCTTTTGTATTTCCTGCACATGGAAGGAACAGTGTGTTTATTGTCAGACTGGCACATGCAATGAGCCACATGGAGGCAACTTCCAGTCTATGGAGGGACAGCCTGGCTCAGGGGAAGACTGTCCCCAGCCACAAACCAGGAGTTGGGGGGAGGGGAGACAGCATGGGTGAATCCATGGGACTCACATATTATTTCAGGGAGGAAAATAATGATTTTTAGAGGCAATTTGACAAGGAACTTCTCTCCTGCTAGTCTGGGTTAGCATTTCTGAATGTGATAAATAACAGAGCTGTAGGACAGCCCATTTTTTTCTTTATTTTGATACCCTTACAGCAGTAATCATGCCTCTTGTCAAGCGTTATAAAGATAAAGACAAATGTTCCCTATTGCTATTCTGTCAATGCAGCTCAACCCAAGCCGGATGTATGGAAGGTACCATTTGTCTTGTCTCCATCACAGATTGAGGCACATCCTGTCCCAACAGGATCCTCAGGTCAGAAAAATAGAAATCTGCTGTTGATGGCATTGAGGCTTGCTCTGCCTCTTCTAGAAACTAGCACCCCATGTGCGTTTCTTCTATGCCGACACTGAGATTAGTCTTCCTTTTCTGGGACTATCGATTAGACAATACAACATACCCATAAGGTCAAATAGCAAAATGAGCCTCTTGTCACATAAGATGGGCTTTGAAAAATCCATGACTTTTTAAATCAGAAAGATTCCACACAGTCATCATTTATTGATAGTAGCAATATTTACAAAACATAAAATTATTTCCAAAGATGTAGTTCAGGAACCCATTTGAAAAAAATTGTGTATGCCAAAACAGATGGAGTTTGGCTTAATTGTTGAAATAAATTGCCATATGGAATAAAACACAGCTGATTATTGCATTAACATTAACGTTAATATGCTTCGTCATTCTGTTGCCATTGTAGCTACAGTTGTCACCAGACTTTAATCAATATGTTTGTAAGGGAACTCAAATTGTCGAATTTGGGACCCAAAGCAGATCTTGTAGATTATGTAGCCATTTTACAAATAAAAATAAAACTGGGGCTTACAGAGGATAAATGGTTTGTGTAAAGGCATATACCCTACAACTTAGAAATGAAAGGCATTCTGAAAACATAGGACACATAAGGGCAAGACATTCATAAAGAGCAAGGTCATTATGACTCCAAATAAAAATTACTGCTCTTGCAAATGAGCATGACAGGAGACTTGGTGCAATTGATGAAGCAGACACGACTACCTAATTTGACAAGATTCTTTCTTATGCTTAGCATTTCTTAGTTAACACCCAAGATAATATATATGTTTTCTTCTTGAATTTTTACATTGATTTCTCACTTAGTGCCTTCTTCCCAGGACATTCTCCATATAAAATAAAAGCTATTGCAGATGATAGAAGGAAAACACAAATAAGCCACAGGCTATGGTGGGGGATGGGGTGGGTGGGGAATGGGACACAGGAACAAAGAAATATCTTCCATTTCCAGGTGTGGTAGTGGAGTTTTTTCCTCTAAGTCTTTCTCATAACTGTTGATCCTTCCCTGGTCCTCTTTTCTCTGTAAAGTGGGAAATGAATGGGAATTGATCTGAAAAGCTATTTCAAAAGTTATTACAGGATTGTCAGTAATCCTCTAAACCTAACATCATCCCTGCTGCCACCCCTATGCCCAACACACAAAACCCTTTGGAAAGATAGTGTTAGAAGTCTGAAGTGAGAAAGCAGTAAGCCAGTGGCCACCCCCTACCTCCGCCTCATCTCAAGGTCAGTGACCCAGAAACAAGTGAGAGGAGGCCTCCAAATTCTGTACAAGTAATTGTATAGGTGCATTGAATGGCTGCTTCGTTTCATGATTTGTGTTTCATCCTACTACAGCAAACTTTTAAAAGATGTCCAAATCCTTTCATTTTCTCAGGATACCACCTCTGACAGAGTCCACTGTTACAGTACTCCTCACCTTTAATTCCTTTTTAATTTCTTGCTATGTTTTTCTATCCCTGATCATTTGTCCTGACAAAAAAAAAAAAAAAGGAAATTAGTAACTGTTATTGAACAAGCACATGAATCTAACATTAATTGAGCTCATGAGTTCTAAGTTGTAGGCAGCATGTGCTTATGTATTTGTTTCTGTTGATTATTTGTCATGTACAAGTTAAAGTCAAGTTTCTATAACAAAGAGACGTGAAAATACAGTGGCATACTTAAGAAGATAGTTTATTTTTCTCTCACATAACAGACCAGTGGTAGATAGTGGTCCAAGACAGCTAAGTAGGTATTATCTGCAAAGTAGGTATGATCTGGGTCCCAAGCTAGTGGGTTACCTCTGCCACCTTTAACCTGTGGCTTCCATCTCCTGTCCTGAGGCTACTCCACTTCCCAGCCTGAGGAAATGGGGAGGGAAAAATGAGAGGGCAAAAGAGTGGACGCAAGAGGCTTTCTTAGTATACATTTTTTCCATTCATGTCACATTGGCCATAATTTTGCCACATGACCACATCTGAGCTGCAAGAAAAGGCAGGGAATTTAGTGTTAAGTTGGACAGCCATGGGGTCAGATAAAACTCAAATGTGGAAAGGCAACGGAAAGGGGAGAGCTCTATTAATAAAACAAAAAAGAGATAATGGATGTTGGGGTAGAGACACCCGTCCCTACCACAGTGTGTTTTGGAGGAAAAAAGAGCAAAAGGAAAATGCATTTCACAAATTTAAATAATTAATAGGGATAGGAGCTGTATCTGTTAGACTTTTCGGTCCCAAATTTAGAACTTAAACCATTTATCTGCTCAGAATTCAGTGGATTATCTGGGTTAGGCTCAGCTGGGATGGTTCATTTCTGGTCTGTGTGTTGTTGGTCAGGTTCAGTCACGTGTCAGCTGGCAGACAATAGCAACACTGACATGTCTTGTAGTTGCCTGGCTCTTGGCAGAGGGAAAGGAGGTAATTGGCCATATGTTACTCATCATCCAGCAGGTAACCCTTAGCTTGTTTACATACCATTGGCCACAGGGTTACCAAGAGCAGCAAGAGAGGGTACTGGGCAGGGCACTTTTCAAGGGTCTACTTTATCACATGTGGTAATTTCTATTGGCAAAACAAGTCACATGGCCAAGTCCAGAGTCAAGACATAAAGAAATAGATACCAGCTCTTAATGGGGGTTGCAAATTCACATCAAAGGGACATGCATATGTCCTATATAGGAAGAAAAAGGATTTCTGACCATTTTTGCAAACATATACTACAAAAGCTAGACTCAAAGTACGTACACACAGAAGTATCACACAGAACATTCTGTAAAGTTTTAAATTGTTCTAAAATTGTTGACAACATTTTGTAAAGGGAATAATTAAATATATTTTATCTGTAGCATCATGAAAAGTACAAATCTAAGTATAATGAATCATTTTCACTCTAAGAAATAAAACAAGCTCTTTGGGGTGCCTGGATCTCAGCTGGCTAAGCGTCTGACTCTTGGTTTCGGCTCAGGTCATGATTTCACAGTCTGTGAGTTGGAGCCTTACATCAGACTCTGCACTGATGGTGTGGAACCTGCTCGGGATCTTCTCTCTCCCTCTCTTTCTGCCTCTCTCGCTCTCTCCCTCTCTCCCTCTCTCTCTCTCTCTCTCTCTCTCTCTCACTCAAAATAAGTAAATAAATGTTTAAAAAAATTAGTACTTTAAAAAAAGTATTAGAGAAGCATTATGAAAACAAAAATGACACAACTTTCTGGGTAGTGAGAGGGATACTCCCCAGAGAGAGTATCTTTTGAACTCAGTGACTAAAATTCTATTAGCCCTAATGAAACTTAGAGAACATTTTACATTTCTCCTCATTTACTTCTCTAATTCAATTCCACAGGCCTTTATTGTGTGCCTACTGCATACTATGCCCTGTGGCAATATAAAGACAAAGAATCATGCAATATTGTGAGTTTGCACATTTTATATTTTTTCTTGTTAAGTCAATAATAACACGAGTTTGGTGAAAGTATTTCCCTTTTTTTTTCTTTTGATAGGAGAACCAAATAAGAAATGTAACTACTTAAACCATCCAAGGATGCAGTTGTGCGAGCCCAGGACAGAGTCCAGAGCTGTCCTTGCATTGTGCTTGGGCACTATGGATGGGAAGAAGGCAAGCAGGACCGAAGAGGGTAGACATGTCTTATTTTAGACATTCATAGATGAAAAACTGGGATCATAAAGTAATAGACAGAAGTAGTAAAATTGACCCTATGCGGTTAGCATTAACCCTACGGGCACCTGGTTGGCACCTAGTGAGTGTCTGACTCTTGATTTCAGCTCAGGCCATATCCCAGGGTCATGGGATCAAGCCCTACATCGGGCTCTGCACTGAGCATGGAACCTGCTTAGGAGTCCCTCTTTCTCTCTCTGCCCCCTCCCCCGCTCATGTGCACTCTTTCTCTAAAATAAAAAATAAACTAATTAAGTAATTAAGTAATTAATATTAATACTATGCTTCTAGAAGCTTCCCATCTCACTCAGAATAAAATCCAAAGTTTTTACTATCCCCTGCAAGAGCCTGAAAGACCTAGCTATTCCTCTGACCCCATCTACCGTCTCCTTTTCCCTCTGTCTGCTTCCACCATCCTGCCTCATTGCTGTCCCTCAAAAACAGCAAGACATCCCACCTCAGAGCTTTCACTTCCTGTCCCCTCTGGCTGGGCCACTTCTTCCCAGTTCTCTGGAAGCCTTTCCTCAAATCTTCACCTTACTAAGGGGGCCCTTCCTAAACATGTTATATAAAACACAACCCTCCTTCTATCTCTCATTCTCCACTTAATGTGTTCTCTATTTTGTTCTTAGTACTTGTCATCACCTGACTTCACGTATATTTATTGTCTGTCTCTCCTACTGAGTATAAGCCTTTCAGGATATGATCTGCTTTTGTTGGCTGTTTTGTCCTTAGTACCTAGGAGAGGGTCTGGCACACATTGAGGGTTCATTAAACATTTGCTGAATGAATTCTCTTTTATTTACATATATTATTTATTATATTATGTACATATACCTATGCATATATATATATATATATATATATATATATATATACTCACAAATGTATATATGCATACACACTCATATATGTCAATGCAGGGTAATTGCTACAGTGTGGTTCTGGGATTCATTAACAATCTCTTTTCACAGGGCATCCCTGTCACTCTAAAATTGTTAACTTTATGTTTCTACCTGGTTCTGATCTCCTTTTGTTATTCTGTTGCAGTGTTCACTGATTGGTTTCTGATTTGTATTTTACACAGATTCATGAATTTCACCTTCTTTTGTCAAACCAAGTATAACTAATTAAAGAGAATCAGCATGACCTTCAATTTCTTACAACGCACTCTTTCAAGTAAAGATAATATCTGCCCTGCAATACATAGGTGCTGTCTATAATAGTTATTTCTTTTGATCTAGATGGTCTCTTTCCTATTTGCTATTACACAAACTCAGGCAGTAATGAAAGACGGTGCTCTCCATACCACAGATGCTGCATTATAAAATGCCCCCCTAAAAAATTCCTTCTATACAGTATCTATTGCAGATATATAATGAAGAAGTTTAAATGTACCTTTCAATAGTTGGATTCCTTTAAGTAAAGGAAGGCTTTCAGATTATTATTGCTTGGAAGCCCCTCTCCCATTAAACAAAAGCTATTTGTTGTGTGATTGCCTTCTGCTTCTAAAATATCCTCTCCCTTAATCACATGGGAATAAAAGCTCCCTGAGGGCTTGCCATTTAACCCTTCCAAGCCTAGATACATGTGGGCCACTGAGTACAGGTAGATCATAGAGAAAACTCCACAGGAACTCAGAAGGTGAACAAAAAGAGGCCAACCAGGGAGGAACAAAAAGAAAAATGATGGGCAGGTAGGAAAGTTTATAAGACAGTACCTATCTTCCCACCTCTCAATTTTAGCCCTTCTCTTTACCCCAACAGCCGCTTCTCCAATTTAGACCCTTATAATCTCTTACTCAACTATCCCATTGGTCCTTGAATGTTCTCCCTGACTCCATTTTCTCTTTCCTGTAATTTCTCCTTGATAGAATCACCTGACACTTTTCCTTATCTCACAAATGGGATGATATCACTTCAACAACCTTCAATGCTTCCTGTTGGTGGTATCATCAACCTGTACTCCTTGCCAAAACACTAAACAAACCTCTTGATGATCTAATCCCAGGTCACTCTCCCAACTTCATCACTCAGCATTAACACTGCAGCTAAAAACAGCTACACATCAGGTGCTCTCTGAGTTTTTTCACCCTGCCTCCTTTTATTTCTTCTACCAAGAAACTCTTCCCTTGAAAGCCAGGGTACTCCTCCTGGCCCAGAGAAATTTGACCTAATTCATGAGATCTTCCTTGGTCCTTTCAGTAGGAATCAATTGCTCTTTCCCTCATGTTCCATTAGGTTCTATGATTTCTTTCTACTGAATATGCATCATTCTTTTCCTTGTTATTTGGTATATGCCTTAATCCCCCCCCCCCCAGTAAATTGCCAGCTCTTTAAAAATATATTCATCTCCAGATCCCTTAAGGCGCTTATACCATGTGCTAGGCATGATTTCAAATGCTGCAGGTGTGGGAGTCATTTTTTAATCCTCCTAATAACCATACAAAGTATATGCTTTTATCCCCATTTCACAAATTAGTAGAACTAGGTACAGGCAAGTTAGGTAATTTGCCTCCCCTCCAGGACCAGTGAGTGTTGGAGCCAGTCAAACTTACCCCAGAGAGTCCACACTTAAACACTATCCTATGCATATATTTAAATCTTTTCAAAGAAAACATTTAAATAGTTCCAAAGACTGGTAGAAAATGCTATAAAAGAAGGTGATAGGAATATTAGGGAGAAATTCAGACTAAAAAAGCCCAGAGAAGTTAAGCTGCTTACCTGAGTTCACACAGTGAGGGATCGAGAGAGACAAAATGAAATCTGGACTTCCAGAGGCCGACCTAGTGTTCTTCACACTAGATCCTTCCTATGGAGTGTCTGGGCAATGAAAAAGAGATGAGAAATATAATTGTGTCTCAGGTAATTGTAAAAAGTAATGAAAAACTCGGGCAAAGATGGATCTCAACATACTACGACCTCTCTAATAAACCCATCTCTGCAGATGAATTTTTTTAAGTTCTAAAATGCAAAACCCTAAATCCATGGATCCAAGTAAATACAAAATGCAAATGGATGGAACTTGAAAAACAATAGCAAACTCCTTTTTAGGTTCTTACCATATGTTGGGACCTGTGCTAGCACTTGATCTAATTTCATCCTCACAACCAACCCATCATCATTATTATTATTATTAGCCCCATTTTACAGAGAGGGAACAGTCTCTGAGAAATTGAATGACTTTCTGAAGGTCACAGAGAGGGTAAGAAGTAGCAGTGGGATGCATATTCCAAATGAGGGTAATTTTTCAGAAAATAGAAGTTTATTCCTTGAAGTCCTAAAACCATTTTGGATTTCAATGTTCTCATATGTTGTGCACACTTTCTTGCCATCCAAGAGACAGAATTGGAATATATTTTAATCTTTTACTTAGTTCCCCAAATCACCATTTTGTGTGTCCCTATATACCAGCTCCCCTCTAAATGGTTGTAAGAAAGCAGTTATCACACAATGCCTTTTCCAGGCAGGTATGTCTAATGTCTCGCCACAAGGTGTCTTTAAATGTCTTGGTTTTCTTAGTCCCTGTGCCTACTTTTGTAGTTTCCCTGTTCTTCCTCTCATCAAAATACAGGGGCTATTATTTCTTGCAGTTATATGCCTTCACCGTCCCCACTGCTTTCTGCTATGGGTTGGGAAACCACCTAAAGGGCATTTTAGGACTTGGTAAAACTTTAGAGCTTTAAAATTTAACTGAGCTGCTGAGACACTGTGAGTCAGGTGAAGTTCCTGAGCAGAAGGGAAGCCATGCATTCTCCCTTTACTGGTCAAACTCCTTTCTTTAAGTGTATCCTGGTTATTTAAATGTCAGACAAATGCTGGGGGCTTGGTGGGAACTGGACATAAACATTTCACATTTATGTGTAATGACAGACTTATCAGGAAGAATAAAAAAAGCAACCATTTTAAAAAACATAATAAATTCTAATAGGATCAGATTGTAAAATTTCAAATGTTGTTTTTATTCTTTATTAAATATCAGAAGGTGATATGATAAGAACCTGAGCTTTGGACCTGGAAATACCTAAGTATACAATCTCTCTCCACTGCTTTCTGACAATTGACTTGGGCAAGTGACTTAATTTTCTCTGAGCTTCATTTCTTATTTTCATCTCTTAAATTGTAGATACTGATAAAAACCTATCTTATAAAATATGTAAAGTACCTGATCTATAACAGTTAGTTTTACAATCCTTTATAATACACTTGAGATCATATTTTTATTACTTCAAATTAAGATACACTTAGCTTTAAAGTTACATCCATGGTCTAGAATTTATCACTCATAATTATATAGCACAAAAGTTTCATGTCATCTCAGAAATTCTAAAACCAGCAGAGTTTTGTATTCAGAGTATCTGTGTGGTTTGAATTTACCAATCATCATCATTTGAGCCAGATGGCTTAAATTCAGTAGTTTCTAACTAAATATCTGTTGGATGGATAAATGAATGAATGGATGGATGGATGGATGGATGGATGGATGGATGGATAGATGGAAAAAATACTTAGACACAAAGTTAATATTTAAAGAGGATAGATTATGGATGAGTGTGTGTGTGTGTGTGTGTGTGTGTGTGTGTGTGTGTGTGTCTGCTAAGAAAATTATTCTACCTAGATGAGAAACATCATCTAATACAAGAAGATCAATGTGGCTGTACCTACCTGGACTTGAGCTTGAAGTATGAGGGTCCTCAGAAACATGGAACTGAAAGAAAGAGGAGAGAAACCAAGTAAAGTAAAAATGGATGTGAGGGTAGCACAGAATCTGGTCCAGCTACAAAGGCCCAGGAGAAGGAAGCTGGATAGTCTAAGGCTTAGAATCCAAGGGGCACAGAAAACATGGTATTATTCAGGAAACCATTACAACTGTGTGATCTGGTCTTACAAATAAGAGTGCACTGGAATGGAAAACTCAAAAAGGAGGAAGTCAGAGGATCTCAGGAAACAGAAAAGGACAGTCCTGGGAGATTTTTCCATTCCCTACAGAGTTGGGGCCTGCAGTCTGATATACCAGGATGGTGCCCAGCTCTCAGAGAAAGAGACTGGAAGGAACAAAACAGTCTGGTATTGGGGGTCAGAGGGCCAGGGGAAATGGGCAGAGAAATACATGGCTGACAAGAGTGTGGGCTAAGGCAGAAGCTTGAGAGACTGAAGATGCCGGACCAGGTAAAAGAGAGAGTAGCAAATACTATAACTCTAACCATCTGACAACAAAACAGTGGCCATCCCAAGTCTAACTGTCCAGAAGATTCAAGAAAGCAATGGAGCCTAGCACCCATGGCTGGGCTGAGTCCTAGATCCCCAGTCCAGAAATAATGTCTGCTTCACTCAAGATTGGCTTCAGAATTAGGAAAAGCTGGTGCTGGATAGCTTGAGTCAACAGCCCTAGTTATAAGAAAGAGGGAAGGCAGAAGCAAGAGAAACAATGCTGCTTGACGTCAGGAACCAAGTCTTCTTTATCTGTTCATATCTTATAACACAGATTTGCATAGGTAGGTTAGCAAAAGTTACATCTTTACTCATGGGTACAAATTAAGACCTCCAGTCACTAACTGTAACAAGACCCACTTACCTTTTTTCTCTTGGGTGTCGGTAAACGAAGTATGTCCTACCATATCCCCCTGCTTCTCCAAAATATTTTCATAGCTTCTGGCCTCATGTCTATCTGGGCCCTGACTTCTTTTCAAGAGGAAAGTGTTAATTACTTCCATAGAAATTTTTCGTTAGTCTTAAACCTCTTACCAAAAGTATTTTGACTCATATAGACTAGAGCTCTGAGCTTCTGCATAATTTTCTCTTCATAGTAGTGCCAAATTTAGTGAAACAAACATGTGTTTAGCCACTGCTATGGGGACTAGATGAAAAGAGAAAGACAAATAGTGAGCAAATATGATTATGACAAGGTCCCTGTCCCCAAGAAGTTTTAAAATTAGTCAGATAAGCAAATAAAAATAATGAAGTATGCTAAAACTCAATGAAACAAATAGTATAATGAAGATGCAAAGAACATGGAAGCAGGAACAATTAATTCTAAGTTAGAAGATATATATTTCTAATTTCAGTATCCCCTCCCCTGTGCATTTCCTGAACCCTCAAACAAACTGCACTCACTCTCTTCTCCAAAACTCCGTAGTACTTATTCCAACCTCGAAAGAATTTTCTTAGACTTTCTACTAACTCAGTTATATGTCTTCCATCCTCAAAGTAGACTAAGAAATAATGGAAGACTTTTGTGTATCTGATATAGGTTCTTGGACATAAGGGGCATTAAGTCTCCATTTTTGAAATGAACAAAAAAACATGTGTACATACATACAAAATGAATGCCTATTGTTTGAAAAGATAATTATTATTCTTAATACTCTGATTCCAAAATATTCCCTCCAAGTGTCCATGATTAACATGTTGAATTAGAGATGGTTCATATCCCACTAGTTTCAAAACAATTGCTTCAGCTATTTTTAATGAAGAAAATTACAAATCATTATTCAGTTTTCTAATGTAGCAACACAAATAATTTATGGAAAATCTAAACAAATGACTACTTCAAGATATATAATGTATGATATCCATAAAATGAAATTTTACTTATGTCTAAGCATAAATATATTCAATAAAGTTATGATCCAAAACAAAAACCCACTCTTTGCAGAAGACAATAGCTATATTACTAGATTTTTGGTTATTGGTTTAGACCAATATATAAATTTATTTTTAAAAAAAGACAAGGCGTAAGACATGTAATCTCTGACTAATTAATTACTAATGTGTATACTAATTAAAAATAATTAAAATCTTGAAATAGAGACCAAATACAGAATGTGCAACACTGAAACCAATAAACGCATAATTTCCAGTAAAGCACTCTCCTCTGAGTCACAGAACACAGATGATTTTTGATGTAAACATTCTATTATAAAAAGACCTCGTCTGACCCTTACCGTTGTAAACCTCTGTCCCAGGCCACACTTTCCACTGGGAATCCAAGAGCTGACATTCAGGTCCCACATTCAGAGTTCTTAGATCTCCAGTCTTTGCAAGTTATTTCCCCAAAGAGTTTGATAAACAAGGATGATTGGATATATTACTTTCCTCTTAATATGGCTATGTCGGGCTAGAGGCTCTAATAAACATGTGTTGGAGGAAGGGGGAAAAAAAAGGAAGGAAAGAAGAAAGGAAGTTAGTGCAAAAAGAAGGAATTCTGGTAAGAAGAGAGGACATACAAGAAGGAGGGAGGGAGAATGGATTCCATTTTATCCAATAGGTTTAAATGTTTAAAGTCTGAAAGTTTTCCTAATGGGTTATAGCAAATCGAGAAACATTAATTCAAGAAAAATGTAATAAATCTTAAAAAGAACAGCAAGAATACATCGCATTTGAGCTACAACCTGCTCATTCACTCCACATCAAGCTCAGTGCAGCAAAAGCTCAACTCTGGGTCCCTACAGTCAAGAAGATGAGGCAAAAAGGGAAGAAGAGAGGGAGGGAGGGTGATGATTCTTTTCATGTGTCAACTTGACTAGCCACAAGATGCCTAGCTATTTGATCGAATATTATTCTGAGTGTTTCCATAAGGGTGTTTTTGGATGAGATTAACATTTAAATTAGTAGTTTGAGTAAAGCAGATTTCCCTCCCAAATATGAATGGGCTTCATCCAATCAGTTGAATGCTTGAATAGAACAAATAGGGTGACCAGTCCCCCAAGTAAGGAAAGATAAAGTAGTGTATATAGTATAGTAAATTTGAAAGTCGGTAGCAATGTCTCTTCTTTCATTTCTGAGTCTAGTACTTTGAGTCTTCTCTCTTTTTCTTGATCAATCTGGTTAAATGCTTGTCAATTTTGGTGATCTTTTCAAAGAATCGAGTTTTGGTTTTGTTGGTTTTCACTATTATTTTTCTATTGCATTTCTTTTATTTCTATTCCATATTTATATATATTTATATTTATTATTTCCTTTCTTCCATTTGCTTCAGATTTACTTTGCTCTTTTTTTTTCAGTGTCCTAAGGTAGCAGGTTAGATAATTGACTTAAAATTATTCTTTTAAAATATAGACATTTATTATAACTTCCTTCCAAATACTGTTGTATACATTTTTCCTGAAGTACTGCTTTAATTATATCCTGTAATAAATTTGCTATCTTCCTTTTTTGCTTTGTTTTTATCACCTCAAAGTATTTTCTAATCTTGCTTATAATTTCTTCTTTGATCTACTGGTAATTTAGAAGTGTCTTATTTTTTCCACATTTTTGCAAATTTCTGAGAATTATTTTGTTGTTTTTGAGCTCTAACTTCATCTCATTGTGGTTTGAAAACATTCTTTGTATACTTTATATACCTTTTTATTTTTATTGAGTTTTTTTTAATGATCTGGCATATGGTCTATACCTGTAAATGATCCATGTGCACTTGAGAAGGTGTATTTGTGCTTTTCTTGGGTAGAATGTTCTACTGTTGTTAGATCTAGTTGACTTATAGTGTCATGAATTTTTCTATATTTGTTGATCTTCTGCCTGGTTGTTGTATCTACTATTGAAAGTACAATATTGAAGTTACAACTAGTATAGTTGAATTGTCTCCTTCTCCCTTCAAATAGTCAATTTTTGCTTCTGAATTTTGAAAACTCTCTTGTTAGGTGCATATATGTTTATAAGTGTTGCATCTAACTGATGAATAGATCCATTTGTTATTATAATGTGATCCTCCTTACCTCTAGTAACATATTTTTTATTTAAAGTCCATTTTGTCTGGTATTAGTACAGTCATTCTAGCTCTCTTATAATTGTTCTTTTCATGATACAACTTCCACTGAAATGAGCTGGAGTGTGTGAAGTGATGGAGTGGGTCATGGCTCAAATGCCACAGATTCTTGCTGCTCTTATCAAGATTAATTAGATATCCTTGAATAAATCTTTTTCCAATTGTTATATAGTATTAGGATAATTTACAGAGACTTAAAATTACTTAAAAAGTAAACTTCACCCATTATGGTTCTGCTGGGGAGATGATCCGTGGTGATTCTTACACCACTAATGTAGAAGTTCTCCTCAAACTTGACTTTAATCTCATCTTCTTCTTACCACCCTCTCCATGTAACTTTCTTTTCAGATTTAACTAAAACTTTAAAGATCTGAAGTGGGGAAATATGGAATCTGGTTTTTCATTATTCCTCCCATCTCTTTTTTTAGATCTAGGAGAAGGGATTAAGGGGATAGATGAATGTATATTTATCTTTTTAATGCTACTTCTGATCCTCCTTTCTTCCGTTTTCATTCCCTCTTTACCTCTCTTGGCTCCATTTGGATCGAAAGTAAATGGATTCACAAATATTTCCATTCTTTGATTGTTGTTGTCAAGAGTGGAATGAGGGAAGCTGGTCAGGTTATTTTGTTTTGGTTTGGTTTTTGTTCTTTATTTATTACCAGGCTTGAAGGACAACAAAGTGACAGACATGACCAATAGATCACCATTTTTATACCAATTGTGAATAGTGAGTTTTGTCTTCCCGGACCATTGAAAAGCCCCTGAAGAAAAAATATTCTATGCCTTAATCTCCCATCTGCAAAATGGAAATAGTTTTATTTAACCTGCCTGCCAACAATATTTTCATAAGAATCAGATGAGTTAGAAAATGTGAAATATTTAGGGAAAAAATGTAAAGATACTACACTAACAATCTTCTTTGACTTACCTACCTTCTTTACTCAGCGAGACACTAAATTTAAAACAATTAAGAAGTTCACACACCCTTCCCACCCTCCACTCATACCTCCTCTAACTCAAGCCAAAAAAAATTATCATCCATTCTTAAACTGAATGTAAATTTTGTTTACTCTTCAGGAGAGTATCCCTATGTTAGAGCAAGAGTAATAATTCATATGCATTCCACTATTAGCATTTCTAAAATCTTCAAAGTTAGAACTAGGGAATTTATTGCAGCTTTAGGCAATGCTGAAGGTGCCCCACAGCAATAATTGATGCTCTGAAAGCACACACAGAGAAAAAAATCATCTGAATTCTTTCAAGTTGTTTCTCTTCAAATTTATGAAATATTGATAGAAAAATATAAATAGGTATTAATGCTGTTTTAGTAAAGATTCAGTCCAGTGGAGACAGAGCATAATTTTTTTTCCAGCCTGCAGGATTAACACTGGAGTTGCCACTGATTCTGCATTAATAGCTAGAAATGTGTTTTATTGGTCTCTGCGCACCAGGTTTCTCAGGCAGGAAATGAGCCCTGAGCTTCCAAGACATGTCTGGAGGACACTGCCTAAAGACCTCAAGTTCTATAGACTTGTCTTGCCCACAAAATCACATATCAGAGACTGTATTCTGTCCTCATTCCACTATTTTCCCAATGCCTATCTATATCAGTTAGGAATTGCAGTTGGTTGTGAGTCTTAGAAAACCCAATCATCTGGGCTTATACAAGAAATCTGAGAGTGATTGTTTGTGTGGGTTCATTAGGTGAAGGATATTAATGCCAGGATTGCCAATTCTCTTGGTCTTACATTATGCTCATATTATAGCTGCTAGAGCTCCAGGCGTTACATCTTTATTCCAGGCAAGATAAAGAAAGATAGGGTACTATCCATTTTATCAAGAAAGTGAAGGCCTTCTCTGAAATTTCAAGCAATATTTCCTTCTTTTGTTTCACTGGCCAGAACAGTGTTACATAGCCACCCATAGCTTCAAGGTTGTCTAAAAATATGAGTGTTCAGCTTTGCAACTTCTATAGAAGGAGGCAAGGGAAAAGAGTTTGAAATGGGTACTAAGAGAGCTAACACAGCATCTGTTTTATGAGCTCTAAATTAACATTTGATAGATGAATGAGATCATTAAAACTGATGTAACCGGTAGAGCGTCAGAATTTTGTGACTTCTAGAAATATTTTTGTCAGATCCAAATTAGGGTTTCCCAAATGCAAATATAATTGGGGGAGAGTCAAATAATATAGATAATTAATTTTTATGTGTCAGTTTGACTAAGTCATGGATATCCAGATACCAGATTAAACATTATGTTTGGGTGTGCCTGGGAGGTTGTTTCCAGAAGAAATGAGCATTGGAGTTGGTGCTGACCTGAGTAGAGCAGATGGCTCTCCCCAGCTTGAATAGGCATCACCCAGTTTGTTGAGGGCTTGAATAGAACAAGAAGGCAGAAAATGTTTGGGGGGCCTCTCTCTCTGCCCAACGGTATCAATGAGCTTGTCCACAGATCTCCTGCTTTCAACACCCTTGGTTCTTAGGCCTTTAGCCTTGGACTGGAATCTACAACATCAAACTCCAAAGTATACTCTTGGCTCTATTGGGCCTCCAGCTCACAGACAGCAGACTGTGGGCCTCCAGTACTACATAATCCAACCCTTATAATAAATAGAGATAGAGGTAGAGATATGTAGATGTATAGATATAGCTCTAAGCCTCTATTGGTTCCATTTCCTGACTGATACACTGTGTGTATATGATGCTTGAGAAGAATAACAGCCCTGGTACAATAACCAGAAATCAGGCCAGAATTTGGGTGACACACAAATTATACAAAAGCCTCTCAGGGCTTCCAATAATTGGTGGTTTCCATTCTTGACAGGAAACAATCATCATCATCACATCATTAAATCTCTCACAAGGGAATTGGCAAAATCTAGAAACCACTCACCCAATAGCTTCCAAGCTGGAAGCCATCTTATGCACTGTGTTAAAAACTCTACCATTTGTGCACAGCTCAGAAAGATGTTAACTTATAGAAAATGTATGTCAGAAAGTGGGCCAGTTTCAGGACAGGGGCTGTGCTCATCTGTTTGACTGAAGCAGATCTAGCTCTAAGCCTGGGCCCGCTGGATCTGGAAGGAGTGGACACTACTTCTGTGAGATGTCATAAGAGTTTGTTTCCTGCCTCGGTCTCTTTAGCAGGGATCTTGCTCATTCCCCGGGAAGATGCATCCCACTTTTGGGAGGTGAGACAAAAATCTAGAGCTACAGAGAGTTCTCTTTCTTTCTCTTTCTAGCTCTCCTTCCTCCCTTCCTCCCTCCCTCGGTCCCTTCCTTCCTTCCTTCCTTCCTTCCTTCCTTCCTTCCTTCCTTCCTTCCTTCCTTCCTTCCCTTCTTTCTCCTTTCAAATTTAGGTTTGCTTTGAGGATCCATAACAGTTTTCTGTGAACTAGGCCTAATCTGAGGCCTAAAGACATGGGAAATTCTGATCCCAACAAATAAGAAAATCTTTGATCACTCAAAATCAACAAAGCAATGTTTAGCCATTATAAAATAATCAAAATATATACGATTTTGCCAGTAAAATAAATCTCAGTGGGTTACAATTTTGAAATCGCTATTTAATATTCTCCCAGATAAGGCTGTTCTTCTTTGTAATATGGAACTCACTACTGTAAGAACTTTGGTCAAAAACAAGTCAGCAAGGTCTCAGAATAGAAGGGTAAATAATGTTAGTTATATCGTAAAGGCAGTGGTGATAGGGAATACATCTTCAAGCATCAATCTGTATGGCTGGATTTGAAAGAATATATGTGTATATGATCTGTTTAAGTTTACCTCTCTTTTTATTCTCCAATATTTCACCATTAGAAATGCAGTCATTTTCATAGATGTTGCCCAGTCCCCACATTTAACATCTAACTATTTCTGAAAGAATTAACATATTAAGTGTCTAAGGAAGCATGAGTAGGCTAAAAGTGAGATAGAAACAAGGAGAGGTGAAAAATGCAACAAAGACTCATCCCCACGGGTTTACCCTAGGGTGTTTTTTAATTAGGTTTCCATTTTTGCAAATGAAAAGTAATTAAAATAGAAATCTAGTAAAGGCTTCCATCAAATATTAGAAAAATGAAAAAAAATGAGCATTCACAATGATATTTGATTAGCATTTTCATTACCAAGTTTCTTTATCCCTGTCTACAAATGTCAGCACATAAACTAGGCCTCTTTGGTTTTGCTTTCTTCCATAGCTTCATGTTTTAAGCCCAGAAAATCTGGCCATTAGAAATTTATTTTTAAATGGATTAAGTGCTCTCCCAGGAGCTATCTTTAAACTTTTCCATCTATATTTTGATAAAACTTCACATGAAGTCAATAACAAATTAGAACATAAATATTTAAGCAGCTCAAAGATAAAATGAGAGCTTCTCGCTTTCTCTCTTTTTTATGTTGCTGGTAATGTGCCAAGCAGAGGGGAATTAAGGGTCTTGGGGAATATGTCAAAAGTCTTTGCTTGTGCAAACAAGAAAAACCAAGCAAAAGGTCACTAATCTGAGAGAGGTTGGTGTCACCCTGGAGTTGATCTCATTCACTTCAGGAATCCCTAATATTCTCCAACACCTTCTCTCCATCTTCTTCCTAGAAGTTTAATACAGGAGGAAATGTACTAATAACTTTTCTGTGTATCTTCTCCCCTTAATGAAGTTTGTTGTGTTTCTTTTTAATGCAGGAGGAAGTGCCCTAATAATTTTTCCACGGGGCTTTTGGCCTTAATGAAGTATTGCTTTTAGAACTCTGAGGGGGGGGGTTGGTTTTTTTGTGTGTGTTTTTTTTCAGGTACAGGAAATTCTATTTATTTTCAAAGGACACCTAAAGAAGAAAAGGGTTCTTCACTTCAAAAGCAAACCAAATGAAATAAGAAGCAGAGGAAGTATCCCCCATCAAAAGAAACAAAGAATCAGCGAAATGAATATATGCTAATATATGCAAAGACGATTTCAGGAAGTGATGAACTTAAACAGATAACCCTCCCCCCCCCCACACACAATACGCTACTCATTTGCTAAAAAATCACTCTGAAAAGACTGTTTACTGGGATCACCTGTGCATGGAAATTGTCTATCAAGGAATGAATCTTATCTGTTCTGAGTGCCGAGATAAGATCTCATGCCAGGGAGGATTTTTCTCAGGCTTTCATGGTAATTGTAGATATTTGATTGCAACTCAGAATGTTTGTTCTACCTAATGAACAAAAGCACTGGATTAGTAATAGCTGGTATTAAAAGTTGTTTTTGTTTACAGCATGATTTAGACTTTAATATTCTCTGAGCACTCAAGAACATTCTCAAATGTCATATTTGTACCACATGCAAATAGTTCCCACTTTGAGTGAGCTGGAAACTAACAAATTGAGTCTCTGCCTGCTTTTGACTAACAGGAGAGGGTCTCCACACTGTACTCTGACTAATAGGCAAGAGTGGGTGAAAGTCCTGGAGGCGGAGGATTGCTCTGATTCATTTCCAGTTCCTTAAGACCAGGAGAAGGCATTTGGTGTCACGTCATGTCATTAACGGTATACTTTCAGAGGTAATCACGATGTTTTCATCTAGCCAAAGGATGATAACACAAAGGATACTGAATGAGGACATCCAGTCAATCTCTCTAATCCATCTTCATGGGAAAGCAAAATGAATAGAATGCATTCATTCGTTCACTCCTTCATTCATTCACTTAATCATTCATTCAACAAATATTCATTGAGCAAATGCCAAGCCCTGAACCTGATGTTACAGATAAAACAATCAGCAAGAAAAATACATTCCCAGAGCGCCTTCCTTTACATGTAAGCTTACATCGTCCAGCTCTATGAAACTTGAGCAAAAATAGACATAAAGCTCACAGTTTTTATATCCAACTGTTAATTATTAGCAAAGTACAGAGTCCAGGTCTGCTTCACAAAAACCAGAATGTTAGCACTGAGAGAAAAAAATTAGGACAACATCTTTGTTACCGAAGTGATGAAATAAATTCTAAAAGGTTAGAGATACCACCTGGCTATTTTCGTGGTAAAGTTAGGATTAGAACTTAGACTTTCTACTCTTCATCTGTGGTTTCGACACCACCTCTCAGGACCTCCTTAACCCCCACCCTCCACTATCCATATATACTTCAGAGAAAGAAAGGGTCTAATTTTTGAATGATGGCTGCATGGATTGCACCACGATACAGTTAACGGTAAGAGCCAGACTTCAATACACGCATACTTTAAATAACGAATTAGGCTTATCACTGATGATACCTTTAATTATGCCAAGGCAAAACTGGAGATGGTCTAATGGGAAATACAGATTACTTGTTAAAATTATTAACAGAGTTAATGTGCTTACATTTGTTTATGTGTACCAGAATCAGCTCAGATATTTGACTGCAATGACAATATGTGTAAAGATCAATTAAAAGTCATAGAGATGAGATATTGGATTTCTAGACCTTAATAGGATTTCATCTGCACTTGCTATATTATGTTACACAATTATAATTGAGCTTCCGTCAAACCACAGAATCTGTCACCTCACCAATTTGTTTTCCAAGCCCTAACGAACCTTATTTCCTGTTGAGAATGCTTTTAAAAGCATAACCCTGAGGAAGCAAGGTGGCATGGGGGTGATAGGCTTCTATTTACTTAGCAAGCCCAGGTAAAAAAACCATGGACATACGTAAAGTGAACTTGACAGCATTAGGAAGGTCCTCAGCAGCCATTTGTTCATATTATGAAGAGCATGCAAGTGCTCTCAAAAGGAATTGTAAACAACACATATAATTCACGTTCACTTTGAGCCCTAACATCAGATTCACTCCCTACATCTTTACTGTGAAGTGGTCAAGCTAAAGACAAAGTTGATACATTTTCCTCTGCATCTTTCTTAATTTTTTCTCCAAATTGAAAGCATTGAATTATAAGACAAACTTCACTGTAAAAGAACTTGGTGAGGTAGCTTTCACTTGATAAATGTGAGTTCTCTTTCCAATTTTGTTTAGAAAAGCAAAGACAATATCTAGAAGCCATAGTGTAATAAAGCTGTAAGATGGCAAATGTCTGGGATGACAGAACAAGGAGACTCTTTGGAGACTCACAGCTCCTATAATAATAATCTTGCTCCTTATACGGGCTTGTGATGGTACAGCCAGGAATGAGAGACGGACGGCTTCCTGTCAGTGGAGGGGAGTGTAATTCCTTAGAATTATTTATTTACAGATGGTAATAAGGAATGCTGGAGATCATGTGATGTGGCCCACCTTAGGAGCCCCCTGCCTGACAGATCTATAGCACATCTGCTTGAACATATCCACGAATGAGTTCACCTCTCTGAAACAACTGCCAGAGTTCTTCCTTAAGCCTAGCGAATATGTGCCTCTGTGATGCTTTAATCCCATTCCCAGAAGCCCCACAGCTCAGTTCAGAAAAGACTTGCTCTGTACCCATGGGTGCCTGACAGATTTCCTCAGACAGCTGCAGCTCAGCTGCCCTTTTCTTCAGCTCCCCCAGCTCCTCTTCCTCATCCCTGAGTTCATAGTGGGGAACCTTTGGGCTGAAAAATACTCACAGTTCACACAGTTCTGGGATGTGATGCGGAAGTTCATAGAACACCTTGCTTTGTTGTGCCAACATAATATTTTAATACGTGCACTCTTAACTGGTCGCTCTTTCAGAAGACAATACATTTAATCAAAACATTTGTTTTACTTTTTTTTAGTGTATTTTGAGAGACAGAGACAGAGAGTGAGTAGAAGAGGGGCCGAGAGGGAGGGAGACACAGAATCTGAAACAGGCTCCAGGCTCTGAGCTGTCAGCACAGAGCCCAACGCGGGGCTCGAACTCATGGACTATGAGATCATGACCTGAACTGAAGTTGGATGCTTAACCAACTGAGCCACCCAAGCGCCCCATAATCAAAACATTTTTAAGGCAATTCAATACTAAATATTTGGAAATACCTCACATGTCTCCTCTTCAGTCGATCTCTCCTGACTGAACACACAATTCTTAGAATGAATTTATTCTCACTTCTCTAAAAGAGAGTTTTCTGGGGGTACCTGGTCACCTTTCATATACAACCAGTGGCCAACTCCTGCCAGTTGTACCTCCGAACTATCTCCTGACCCCCCAGGTCCTCCGGTGGCTACTGCAGAAGGCTCCTCACACGTCTCTAGGCCTCCCTCCTGCTGCTGCCTTCCAGTCCCAGCTTTAGACAGCTGTCAGTGCCGCTTCCGAAACACTACTCTCGCCGTGCCTGCACCTGCTGAAAACCCTCACTAGCTCCCCAAAGGCTCTGAGCATGAAGTTCAAAGCCTGTGTCTTCTCTAACATAAATACTTCCAAATCTGGTTTCTCCTTGACTTCCCTCTTCCCCTCTCTCTCCAATCTCCCCCTCAGAAATATCAGCCCCAGGCATAGAAAACTTTCAGCGATGGAGCACCTGGGTGGCTCAGACAAATAAACGTCGGGCTTTTCCTTTTGGCTCAGGTCATGATCTCATGGTTCAGGAGTTTGAGCCCTGCATCAGCCTCTGTGCTGACAGTGCAGAGCCTGCTTGGGATTCTCTCTCTCCTCTCTCTCTTTCTCTCTGCCCCTCCTCTACTCATTCTCTCTCTCTCTCTCTATCCCTCTTCTCTCTTTCAAAACAAATAAACATTTTTTAAAATTAAAAAAAAAACTTCTTCCGACGTCTACAACAAGCTACCCTCTGTCTATCTCGTGTGCAAGCCGTTGTCCATGCTATTTTCTGCGCCTGAAACCCTCTCTTCTAGGTCTTCACCGACAACCTCATCACCAGTGTGTGCTTCAGAGACGCGTCCTCAAGGACATTCTCTCTGCTGCCTTGGACACCCAGCCATCCATTCCCATGGTCTCTTGCGATTCCCCAGGGCCCGCGCTCACCACACATGCTGCTAAGTACCTATTATGTTGCTTTTCTCCCTCACTAAAACATCAGTCCTCTCTAAGGGCGAAGCCCATGCTCTGCTGTTTACTGTCGAACTCTCAGAGTTTAGCGCTGTGCCTGACACATAGTGCACGCCTCATAAGTATTTTTGAGGGGAAAAAGAAGAAGGGAGAAGGGAAGGCAGGAAAGGAGAGGGACATTTCACATGCCATTTAAAATACATCAGCCAGAGCTTAAGTGCAGTCGGCTAGAGGGGATGTGCCAAGAAAAGTGAGAAAATGAAGCCAGGCAGTTCCCTCTCAAAGTTTCACGGTGCCATTCATAGAAGACACAAGCTTCTGAGGAAGATTTGCTTTTTCATTTGACCAATATTTATTAGGTATTATATTACAAAAAGTATTTCATATCATAAACACAGTATAGAATTACGGTTGAGAGCCAGTTTTAGAGCCAGAACGTCTAATCACAGTTGCAGCACTTACTATGTGACATTGGGCGTGCTACTGAACCTCCTGGCCTCACTTTTCTCATCTATAAAATGGCAACCCAACAGGGGCTTCCTAGCAGTAGTGAGGACTAAACCGATACACATATGTAAAGCACTTAAAATGATGCTCATAATAAGTGTTTTACAGGTGCTTGTTTTGAATGTTAGAGATCACCTCACCCAGTGCTGAGTCCTCAGTAAACAGTGTTTTCCTTTGAGAAGCAGTGACACCAACTTAAAATATCAAATACAGCACCTGTTCTCAATAAATTATATCTATTTTATGTATGTGTTATATTTATATTCCTTCCTATATGCATATACTTATAATTTATATTCTAAATTTTATGTGCATGTTATTTTCATTATATTATTATATTTCCATATATACTTATTAATGTAAAACATAAGTTGAACAACAATTACTGTCTCATTTATTCCTCAGAACCATTGTCTATGACAGAATCAGCAGGAATTATTTCCCCATTTTATAAATGAAGAAACCTCCACTCAAGCCTGAGTGGCCCAAGGCTCTGGCACCAATAAGTGACTCCAGATTCCATGCTCTGCTCCTTCCACCTGAAGTCATGACCCCGCCCCCCTCCAAGACCCTGGACTCACGTGGGTGTGAAAATCTCTCACTGAATTCTCATAACCACCCTAAGAGATGGCGGGGCGACCACCATTTCACAGGTGTGGGAATTAAGGCAGAGTAGCTCTTGACCTTGCCCAAGGCTCACCTGCAAGCCAATGTTGAGCTTCTGCCTCTCAGCCCTGACAGTAAGAGCAAGCCTGGGGTGGGCAAGCATCCGTTTACAGGATGCTCCCCAGCTCAAGGTCAGCTCAGGTTGAGAGTACAATTCAGGAGCCCAGCTTCACAACCCCCCTTGGCAGCCCTGATCCAGTAATTAGGAATCACAAAGCCCTCCCTCACATGGTGGGCCTGCTCCTGTGGAGTCCCCAGTGTCCAAAGGACAGAGGACGGGAAGGGGAAGAGCAACTGTGAAGACAAACTGCCTTCCTTACCATTTTGCCCACGGCAGACTCTGGCCACTTCCCATACATTTATTGAACTACAATTCTTTAAAGTTGGCTTGTCAGCAAGAATTCAAGTGTTATCTATTGAATTTCAGCAGAGCTCAATTCCCCAGACATGCACTGTTTATTTAGGTTCACTTTGTCCTTCCCTCTCTTTTAATTTTTAGCCAAAAAGAAACATCACTGATAACTGAGGGTTCTGTTTGCCTTAAAATTTTCCCTTCCAGGCATGGATATAGGTGTGCTTTCAGTGGTTGCTGGAAATATTATACTATGCAGTTTGTGGAGTATGGGGGGAAATCCTGGTTACCATATTTCTATGGCGAACTTAAAATGTTGGCGTGGTGTGGGATACATTGCCATGGAAATTGCTCTCTGGCCTCCAATGACTTGGATGGAATCAGGACAAGGACTGTGAGATTTAATAACAGCATGGTTACAACTGTAGTTTAAACCCATAAACCACAAATGCATGTCTGACCGGAAATAAAAAGGATCTGAGCATTACATCCTCCTAAGCGGATTCTTCCATAGGGTAATGTTGGAGAAGAGTCTAGCCCCAAGTGCTTAACTTTGCAATTCAAAAGAGCTGTGACTTAGCTTCCCTTATATAACATGGGCAGCTTTTCATTATGTTTATTTGATGCAGTGTTATTGAGGCAATATTTCATATGAATAATTCATTTCTACTCCAACTTTATCTAACAAAGTCAAAGGCAGAATCCTAAATTTCAAAACAGATCAAAGAGTTCCTTAAATAAATTGGAAATGCCTTGAGTTGCCTGCTTTCCGAATCTCCCTGTCTTGTCTGTGCATTAAGCAAGCACTTACTATGGGCGGTTGGATACTAAAGTTATTAAATGTTCACAGCTCTCTCTACATTTTCCTCAGTGAAGACGAATTTGAGTGCCCCAGTTTTGCACTCTTTCCTCTTGTTCTTATCCAGAAATTGAGTTCTATGAGAGCGAATCACATTCAAGTAATTTTTTACATATTTTTAACTTTGGTCGTGTGTGCCTGACTTTCTGAGGCCACCCGGCCCTGATTGCGTTCTGTTCCGCCGGGCGGTCGGATGAACACAGCGAGCAGGCTGCGGTGCATAAAATAGAGCAATTACATTTGGATGCTCAAGACTGCCAGCTGCCTGGGGACGCCTCGCCACAGCCTCTCCATTGTGGTTATCCTCCTTTCAGATCTTACCAAGTCATGCAAGAAAGTCGCCTTTCAAAATGATTGACGTCCAAAGAATTGCCCTGGCAGCCACGGGAGCTGCAAACAAGGGTGGAGCAGTCAAAAAGAAAAATTAAACACGGAAGAAAAAAGAAAGTATTCAGAAGCACTGAATCATACCTAAGCACACTTAAAAAAAAAAAAGTGGTGTTAGGACAATAGGAGAAAAATAAAAATAACTGAAAGATCTCTTAAAAACCATCCCCCCAAAAAGGCTCATTCCATAGATGACCATGTCAGAAAGGGCCTCAGAAGCAGTAATTCAGCCATCTTATTGCCACTGAAAGACTGGAGCAGGTGGGCATTTGGGGAAGTTTGGTAAAAACAAAGGAGTAGATAAATAAAGGAATCGGAAAAATTTATCTTCAAATCCTAGTTCAGCCACTTATTAGTTAATGGGCCTTAGGCAACCTGCTATACCTTTCCGGATCTCTGTAATAGAGAAATAACATTGTCTACTTTATGAGATGTTGCTGGAAAACTTTAAAGAAGTTTATGTTTGTAAAGTATCTGGTACAGAGTAGGAAGTGGTAACTCTCATTAAGAACTTACAGTTCAGATTTACCTAAAGATATTCTCCTAGGACTGTCTGTTACCTGATCAGCACTTCATGTTGAAGAGGAATGGAAACATCTGCTCCAAACATTTCTTTAGTCACGTGATCTCTGGAGTAGATATTGTTTAGTTGTCTAGCCAATAGCCAGTTCCCCCCCTGCCTCCTATGGGCAGAGAAATGCCTTCTCCTCACTTTCCATCATCCTTCGGGCTCAGCATACTTAAAAGTGGCTGGAACTTTCCAGGAAGGAGCTTCCACTCTGATTAAAGAAAAAGGAACATGAGAAAACCCTTTTTCACTCTCTAACCTTTCTGTCATGTAAGGATGCTGCAGCCATCTTAAATCTTGAGGACACAGCTAAAACAGACTCTGGCTTTGCTCACTAACATTACAGAGGTACTGAACTAAGTCAGAAATGACCTAGCACCACACTCCTTGTCATGTGAGATAATGAAGTGCTTTTAGCATTTAAGCTCTTCTCATTATTTGTAACTGAACAATAGAGTTCTTGTTTTCTTGTCTTCCCCCGAGGCACTGACAGACTCTTTCCATTTTGTGCTTAAGCAATTGATCAGCAATATTGAGGTAATATTCAACATAGATTCATCTTTATGAATAACACTAATCAATGTTCAGAGAGGGTGAGTAACTCACCCAGAGTCACACAGCCCAGAAGCAGCAAAGAATTGGGATCCAAGTCTGCCTGCCTCAAAGGCCAGTCTTTTCAGAACATTGCTGCTACACATGCATTTGTTAGCCAGTCCAATAAGAAATATTTTAAGTAGATAAAATTTCCTTTTCTTTTCTATCTCTCCTTTAAGTTTATACTCTAAGCTGCATAATCTCACAACTCCCATACTTTGATGGCCTAAGGAAACACATGCTCTGAAACTTCCCTTTTTCCTCCTTCCTATTAAAATTTGCCTGTTCTAGGTTCCATTCCCTCAGGAAGCCAATATGGTTTATAAGTTTAAAGCTAGATTATCAGTTAAGCAACCTTCTTTTAATGGGAGCCGGGTTGGCGAATGCCTTCAGTGGGTGTTTTCAATGCCCTGATGGACCCAAAGGTGAGATTATTCTTTGATATCAGAGGGTCAAATATCTGCCTCACATACAAAGGGCTGGTCCTGCCAATAAAAGGTAACTGGGTATGGAGCATGATTAGAATTCATTTATTCCTTACACAAGTATTTATTAAGCACCTTACTTACTATGCTGACAGTATTCCAAGTGCTAAGGGATAGAGCACTAAACAAAACAAACAAATTCCCTCTGTTTATGAAATTTAAATTCTAGTTGGGGAGAGATCATTTAAAAACTAAATATGTACTATTTTAGGTGGTAAAAATGGCTATAAGGAAAAATAAAGCAGGCTAACAAGGATAGATTGGTGGGGGTAGAGTGTTTTATTAAAAGTGATCAGGATAGGCTCCACACAGGAAAGGATGTCAATGTTAACAATATGACCATATAGAAAATGGGAGAGGAAAGATGGAGGAAACCATAAGAAAGCTATTACTGTCTTCTTACAAAGTGGAAAATCAAGAAATACTGCTAAAACTTGATTGAACAAAATAGAGGAAATTAACTGTTATTGAAAGTTACAAAGATGATCAGTAGAAATACTAAAAATCCTGA
>NC_043709.1:22176495-22187624 GCF_006229205.1 Suricata suricatta | reverse complement strand
CGCACGCCAGCTCTGATACTTTTACTAACTCATTTAACCAATATTCTGTCTGTTCAGCTCTGTGCGGAATGATGGGTGAGCCAGTCACCCCCACTCTAGTACCCCAGGTTCTGCCAGGATGGATAGTGAGGCACCTAACTCTGCACTGTTAATTGCAGCAAGCATGAATTGCCTCAAGTGTGGACAGACAGCTACCCTGCGCTGAGGGTTCCATTGCCCGTGGAGGATCATTAGAGGAGCCCTACCCCCAAACATTTCTCTCACTTGGTCTGTGAACCCTAAAATTAGACTCTCATCTCTTCAGATTCTTTATTTTTTTTAAGTTTATGTGTTTATTTTGAGAGAGACAGAGAGAGTGTGAATTAAGTAGTGGCAGAGAAAGGGAAAATTCCAGGAAAGCTCCACCTGATCCATGTAGAGCCCAGTGTGGGGCTCAAATTCATAAAACCATGAGTTCATGATCTGAGTCAAAATCAAGAGTCAGACATTTAACCTACTCAGCCACCCAGGCGACCCTCTTTAGATTCCTTATTAAATGCCCCTATAGAAATGGCTTGGTACACTTATCAGCCATTAACACTTCAGCATGACATGTTTCCGGGTGACAGCCTACTGTGTGCCATGAGTTGTGCTAGGTGCCTTCAAGGCACTCCATAGTCCTGAACACATTCTAGCAGGATCTAACCATTCAACACACACACACACACACACACACACACACACACACACAAACACACATTCTTTTTGAGAACCTATTATACACAGGACACTGTGCTCAGGTGGAGGATGGTTGTGCACGTGGCAGATAAAGGTAAATCATGTTGGCCCTGAGCACCATCTAATAGGAGTGGAAAATCCATCCATAAATAAATGTAATACATTGTACAGTGAATTTATTGCCATGACAAGGGTATAAAGTATTATGTTTGGGATTTAGATGTGCTAAAGACCAGGCTAGGACCTAGTCATTCATTCAGCACATACTTATGAGCACAAATGGACCAATTCACATGAGAGACCGTGCAAAGCCAAAGGCTTTAATGTAAGAACAAAAGGGGTATGTATAGGATATGTTTGCAAGTGAGGGTTAAAAAAAGAGAATATGAAAGGAATCATAAGAAATTCCATTTAGGGGGCACTTGGGTGGCTCAGTGGGTTGAGCACCCAACTTAGGCTCAGCTCATGATCTCATAGTTCATGAGTTCGAGCCCCACATTGGGCTTGCTGCTGTCAGCACAAAGTCGGCTCTGGATCTTCTATCTCCCGCTCTCTGTCTCTGCCCCTCCTCCACTCACTCTCTCTCTCTCAAAAATAAATTAACATCTAAAAAAAATTTTTCATTTAGGATGGGAGGCAGGAAAGCAGAAAATGGAATATAAAATCAGAAAAATCAAGAGGGGTCAGTCAGATCATGGAAGGTTTTGTATATGACACTTGAGAGTTTAGCCCTTTTTCTACAGTCAGTAGGGAACTAGAAATTAATATAATCAATAATCTGCTTTGTGAAGATTAACCTGGCAACAATGTGTGGAAGCATTTAAACAAAAGAAAAATGAGGCAGGAGGCAGTGAGAAATTACCGAGTGCTCTAAGTGAGAAGGAATAAGGGCATGAGTTGGAACATTTGACAGTGAAAACAGAGAGAAGGACAATGCTGGCATTATTGGTTCTGAAATAGGCAACATGAGCTCCGTAAGCCAGGTCCTGAGTCCTATTCCTACCAAGTAGACCGCACAGGTCCTAGCACAGAGTAGGCACAGGACAAATGTCAGAGGTGGATAAGCAGATGGATGTGGGAGAAGGAGGAATTAAAGATGACCTATGTTTGGGGCTACATGTCTGGCAAGCTCTTTGGAAAAGGTTTGAGAAAATTAAGTGTGACAAATCCATGTGTGACTGAGGGAGATGGGAGATTAGAAAATATCTGGAATGTGGGGTGTGGGGACAGCATAAGGAACCTGGGAATTTGGCAGGAGAAGGGCAAATGGCAGGAAAGGAGAACAACACAGAGGCTGATTGTAGGCTGCCTCTGGGACTAGGCCATGCAGACGAGGCCATGGTTTTGTACAGGAATTCTGACTTTGCCACTTACTTAACCAGGTCACCTTATTTAGACTTCTAGTTCCTGATTTGTTCATTGATAAATAGAGATGATCTTACCAGATACGGTTATTCAGAAGGTGGAAAAGATGGCAGCCTTCCACCAAAAACTCTCACTCCCCCCAAATTTGCTTAGTCTGAGTTGTTACTAAAAGGATACTGCTCAGCCAGGCACTACATTTCTTAGACCCTAAGTGGCCAAGTATTCCATGTTTTGAACAAGAGAATGTGAGTAGAAGCAACACATGCCTCTTATGGCCAAGCTTTTTTAAGGGGCAAGTCAACCTTTTCTACTTGCTTTTCCCCAACCAACTACTGGATGCAGAGGATCTTGGGAACCTAGAGAATGCGGAGCAGCACAGACAAGGCCTTAGTAGCAAACCATTATGTGGAGGAACGCTGCCTTGAGACCAGACCTCTGGTCAAGGAAGGCTATCTGGACAGGAAATAAGCCTCTGTGGTGCTGAACCATTGCAAGTTTGGGGTTTATTTGTTATAGCAGGAGGCCTCATGCTCATAAATGCAGTAAATGTTACAAGATAAATAACAGATAAAGCATGTAGCCCTCTATCTACACATGGTAAGTACTTAGTAAATGGTAACGAGGAAAAAAAAGAAGAAAAATAGAATTTGTGATGATGAGCAGAGAGAGTGGCTCACTCTGAGAGAGCAGCTCTAGGGAGCTCTGAGATCTGTAGGGTCTGGCTGTTCTTTTTGTCTGTTTATTTGAGGCCTGAAGCACAGGTGTTAACGTGGTAGAAGTAAAGATACTTTTCAGCACCTGAAAAGAGGAATACTTTCATAGGAATGAGTGGATGAGAGTTCCTGTGCCTCCTGAATCCTATCATTGTACAACCCACATACATGTACAGATTCTCCTTAATTCCCACTCTGGTGCATAACATGGTCAGCTTGGAATTTGGAGCTACTGACAGCGTTCTACCTACTGGATTGAGGGCCCATCTGCCAGGCCTCTTCCCTATGATAGGCAGAATAATGGTCTCTTGAAAGACGCCCATATCCCAATCCCCCCAACCTGTAATTATATCACCTCACCTGGCAAAAGGGATTCTGCAGATAGATTAAGTTAAGGATCTTGAAATATAGAGTCTCCTAGGTTCTTCAGGTGAGGCCAATGTAATCACAAGAATACTACAAGTGAAAAGGGAAAGCTAGAAGTTCAGAGTGACAGAGAAGATGTAATGATGGAAGCAAGGTCAGAGAATCACAGAGATTTGAAGATGCTATCATGGTGGCTTTGAAGATGGAGAAAGGAGCCAGTAGCCAAGGGACACAGGTGGCTTATAGAAGCTGGGAAAGGCAAGGAAACAGATTCTCCCCATGAGCCCCCAGAAGGAACCAGCCTGCCAGGAGCTTGACTTTAGCCCCATGAAATGGACCTGAGACTCTGACCTCCAGAAATAGAAGACAAACAGTATGTGTTATTTGAAGCCACTCTATTTGTAATGATATTACAACAGTCTTAGGAAACTAATACACCTCCCCAGAACCAGCCTCATGGCCTGGCTGCTGGGATCCTCCCTGACTTGGCTTGCTCCACTGGTCACACTGAGATAAGAAGCCACTCCAGGTTCTTAAGCCTTAGTCCCTAGAGCAGAGGAGCAGGTCCTGATACTATGTGCAGAGCCTCTTCACAGCACATCTGTCCAACTCTGTGATCCAGCCATTATCCATCACGGGCCAAACCGACCATGACAGCACACGAGATAACTACCAGCTCTATTAACTGGGAAATAACTTCTCAGCAACCTAAAGGATTTCAGTCATCAGATTACTAATCCATTACTGGGAAGGCTTGACATTTTTGCTTAGGTTCTTCACTGGGTAGCCAATTAAGCAGAGGACATCTTGAGATAGTAACATTTTTATTGAAACATCTGTATCCTCTAGATTTGTTTTATGTGTTAAACAATATAATAAGTGACTTTCCAAATCCACTTCATATTTAACAGATGATAATGAGCACATAATGGCACCTAGACCCACATAACACCTTCTGAAGTGTATGAAGCCCCTCTCCATCCCTGGCTTCCCTGGCTGACATCCCTGGCTGACTCGGGGGTGACAAGGTGACAGGTTGTCATAAGCTGAATTTCTCCTCTGCCCCATATTCATATGTTGAAGTCCTAACATCCAGTACCTCAGAGAGTGACTGTGTTTGGAGATGGGACCTTTACAGAGACAATTAAGCTCAAATTAAGCCATTAAGGTAGGTCTTAATCCACTGACTGGTGTCCTTTTAAGAAGAGGAAATTAGGACACAGACATGCACAGAAGGAAGACCATATGAAGACACAGGCAGAAGATGGACATCCATAAGCCAAGGAGAGAGACCTCAGAGGAAACCAAACCTGCCAACTCCTTGATGTCAGACTTCTAGCCTCCAGAACGATGAGAAAGTGAATTTCTGTTGTTTAAGTCACCCAGCCTGTGGTAGTTTGTCACGGAAGCCCTAGCAAACTAATACAGGGGCAATCATTATCAGCACCCTAGAAACTGCACTAAAAATTTCTCTACTAGGCAAAGAGTCAGAAATAATGTACTGTGATCTTGTTCCCAATATATTCAACACTTTTATAAGAGGAGCAGATTGGTATCTTGTATTCCGTTCATTGCACCAACTAATTAGATGAGAAGGACTAACATTTTTCACGTCCCTGCTATCCACCAGGCACTGAAACAGCCACTTTACATCTGTTATCTCATTTAATCCTCACAACAGGTATTCTTGTTCCTTAAAAAACAAACAAACAAACAAAAACACAAATCAGGAAACTGAGCCTCAAAGCAATTAAATAACCTGTCCAAGGCCACATAAGTGTTTTATGAAATGAACATCTAGATCTACATGACTCTCAAGCTCATATGTTTTCCCCCAATTTTGCACAAGGTTTTCCACGCAGCTGCATGTTATCTTTGCACTGACAGTGGTGAAGTCTCCCAAGGAGGTATGAAGATTAATAGAGGCCCTATTCCCTCTCCTTTGAGCTCAAGAGCTATTTCTGGGGAGCCCATACAGAGTAGTAAGAGGATGAGAAAAGAAAAGCATCATTTTTTTTATGTGTACATAGGAAACAAAAATCTGGCTGCCTATGGAGAGGGTATGCGCATCATTTCCCCTCCCTCGGTAATGCTGCTGATGCTGAGGTTGCTCCGGGAGTGCGATAAACAAGTTGTAATATATTAGCACGAACAGTTGCAGCACGCTCCTATAGCTGGCAGAATTCCTGAGAAATGGTTTTTATGGCACCAATCTCCTTGGAGACTTTAAATAACAGCCTAAAATGTATGGTACAAAGATCACAGGGTTTATTACTTTAGTTTCAGCCTGGTGTTCTGCAATTTATAGTTTTCCTGATAAATTGGGATCCATTCAGCTGGTACATATTATGTGGGATGGTGGAATTGTCTCCTCTGCCTTGAAGGATTAGAAATGGGCAGATGCCTTGATAGGGTAATAACGGTGCCAGCCCAAGCTGTGCATGTCAGACAGGGCCCAGGCTGTGCATCTGGGCTCATTTTAAAGAGGAATTGGCCCCCACGGTAGGTAGGACTGCACCCCTTCCTCCGAATCCCAATACCTTCTAATCCCAGAGGAGTTAGGTACTTTAATCTCATGCTTTCACTAGAACCTGGTTAAAGGCAAACATATTCTGCATCTCCTACCTCGTTTTTTGGAGGGGTAGAGGGTTCTCTGCTAAAAGGTGCAAACCAAAATTACACTTCACAATCTAGCAATAGAGAGATAGTTTTTTGTACAGGACCTAGGAGTGCACTGCTCCCTATTTTTCATAGATTAAAGTTAAAATCTGCTATCTACACATAATTAATTCTATGTTAGAAATCAAATTTTACATGCCATGAACAAAGAATATTTGAGAGACAGCTATGAGTTTGTGTTCCTGATTTTGAGCCATTGATCCGTCTGTTGGTTTAAAAAAAATTTTTTAAAGGAAAGGGACATCAGTTGAATTTTGTTGGTGTTGTTCCAGGTTTTCGTTTTTGTTTTTAAATCAAGCTATAGGCAGGAACAGTAACTTTCTTTCAGCTGAAAGTCTGGTATAGATTTTAGCACTTGGACATAGGAGCCTTTCAGATCCCATCTGGCTGTTAATCTGCAAAGGACGAAAGATTCACACAAAGGGCCTCAACTCTGAAGCATCATTAAGTTCTATTGGGTCAATAATTCCTGAAAATGAATTTGAACAACAAAGCTCAATAATTCTATAGATATTGTTAGCCTATTTCTATGGAGGGAAAAAGATAGGGGGTGAGGGAGAAAAGAAATATGCTTGGGTGGGAGAGATTGGGAAAAAAACAGTTAGAAGAGCAGAAACACCCTCCACCACGAATCCTGGATCTTCCTTTAAGCTCCGAAGGCGCCCAGTTTTCTGCAGTAAGAAATGCTTCTCAATGTGCGAATGCACTTTGCAGTTTGGCCGGGGTACCCAGCTGCCTTCCTAAGGGATCTGGTCCTGCGGTACGTTAACATCCCTTTATGATGCCATGGGGATTTCTGGGAAAGAGATGGGGCAGAGGATTAAATAGACATCAAGTGTTGAGAGTTATACCACCTCATGCCTCAGTATATCAACTGCTGCTGCAGAACCACTCAGATCTGGTTCTGTAGAAGGCCCATGCCTGGTCAGGGACAAGATCATGAGCATCCTCATGGGAGTTTTATCAAGGATAACATTAAATAGTTCTGATAAATTGAAAGACAACCTGAGGTGCTTACTGTTTTATAACCTACAGCAAGATTTTTGATGGTGTTGCCTCCTGGAAAAGATGCCTTCTGGAAGTGACTCCTTTGAATGCAAAGGTCCCACGTGCAGTGGCCATTCAAATAGAGAGCTGACAAGATAGGAAGAGATGCAGTGACTGGCCCAAAGGGGCAGTCCTAAGTGCCAGGCAGGATGCACTTCGCTGGAATCCTCTCATTCCACAACAATCCCACCAGGTAAGAACTGCTAGATTCATTCCAAGACCCAAAAGTGCTAAGTGATGGAAGCAAGGTCTAAAATCAAGAAATCTGCCTCCAGTGTCACAGTTTAAATAGTAGGATATGCCATTTTGGTGGAGAAAACTGAGCTTATAAGGTTTACTAAATAACCTTATAACTTTGGGAGCATAATTCATTCATCACTAAAGACTGCCTATAGAGTAATAAAGACACATACAGACATCAAGATCTACCAGTATATTAACAGACAAGAAAAGACCCATTGGAGCTCAAGTATCTTACAGCTGACAGCTAGATGATTTATAATGGCCATTTAACTCTGCTGTGGAATCATCAAAAGTGGAGCCACTACTTTAAAACATCACCCTCAATTATATTTTTCATAACTTCCCCACTCCTTCTTTGCCCCCATTCCCAGTTATCCCTCAGCAGTTAATTCCTTCCTCTGGTCACTGGTTCCTCTCAGCTTGAACACTTCTAATTAATGAGTTGTTAATTGGATTAAAACAACCTCTCAGACCCTCTAGAGTAAGCCTAGAGAAGTGGCAATTGTTGCCACAAGCAAGAGATGGCCCATCTTAGAAAACAAATCAAATATACACAGGCCTCACACCATAATTACTTCTCAGAAGTGAGCCAGTCATCTGTTGGGGCAATTCTACTCTTTCCTTTCTTTCTCACTCTCTCTCTCTCTCTCCCTTTCTTCCTTCCTTCCTTCCTCCATCTCTTTTCTTTTCTTCTTCCTTCATTCCTTCCTTTGTTTCTGTCTCTCCCTACCTTCCTTCCTTCTTTTCTTTCTTTCTTACTTTGTTTCTTTCCTTCCTTCCTTCCTTCCTTCTAGTAAAGCTTCCAGCCATGCTTATAGATATAGATAAACACAGCCAGGAAAACCATTAAAGTTACAATCAACTACTTAAAGAACTAGGATCCTTCAAGGTCTCACAACGATGTAAAGTAGCCACTTCCTGAAGAAGAAATACTTAGGGATCTGTGTCGTGTCCCGACCCGGTGGCTCCGGCCCGAAGGGCGGTGGATCCTTGCGGGTTCTTGATCCTGAGAGAGGGAGAGAAAGGGCAGGAAGGGGGAGCACAGAGAGTAAGGACACAATACAAGGTTTCTGATCAAGCCTCTTCCTCTTATTCAGAAAAATTGTATCTTATAAAGGTTTTTAGGCAGGAAAACAAGGCAGCTGACCTAGGTCGGTTGCTAGGAAACAGGGTTAAGGGATTTAGGCTAGGGTAAAGAAGGAAATAAACTAAAGTTTTTAGCACAGCACTGAAGGGCCAATACCACCCTGCCTGTAGGCAATTGATCTTTGTTCTTCTGGCTTCTCCTCTGACAGGGAGTGGCGCTCCCCTGCCTATTTTTGCAACTCCCCTCAGGGAGTGACATGTCCGGCTAGCAAATGGCCAAGCAGCTGAATCTTTGCTGCTCCCCACAGACCTTCTGTGACCAGAGGAGAGATGTGGCCCATGTTCATCAGCAGCCATGTCTGCCCTTCCAATCCAAAGCTATACCTCCCCAACAGTGGGGAGATGAGGGAGAAATGTTACCCATCAAGGCCTTTGTAGTTGATATCTTGCAGAGAGCCAAGAACCTCCAACACCCATCTTAGAAAAGGAATTAGTCTCTCTGTCCAGGGGTAGAAAGAGTAGTTTGAAAGGCCAGTTACCTCCTCCTTGTGTTGGAAGAAAAGACCAGAGACCCATCACCAAGAAAGCCCCTTCATTTGAACATTCTTTATCAGCTTCTCCGACATTCTCCTGGGCTTTCCTTGGAGGGACAGTGTGAGATGGTCCTCCCTGCCTCTGGAGCTGACTCTGGTATGGATTCAGAAAATATATTCTTTCCTTTAGCAAAGATCTATAGGGAGCAAATATGATGTAAAAGAAAATGTTAATAAGGATTAAAAACACCAAAGATGTAGTCCTCACCATGACAAGGACCTAACATACTGGTTAGGGAGAGGGATTAAAAAAAAGAGAGTATTATATGAAAATACAGTAAGGACTATGACAGCCAGGCATGGATTTCATGAGCACAGACAGACTGAGGCAGCAAATCAGATCAGAGCTAAGCAGAGGCACCTGCAAGTGAGGATTAAAGTTGAGTCCAAAAGACAAATACTAGTTTGGGGGATCTGGGTGGCTCAGTCAATTAAGCATACAACTTCAGCTCAAGTCATGATCTCACAGTTGGTAAGTTCGAATCCCGTATCAGGCTCTGTGCTGACAGTACAGAGCCTGCCTGGGATTCTCGCTCTCTCCTCTCTTTCTGCCCCTCCTCCACTTGCACTTTACCTCTCTAAAAATAAATAAACTTTTTTTAAAAAGACAAATATTAGTTTGGAAAAGAGAAAAGGAGACCATGGGCAAATGGCCCAATAATTATTCTTAACCTAGAAATAACATAAATCTATCATGGCTGAATTTTGTCCCCTCCAAATTCATATGTTGAAGTTCTAAACCCAGTACCTCAGAATGTGACTGTATTTGGAAATAGGACCTTTAAAATGATTATTAAGGTAAAATGATATCATATGGGTGAGTCCTAATCCAAAATGACTGGTGTCCTTAAAATAAGAGATTAGGTACTCCTGGGTGGTTCAGTCAGGTAAGCATCTGACTCTTGATTTTGGCTCAGGTCACGATCTCATAGTTGTGGGACTGAGCCACACATTGGGCTCCACACTGGGCATGGGGCCTGCTTGAGATTCTCTCTCTCTCTCTCTCTCTCTCTCTCTCTCTCTGTCTTTCTCTCTCTAAAAAAAAAAGGAAGAAGAAGATATTAGAAAACAGACACACACAGAGGAAAAATATGAAGACACTGAAAGAAGATAGCCATGTATAAGCCAAAGAGAGAGACCTCAGAAGCAATCAACCCTGACATCTTGATCTTGGACTTCTAGTCTCTGGATCTGTAAGGAAACAGATTTCTGTTGTTTAACCCAACCAGTCTGTGTCCTTTGTTATGGCATCCCTTGCAAACTAATATACCCTCTAAGAGAGAGGCTTAAAAAAATAGTATACCAAGAAAATGTTCTACATGGGTGCCCAGGGGTTCAGTCAGTTAAGTGACTCTTGATTTTGGCTTAGGTCATGATCTCACAGTTCATTAGCTTAAGCCCCACTTCAAATTCTATGCTGTCAACATGGAGCCTGCTTGAGACTTTCTCTCTCTCTATCTCTGACTCTTCCCCACTTGTTCTCTTTCTCTATCTCTCTCTCAAAATAAAGAAACATTATTTTTAAAAAGGTGTTCTTCATAAGAGCAACAATCTTGCCTCCTTTGCTTACTTTTCTATTCTAGTCTCAAGAATGGTGTACAGGCAGGTGCCCCATAGATGTCTAGTCCCTGAATATCCCAAGCACACTTGGCCTCAGAACATCCACACTTGTTACCCACTGTGCCTCAATATTCTCACTTTTCCCTCTGCATTGTTCACTTTTTCTCTTCCTTCTAATCACTACCAAACCTTCTCCTTATTTGAACTTTTTTTCAGCACCTACGACCTGACATAGCACATGGTTATTTGTTTACTACCTTCCCCCTCCCCCCCACTCCTACTGGAATATAAGTTCCATGAGAATAGAAATGTTTATCTGTGTGTTTGCAGTTAACTTCGGCAATTAAACAGTACCCAGCATGTAGTAAGCACAAATAAATACTTTTTGAACAAAAGAATGCATGGTTCATATAGTTGTATATTCCCTCAAAGTCATCACCATCCCTTTGTTCCAATTCTGTATTCATTAAACCAACCTGTAGTCTTAACTCAGTGCTCTGAACGCCAGAAAGAGGTTTCTCTGAAGAGAGCCTTTTTGCTTTTTTTTCACTTTAACAATAAGACCCATAAAACACACAACAGTTTTATAGATGAATTCTAATAAACATGGAAGGACTTCCCATTGTCCATAAGGTCAAGGCCAAATCCTTAGTACATCATGATCAGGCTCTTGCTTTCTCCTCCTCCTCCCTCCCTACTAATACTCTCTGCCAATACTGAGTGAGGCCTCTTGTGTGTCCAGCATAGTAGTTTCCTGCAG
>NC_043709.1:22161522-22176395 GCF_006229205.1 Suricata suricatta | reverse complement strand
ACTGAAAACAATCTAAATGTCCATCAATGCAGGAATGGTTAAATGAACTCCAACATGTTCATACTATGGATTACTACATAGTCATTTAAAAGCATGCGATGTATCTATTTGTACCACACAAATAGATTGCCTTGTGAGCTCCGTGAACTTAGGGGTTTTCATTTTTTCTGTTGGTTGTCCAGTGTATTCCTTGTAATTCAGAACAGTCTCTGGCATCTAGCAGCTACTTCATAAATATTTGTTGAATAAATGGAAGTTGAGTAAAAAGCATGTTATAGAATATGTTCAGTATGATACTTTAATATGTGATCATTTATATTGGAAAAAAGAGAAAAATAGTATTTTCTATGGGTACATGTATTCATGTGTGTTAATACTTAGGAAAAGATTGGAAAGGATAAAAAACAAACTGGAAATTCACTGGGGGCAAAGCAGAGAGGGTCAGTAGAGACTTCAGCTTTAATGGTAATGTTTTAATTATTATAAGGAAAATATTCACATATTACTTGGCTAATAAAAAATTAATTTAGAAAAATTTTAAATGCATGATTAAAACTATGCTGCTTTCTCCTGAGGGGGAGGAAAACAATTAGTCCAGTGTTCTTTAATTTTCCTTTGTCTAAAAATGGGATGAGTCCCAGAATTTGAAGATAGAATATAGTCTGCAGATGCAGAAGAATCGGGGTCTACCATTGCAGGGAAGACTGGTGAAGAAATGAGTCCCAGAAATTTTGCTTAAGAAGAAAATTAAGAAATAAAGAAGAGAGATAGGTCATAAAGGATCCCAAGGTTGACTAGCATTGCTGAGTTACCAGCAGAGGGACTATTTGGGAGAAAGACCTTGCTTTGAGGGGAGATAATTAGTGGTTTTGGAAATTCTGGGTTTGAAGTGATTGTGAGATGTCCAATAGGAAATATCTGGTAGGCAGGGGGATATTTGTGGAAATGGAGCAGGGATGGTACCAATTTGGGGGTTATTTGCATAGAAAGGGTATTGAAGCAATGGAATTTAAATGAGCTCTCTGCTGGGGAGACTATGAAGACTGATGTTCAGGGGGCAGGTATCTAGTCAACAGCCACGCCAGGTGGGGAAATACACAGGTATATTGCTTGTATCAGGACCTCTGTCACACCCCTCAAAACGTTGAGCATTCAGACAATAATGCCAATGACTGAATTTAAACCAATCTGAGTCAACAGGAAGGAACTGTTAGCAAGTTTATTAACAAGAGTCCTATTTCTATCTGTTGTCAATTGCAATCAATTGCCTAGACAAAGATATCCTTAATTGATTAGGTCATTCCTGCCTGTAAAAATTACAACTTGTATGAAATGCATCAATATTGTGTTTCCCAAGACAGGCATCTCCCTTTATGTAGCACAGGACTGGTAGTTGTACTGGACCACCAGGGAAGATTATCTACAGAGTAACACCAAATCATTACCTCTCTGCTATGATTTCAGGACAAGGATTTCCTAAAAGAAGCAACAGATTGATGCCCAAAAATCTACTAAAAGGCTCAATCCCTTATCTCAGTTAAAATGCAGGTAACTTCCATGGCAATGAGACCAGGGAAAGTATGCTGACTTTGGACTCAGCCCAAATGGGAGTCAAATCCTATTTTACTCCATAGCTCTTTGAGCTTCCCTTTCAAAACCTCTATTCCCATATCTGTAAAATGGGGCAATAATGTCTACCTTGCAAAAGTGTTACAAGAAATCAAAGAAACAAGGTACATAGATCACATGGCACATGATAGCCCTAGAATAAATCACAAGCCCCATCCTCCTGTCCCTTTTTGAGAAACAAAAGAAAACAATTTCTTAAGGCTAGAGGTGAGAGAGCTATACCTGACCTACCAAATGGATTTGCTTTACTTTAGCAGTCTAGACAATACTAAATGACAGCTTTGCTGATAGAATATGCTCACCTGGATCTTGCATATCACCAAAGAAAAAAAATCAACCTGCTTTACATAAAAAAAAAAATGAATCTATAAATAAACAGTGTCAGAAATCTTTTCTGTGGAAAGTTAGGTGTGAGAAGAGGAAAAGGAAAGAAAAGCAGAGTTCTTTACTGGAAGAAAACAGTCTCAAAGCATTACTATTTCACAGTCGATCCCTAATCTCAATGGGCTCCTCCTCCTGCTCTCTGTGATGAGGCTATTCTACTTACTAGCTTTGCTGTAAGTAGGAGGGATTAGAAAGACGAGAGGAAGGGCAAGAATGGCAATTAGTGCGGAGCCGAGAACCCGGGGCCTGCTGTCTCACTGCGCCTGCACGGTGCCAGAGCACCTGGCCTCACAGTGGATCAGCTCAGCCATCAGTATGTTCCAACCACATGGCGCCAGAGGCTTGAGTAACTGCCTAAACTTCTCATGCTGTGTTTGCCTGCATGACTGTCAAATGACCCAGTCATTCTAGAGGGTTGGAAATAAATAAAAGATTGGGGAAAGAAAAGGATTTCCTCCTCATGTCCCTTCCCCAATAGCCCCTACCCAGAAAGGGAATAGATGCATCCTAGTCGCCCATATGCACTATTTCAGAGGTATTTCATCCAGTCCTCCCAGCCTACCTTACATCTTATTACATTTTATATAGTCAGGTGTATGGTGACATTTAAGGACATTTTGATTATGATATAGAAGTTAAGAGAACAGCTTCTGAACCCTAAATACCACAGTCCATCCCATTTTGGCATTTATTAAATTATGTGACTTTGAACATGTTACATAAGTTTTCTGTGCTTCAATTTCCTCACCTGTAAAATCATAAAATGTGGATAATATTAATACCTACTTTATTATTATTATCTATGTGATAGGTTTATTTTGAGGCCTAATTAACAGACACAAAGCTATTAAGTCAGTGGATTCACTTAATGCTATAGCATAAATCAGGCTTATAGTTAGAGCTCAGTAAATATTTATTATTATTGTTGTTGTTAATATTAGCAACAGTTTAATCATAAGAGAGATTGTAAGAGACCATCCAATCTCTGTACTCCGGTGTATTATTTTAAACCTATTTTTCACAACCATTCCATGATCTTACTTAATCCTCTAACCTTCATTTTTAGGATATTCTTGAATATATATGTACATGTTATTTTCTATGACTTTTAGTAATGCTGATAAAGCCGAGTGCAGTGATCACATGTCCCCGATATTGTTGGCCAACCCAATTTTATTCTCCTTTCATAAAAGACCTTGATTTACTAAATACGTAGCTAGATGAGATTTAATTTTTGTATCACTGCAAGGTTTCAAAATACATAATTTTACAAATCAGGCAGAAGTCTTTTGGTCCTGACTTTTCATTCTGAAAATGGTTATAATGAGTATATGTAATTTTAAAGAATAGGTTCTAATGATTCCCATGTTGGTAACAACACATCTAAAAATTACAGAAGAGAAAATGTGGTGAGGGTTTTTGACCTAGAAATTTGCTTTGTCGCTAAGGAAGTTGCTTTGCACCTTGGTCAACAGAGTGCTTTACACAGGGTGTAAGCAATTATAGTGCAACCTTTCTGCTTCACACTAATGACACAAGACCCGATGAACACATGATCTAGTAACTTCTGCTTATTAGTGAGGATGTGAAAAGACGTGATAAAAAAACAAACAGGCTATTTTATACATTAAAAATATGAGAAATACATCCTTGTATTATTAGTACTTAGTTCTTTTTCTAGTTTAGGATAGTTATGCCAAAGGCTTCAAGAATCCAAAGCCTTGTGGGGTATCTGCGTGGTTCAGTCAGTTAAGCATCCAACTCTTGATCTCACTTCAGGTCTTGATGTCAGGGTTGTGAGTTCAAGCCCTATGCTGGGCTCTGCACTGAGAACAAACATACTTAAAAATAAAAATATAAATATGTTTTATGTTTCAAGCTCCTTTAAAACAAAGTAAATGTTGAAATCCTTGCTATTAATTGGAGTATAGAGGAGTTCACAGAAGGAGGTTAGATGGCTATATCTCAACAGGAAAATAATAGAATTAACTACTCTTTAGGTTTTGAGTGAGAAAACCTGGACTTTCTATTCTTGATTCTGTCACGAAACAGCTATCTGGCTTTGGGCAAATCATACCCTCATCTTTATGATTAAACGGCAAGACCACTGAGTGTTTGTACTACCTAGCAGTCTATTAACTATAAGATAGCTTGATTTTATTTAAAAATGTATGATGGTCAGTGTATGTATTTCAATAGGACTTTTCTGGACTCTTCTTTTGAAATTTTACCTCTGTCTTCAAGATTAATGGTGATTGCTAATCTGCTTTACTTTAATTTTCACCCTCTCTTAAAATCTCCTATCTGGAAAGGGCCATAAACAACTGTAATCTCAGTCAGCCCATGGAGATCCCCACTGCCCACCTATGGACATTAAGTCCCCTACACTAGAACCATGCCTGTATAATCTATTTGATTAGCTAATGCATAAATGGAACTCGGAAATTTCTGGTGCGGGTTACAGAGGTCTAGCCCTCAGAAACCGAGTTTTCTGGAGAAGAAAGAAAGAGAGAAAGAAGGAAAGAAAGATAGATGCATACTTCTGTCTTAAGGCATATGATGGGAAGCTCTATCGGAGATGTGCAAGGTACTGTGGGAGTCTGCAAATGACAGTAACTATAGGACACTCTATGGAATTCCCTTGTAAAAATTGGAATTCCAGTTTTATTTCAAAACTGAATTAGAGGACAGGTTGAAAGGGCTGGCGGCCACTCCAAGAGGAAAGGTCCTTATTGTAAAGAAACATTTCACACAAAGAAGATGAAATGAGTTGAACAGTATCCCATCAAAAAGATACATTCAAGTCCTAACCTCTGTGAATGTGACCTTCAGAAATGGGGTCATTACATATATGATTAAGGATTTAGAAATAATATCATCCTGTGTTTAGGATGGTCCCTAAATCCAACGTCAACTATCTGTATAAGAGACAGTAAAGGAAATGTCCCACAGAGATGAGGGGGAAAGGCCATGTAGTGACAGAGGTAGGGTTTAGAGTTATGCTGTCACAAGCCAAGGACCACCAGGAGCTGGAAGCAAGGAAGATTCTTCCGCAGAGCCTTCAGAGGATAAACAGTTCTGCCAACAGCTTGATTTTGGACTTGTGGCTTCCAGAACTTTGAGAGAATAAATTTGTTTTGTTTTTGCCATATAGTTTGTAGTGATTTGTGTTTGGAAGACCTGGGAAACCAATACAAGAGATGTTTTCAGGAATGGAATAGGAGGGGTCCACCAGGCTCTCTCTTGAGTGATGTTTTTTGGAGATGTAGAGACTTAGGGGAGAATGGAAAGAAAATAATAAAAGGGTAAGACTTCAAAGAAAGGTACAAATGATGCAGCAAGTTCTTTGAATAGGAATAGAGAAACACAAATACATTTGAGACTATAGTAGGAATATCAAGACTGGAAAATTCAGGTTGCGTTTGAGACAGACTTGCAGAGGAAGCAACTAGAGACAGGAAGCTTGCCAAAGTTCAAGCAAAAGTAGCATGTGATGAAATGAAAGCAATGGCAACAGAGTTGAGATTTAGCAGACACTGGGCTGAGGATTTTGTGATTAGCTGGATGGGTTAAGGAGCAGGAGAGAGAAGTCCAAGTAACTTTTGGGGAAGTTCTAGTTTTATGGGTTTAAACAAAGGAAGAGAAGTCAGCAAATGAAACCAGAATTTCATCAGAGGAGAAGAGAGCTAATGGAGTACCAAAGAAGGCTAGAGGTCAGAATAGGAGACTATCTTACATTATGGACAGGTCAACAGGCTTAACAGAATTTGTTGACTGGAAATTGGTAATTTTTGGTAGTCTGTCAGCTACAGAATAGCAGGCAGGAAATATAAATTATAACAGAGTAAGAAAGGAAATAGACATATCAAGTACAATGTACTCCCTTAAGATTATTTTTGTAAAAGAGAGTAATGTGTAAAATGTAACTTGAAGTGAAGCAGTGTGAAGAAAAGGTCCTTTAGACTTTGATCAGGCTTCAGCACATTAACATTCTATCTCCAGAGAGCCCCTGTTAACCTGCAAAAGATATGGGAAACACTAATTCATACTATAAATATGTTTTGCCAGATGAGCTAACTGTCACTCAGAAAGAGCTATCATTCAAGAAGGATGCCTAAGGGACTGGAATATAGCATGAATTTGTGTTTACTAGGAAAGAACTCAAGGAAAGACCAGCTTATGTTTTATTAGAATGTACAGCTGATGGTCCTAGAGAGCCAGGGTGCTGGGAAGGAGTTAGCATGAAACCATGAGCAAACTAGTGGTAGGAAGTGGGGATGGGATAGGAAAACCAAAGGCCCCAAATGACAATTTTGCCTACTTTGCCATTCTGTCTAGGGACAGCCTTTGTCTTGCGGGTCCTCCAGTCACTCAGTGATTTGTTCTGGTAATTATCTAGCAAGTATCCTCCATAGAGAACTCAAGGAATGGATAATAATCTGAAAGTACACACTGCCTCTGATTTCTAGGCCTTTTCATATACTCAAGAGTATTTTTTAAAAGTGTTCAAGAAAGTGCAAACGGTTGCTGCCAATATGAGAAGGTTTTGTGCAAAGATCCTCACAGAGCATCAAAAACAAAGGATTTTTAAGTGAAAGAGATCGGAGTTCATCCAGCCCTGCTCTCTGCAGCAGGGCAGGTAATGATCTAATATGTAAACCATAGATCAGACCCTCCACTCCTCATTTCCTCCTGTTTGTTCACCACCTAAATATTAGAGTCCATAATGCATAATTTTTCTGATAGCAGAGAATATCTAGAAATATAATGACACTTGTAAAGAGATACAAGCAAGGTTAGAAAACTGAGGAATCTACAGGCCATCTGAGAGATCCTTCAGTCTCTCCTCTTCCTATCACAAGGACTCTGCCTATCAAAGACTCTTTGAGGGACCTCTCTGCCCTTAAAGACTGGTAAGAGTTTATTAGTAATGTTTTATTCAAAATTCTCCAGCCATATTTAGTAGTTGAGGATTATACAAAAGTATGATGTATGGAAAAATGGGCTTCTGTTTTTCAGACAATTAGACTATTGATAATAATGATTGAGTTGGTTATTGTAAGGTTTGAATGGGGAGCACAATACGAATGACTACTTATGAACTCAGCATTTCATAACATGCAGGAGCTGTCTCCCTCAACCTCCTGGGAGCCTCCGTGAGGAAGCAATAAAGATACTATGACAATGAGGTTGGGACCCAAATAAAGAATGGAAACAAACATTTACATCAACTGCAGAAGTCAGAAATCTCCATTCACTCAACAAATATTTATTGACTTACCACTATGAGCCAAACCCTGAGCTAGAAAGGTAAAGAATTCATTATTGGTTAGGAAGGAACCCAAAGATTTAGCCCTTATTATAGTATGAGGTGTTTTAATGTGACATTGCATGGTGTTCCTCAAATGTGGAAATAATTTTTCTCAAGTTTCAGAAGTAGTGAAGCACAAGGGCAATGGCAGAAGCAATGGAACAGATGGTGGCTCTGGCCCACATAATGGCTGGAGAGGAAGATGCCAGCATCCCTTGGAAATATGGTGCCTCCATTGGAAATGCAAGAAGTAGACTGACTGCAGTCCTTGTCAGATGAAGGCTCTGGTTGTTGCATTGCACAGATCTTCTGATGATGGCTCTTGTTTTTCCTTCCAGTGTCTCTTGTCCCTTCTCTTGCTAAAAAACATGCTAGAAAAGCCATTCCATGTGATTCAGTCAAGGCTAACCCTACCTTAAGTCTGACCTCCCTGGTTCCTATGATCACACTAACCAGAGTTTTAGATCAGAGTTCTCTTTCTGCTGGGCTAGAGGAAAAGGCTGGCCAAGAAGCAGAGAGAAATGTTAATCCATAAAGACTTTGTTGGAACACTTAGATCCTAAAGCCAGGATCTACTCCTAGACTTTTCATTACTTGAGACTTGGGCGCTTTCAATTAAGTTTTAGTTACTTGCAACTGCACAAATCCCATCTAATATGAAAGGAAACACACTCCAAGTGTACTCCTTTTTTAAGTTTGTTTGTTTATTTATTTATTTATTTATTTATTTATTTATTTATTTAGAGAGAAAGAGAGTGAGCACGGTAGGGACAGAGAGTGAGAGAGAAAGGGAGAGAGAATTCCAAGCAGGCTCCATGCTGTCAGCACAGAGCCTGACCTTGGGCTCAAACTCACAAGCCGTGAGATCATGACCTAAGCTGAAATCAAGATTCAGATGCTTAACTAACTAAGCCACCCAGGTGCCCCTCCAAGTGCACTCCTAAACCACACTTGATGAAAAATAATTAACAAGTGGGAGGGAGCTGAAGTCATAATGTCCCATTTCCAAGGCAGCAATATGATCAGCTTTTGAAAGTTCTATTTGATGCACAGTCTCAAACTGCTCCCTTACTGCTAAATATCAAGCTCCTCTGTTTATTTTTTATAATTTTAGTTACATTTATTAGCATTTCTTCTAATTACAAAAGTTATATATTTTATCATAGAAAGAGTTGAAAAATAGAAAACCATATATTCCTCAACACACAGAGGGGAAAAGCATTAAACACCTTAACATGTTTCAAGTCTTTTTAATGAATATATATTTTTCAATCATTTTCCCCACTTCTAACTTATATACAACATGGATATTTTCCCAGATCCATCAATATTTTCATGCAGCATAAGTATAACTTTAATGAAGCATAATATTCTATCAAATAGATGTTCCATAATTTGTTCAACCAGAACTGTATTGCCAAACTTTTAGGTAGTTTCTAATATTGTTCTGGGATACATAACATTCTAAATGTAAATTTCAAGGTTCCTGATGAATGACAAATTTTAAAAAGATACCCAAAGAACTTGTCTCTTGGCCCCCTTTGCAGAATTTTCACTGCCAAGTTACATTCCTAACATAGCAGTTTGGGGATATGTATTAGTCTCCTACCGCTATGGTAACAACATATTCCCATAAACTTCACCCATTCCTTGTCTCACTGTTCTCTATGTCAGATGTCCAGTGGGCTTGACTGGGTACTCTGTTTAAGGTTTTATAAGGTGAAAATTCAGGTATCAGTTGGCCTGGGAAAGCTCTGGAGGAGAATTCCAGCTTCTCCCAGGCTCCTTAGGTTGTTAGCAGACTTCATTTCCTCCTCAATTTCCACATGACTCTCTCTATCTTCAAGCCAACATCTACAGGTCAAGTCCTTCATGCACTCAGAATGTCTCTGACTCTTCTTTGTTCTACATGTCTCTGACTCCAACCATGAAAATTCTCTACTTCTAAGGGCTGATGTGATTAAATTTGGGTCTACTCAATAATCTAGAATAGTCTCCCTATTTTAAGGTCCATTTCCTTAATTACATCTGCAAAGTCCCCTTAGGCATGTAACAACATATCCTCAGGTTCCAGGGATTAGGGGATGGGTACTTTTGGGAGTGGCCATCTGGCCTACCACATGGTAGGACCACAAAACTGCACTAACTGCCATCTATCATCTGATTAGCCAGCTTCCCTCCTGTGGGAATGTTTGCCGGAATGAGCTGAGTCCTTTCAAGCATGGTATAGTGAACTGTTCTCCTTGTACCCACTGTACCCACCCCAGCAAGTTCCCAGTGGGACAAAAGGATTGTCTTGTGAAACTTTCTAACATCTCATAGATGGAAACTGTGGCTCCATTCCCTCAGGACGAGGCTTCCCTTCAGAATATGCGCAGCGCTGTACCACTCTAATAAACTATACCATGCCATGTGTCTAGGCTGTTGCCAGTCAAGAAAGAATGTAAAAATTTGAGTGTTTTCCATATAAATATAGGCCTTTAGATTTTAACTCTGCCCCAAACAAAGGTATAGGTGTCTACATACATATAAATGTTATTGTGAACTACTAAGTTGTTTTCCCCCTTGAATCTAACTCATTTATCCCTTATTAGTTTTCTGGAAAGGTTTTCTTCTCTGTGGCTAATTTCTAAGGAAATAGTGTAAGTTTTCAGCAAAAGCAGTTTCCATGGTTACACTGAAGTCTTCCTAAAAATAGCACATGATGTAATCAGCCAAACTTTAGCTACTGAAGTAACTAGACAAAATGGATCTGCATTTCTGTAGGAAGTTTGTTCTGTCGTTCAAGCTGTGTCTATGACACATGAAGAGAACAGTCTGAATTATTTTTAATGCCCGAGATTCCAGCTCCTCAAACACTTTGTGGGCAGCTCCCAAGCTGTTCAGGCTCTGGAATTATTTCTAACACTATGTGAAGGAGAGAAGCAGAGAGATGGAAAAAAGGGTGAGAAGGAAAGAAGGGAACAGAAGAAGATAAGCATATGCCTGTTTGATTTCTCCCCGTGAGATAACATCTCCCTTTTCTCTAACAGTCCCTTTAAACCCACTACCATGTTGTATAATATAAGGATAAAGTGTTACTCTCATTTGATTAGTCTACACCCTCTAAATTCTATAGCTAGCTACCTACTTGATCCTGCTCACTTTGTTTTGTGGGCTTTCTCTTTGGTGATTGATTCAAGGTTTGGTATCAGAAGGAACTATAAGAGGGGAACCCATTCATTTTATTATTTCTCCTTCATTATTTCTGCTCTCTTTCTTTTACACAATGCTGCAAGAGTGCAGACACCTGAGATTAAAACATCTTCCCTCTTGCGTCTGAGGTTCTTTGTCCTCATTATGTTTGAACTGTCACTCTGCACAGCTGGGTCTCCGTTTCCAATATCCTTTTTCCCTACACTTCATATAATTAGAAAAGAGGATCAAGAATGGCAGTCCCACCTGCTTCCAAGGCCATTTCTCCCCCACAAATCTTTGAAGCTGGAAGTCAAAGAGGTTGACTGCATCTTTCCCCTCTTGAGTGCCATGTTCAGTATCATCTTCTGTCTGAACACAAGACCAACTCTGGCCTGCAAGATAGCTGTTTGTTATTTCTGCCACAATGGGTTTCTCAGGTGCCATTCCCCTTCTCTTCTTCCTACAGTTGTTCAAGGGGACACTCTGAAAACAAAATTAAATCTCAAAACTAAGTTCTTTTCACTTGGTCTCCATCTAGAGAAGCCCTAGTAATATTCCTGGTTTCCTTTTAGAGCCAAAATAACAATGCTTGTTTCTTGTCAGTCTGGGGATTCAGCAGGTCTCTTTCAAAAGAATGCCATCATTTTGTTTGTTTGTTTATATTTAATTCTACCAAACATTTTTTTCAGTAAGTCATCAGTGTTCTTTTTTTATTTTTATTTTTTTAATTTATATTTTGGTTAGTTAACATATAGTGCGATATTGGCATCAGGAGTAGAATTCAGTGGTCCATCACTTACATACAACACCCAGTGCTCATCCCTATAAGTGCCCTCCATAGCACCCATCACCCATCTAGCCCATCTCCCACCCACCGTCCTCCATCAACCCTCAGTTTGTTCTCTCATTAAAAGTCTTTTGTGACTTGTTTCAGTCTCTTCTCTCCTCCGTTTCCCATGTATTCACCTGTTTTGTTTCTTAAATTCCATATATGAGTGAAATCATAGGGCATTTGTTTTTCTCTGATTGACTTATTTCACTTAGCATAATACATTCTAGCTTTATCTACATTATTGCAAATGGCAAGATTTTAATTCTTTTGGTGGCTGAGTAATCTCCCTCTCTCCATATATATATATATATATATATATATATATATATATATATATATATATATATGGGTTTCTTGTTTTTTGGGTGTTGAGTTTGATAAGGGACAATGTTAACAACTGTGGGGCCAGAACAATTTAAAAGCCTATAAATTATGCTAGACTGAACTAACTTGACAATGTTCCTTTAAAAACACTGTCTTCTTAAGTAACTGACTTTAGAAGAGTACTTGCAGCTAGTGTTTCTAAATGCCTTTTTATGGCACACATTTAGGATTCATTGGTTTCTCATTACCTTCTATGGAACACTAACTCCTGAATATAGTCTCAGAGATGGTACCAGACCTGGCACAGGAGTTACATGCATAGGCAGTATTAGTCAACATAAAGTCCATCAGGTAAGAAGGAGTTGTAGTGAGTGTATCAAGTTCCTATGGTTTTACTTATTCATTTAGCTACTTGTATAGAGACATCAGAGAAAGGTTCAAGTGCTAATTAAAGAAATCCATTTTAAAGAAAGATGGAGGTGAGAAGAGAATAGGTAAATGAGGACTTAAGTCCTCATTTAAAGTCCTCATTTAAAGCCAGTATGACACAAATAATGGCAACCCAGATGTTCCTGGTGGGGAAATCAGAAGATGAAAAGGGCTTTCTCTGCTGGAGATATTTGTATCAAGGGTGGGCATTCAGTAGGTTCCATGCTGCCTTTACTGAGTTATTTATTCCCCCAGACATACTCTAAATCCTCCTTTCCCCTGTTCCCTGCCTTGAGATTGCTATTCCAGGGCAGCATGGACCCAGTCAGTGGGCTCCTACACTCCCTGGCTTCCAGCTAGGTCAGGAAGTGGGGAGTCCTGATGTAGAGACTAGGGTTGCAAGAAGGGTGAGGTCAAGATATTCATTTCCCTGGTTCCTGGACTATAGGGTATTCATGCACTGAAACCAATCTTTGATCGTTCCCTTGATATCTTCGAACTTGGGGGTCTTGACAGAGTCACTGCTAGTAGCCCTGAGTAACTACACTATTTTTTTTTAGTTCCCACACCCAACCCAACACTTTGTTTAAAAAAAAATACTCAAGGGGAGCCTGGGTCGCTCAGTCGGTTAAGTGTCCAACCTAAGCTCAAGTCATGAGCTCACGGTTCATAGATTCAAGCCCCTCATGGTGCTCTGTGCTGACAGCTTGGAATCAGGAGCCTCCTTCAGATTCTGTGTCTCCCTCTCTCTCTGCCACCCCTCAAAAATAAAATAAACATTAAAATTTTTAATACTCAAATTGATCCAATTTGCTCATCTGTGTCGTCTATTTCTTGTTGACACTCAAGAGCAATTCCAAAATAGTTAGCAAATGAACCCTTGTCTTAGTCTGCAATAGAATATCATAGACCAGGTGGCTTAAAAAGAGCAAACATTTATTTCTTACAGTCCTGGTGGCTGGAAAGTCCAAGATCAAGGCACAGGCAGTCTGGTGAATGTCTGCTTCCTATTTCATAGACCGATGTCTTTTTCTTTGGCAGAAAAGGTGAGAGATTTCTCCAGGATCTCTTTTGTCCTAGCTCTAGTGACAAATACAATTATAATATATTTAAAATGTATAACATGATGACTTTGATATATGAATATATTATGAAAGGAGTACTGCCATTGAGTTAATTAACACACCTGTTTCTTACGTATTTATCACATACACCCTTTTTTTGGTGAGGTCATTTAAGTTGTACTCTCTTAGCAAATTGCAATTACACAATACAGTTTTATTGACTATAGTCATCATGTTTAACCTTAGAACCTCAGACTTCATCAATTTTATAACTGAAAATTTGTATCCTTTTATCAACGTCTCCATATTTCCCCCCACTCCCCAGCCCCTGGCAATTACTTTCCTAGTCTCTTTTTCTATGAGTTAAGCTTTGCTATTGTTGTTAAGATTCCACATATAACTGATGCTATGCAGTACAGTATTTGTCTTTCTCTGTCTGGCTTATGTCACTTAGCATAAGGCCTCCAGGTTCATCCATGAAGGGAAGAATTCTCCTTTTAAAAAAAAAAAGTTTATTCATTTTTTGAGAAAAAGAGAGAGAGAGTGCACAAGTGGTGGAAGGGCAGAGAGAGAGGGAGAGAGAGAAGGTTCTGTGCTGTCAGTGCAGAGCCTGATGTGAGGCTCAAATTCATGATCTGTGTGATCAAGACCTGAGCCAAACCCAAGAGTTAGATGCTTAACTGACTGAGCCTTCTTTTTTTAAAGTTTAATAATGTACTATTGTGTGTATGTCATTGTGTGTGTGTGTGTGTGTGTGTGTGTGTGTATCACATTTTCTTAATCCATTTATCTGTTGACTGACCCTTAGGTTGTTTCCATACTTTAACTATTGTGAATAATGCTGCGGTGAATATGGGAGTGAAAATACCTCTTTCAGATAATAATTTCATTTCCTGAATATATACCCAGAAATTAGATTTCTGGATCATATGGTAGCCTATTTCTTTAATTTCTTGAGAAACCTCCATTCTGTTTTCTAGAGTGATTATACCAGTTTACATTCCTACCAAGGGAACACAAGCGTTCTCTTCTCCACATCTTCGCCAGCACTTGCTATCTTTGTCTTTTTTTATAACAGCTGTGGGGCAATTTTTATAAAGGCACTAATTGCACTCATGAGGGTTCTATTCTCATGACCTAATAACCCTACAAAGCCCTCAAACTCCTAATACTATCACATTGAGGGTTAAGTTTTAACACATAAATTTTGGAGGGACATAGGCATCCATTCTCTGGCAACACTTGACTCTTTTTTTTCTTAATAGTTTATTGTCAAATTGGTTTCCATACAACACCCAGTGCTCTTCCCCACAAGTGCCCTCCTCCATTACCACCACCTCTTTTTTTCCCTTTCCCTTCCCCTTCAACCCTCAGTTTGTTTTCAGTATTCAATAGCCTCTCAAGTTTTGCGTCCCTCTCTCTCTCCAACTCTCTTTCCCTCTTCCCATTCCCCTGGTCCTCCATTTGGTTTCTCCTGTTCTCCTGTTAGACCTATGAGTGCAAACATATGGTATCTGTCCTTCTCCGCCTGACTTATTTTGCTTAGCATGACACCCTCGAGGTCCATCCACTTTCCTACAAATGGCCAGATTTCATTCTTTCTCATTGCCATGTAATACTCCATTGTATATATATATACACACCACATCTTCTGGATCCACTCATCAGGTGATGGACATTTAGGCTCTTTCCATGTTTTGGCTATTGTTGACATTGCTGTTAT
>NC_043709.1:22154406-22161422 GCF_006229205.1 Suricata suricatta | reverse complement strand
GTATATATATATACACACCACATCTTCTGGATCCACTCATCAGGTGATGGACATTTAGGCTCTTTCCATGTTTTGGCTATTGTTGACATTGCTGTTATGAACATTGCGGTACATGTGCCCTTATGCATCAGCACTTCTGTATCCCTTGGGTAAATCCCCAGCAGTGCTATTGCTGGGTCATAAGGGAGTTCTATGGATATTTTGAGGAACCTGCACACTGTTTTCCAGAGCGGCTGCACCAGTTTACATTCCCACCAACAGTGTAGGAGGGTGTCTGTCTCTCCACACCCTCGCCAGCATCTATAGTCTCTTGATTTGTTCATTTTAGCCACTCTGACTGCCATGAGGTGGTATTTCAGTGTGGTTTTGATTTGTGTTTCCCTGATGATGAGTGATGTTGAGCATCATTTCATGTGCCTGTAGGCCATCTGGTCTGGATGTCCTCTTTGGAGAAGTGTCTGTTCATGTCTTCTGCCCATTTCTTCACTGGGCTATTTGTTTTTTGGGTGTGGAGTTTGGTGAGTTCCTTGTAGATTTTGAATCCTAGCCCTTTATCTGATATGTCATTTGCAACTATCTATTCCCATTCTGTTGGTTGCCTATTAGTTTTCTCGATTGTTTCCTTTGCAGTGCTCACCTCATTTCTTAAGGTTGTCTTCTATGAGAGTTGAATTTAAAAAACTACTTCAAAATAGAGTTATATGAGAGATCTTAAAGTCATCTTTATGTAGATGATAGAGAGATACTAAGTGTAACTAATAGCTCCTAGAAATAAGCAGAGAAGATGAGGAGAGGGTAGAACCAGTAGGATTCATTGGAACTAAATGTGAAATACAAAGAATTGGTTAAAGCACTGGGAAATAAAAGTGAAGTTATTTGGATATTTAAAAAATATTATGTTCTGTGTGATTTATTATCAATATTAAGGCATATTATTCACTTCACATTATTGTTTGGCATTTTTAAAGACATATTCTCAACAAGTTATTCTTTAAAAATAAGACTGGTGCAGTGTTACTTATCCTGATGATGAGAATAATGGATACCATATCTGTGATCCCAGCTGCCAACCACTGAGCTCTTATTCTAGTCTAGCTACTAGACTAAGCCCTTCACACCCCCTTCCTCCTCACAGCAGTCCTAAGAAATGGGCATTGCTATTGTCCTTGTTGTTGGGACAGTGGAGCCAAGGAAAACTGCAGACTATAGCATGGAAATGAAAAACTGGAATTCAAATCCTGAGCTCCTAGGTCCTTGTTGCAGCCACCTTCAGCCTCCTTATTTACTACCCAAGTGTATGTGAGTAGAAGAAAACACACAACTGTGCTAACATTATTACCTTAAATGACCACAAAGCTCAGAGGTTCCTCAAAACCACCCAGCAATTCATTCTCCTGCTCTCCAGTATTCACACCCAGCCTCCATGCACAAACCAGCCATAAGCTAATTATTCTTCTATCTCTAGACCTGACCTCTTCCTAAAATTCCAGTCTCAGGTATCCAGCTGCCTTCAAAACATCTCCACTTGGATCTCAAACAGACAAATACAACATGTCTAAAATACCTCTAGATTTCACCATTCCCCCAAATCTGTTCCTTCTTAATATTCCCCATCTCTATGTTAGAATGTAGGAGTGTTTATCTCGTTGCTCAAGCTGAGAACATAAAACACAGACTTGATCCCTCTCTTTCCTCTACAGACCCCTACACTCCATTGCAAGTCCTGTCTTGAATCTGATGTGTTACTAGCTCTATGACTCACCTCCGTAGTCCAAGCCAACATAACGTTTTGTTTAGATTATTGAAGGTGTTATCTGACTGGTCTTGCTGCTTCCATTTTTACCTTCTCCAAGGCATTGAACCAAACAGTGAGAAGGAGTTTTTCAAGATGCAAGTCAGATCAGAGTCATTCCTTTGATCAAGACTTCCGTACCTCTCAGAATCAATTCTATGGCTCCTGCCCCCTCACTGTCCTCGTCTCTTACCAAGTTCTACCTCATTCACTACATTCTAGACACACTGACCATATTGCTGTTTCTCAAAAATACTGCTCTTTCTCACATACACCATTATTTCTGCCTGCAATGTTCATCTTCAATATCTCTCATTTCATGCAGTTTTTTTCTCAATAGTCAGCTTCCCCTACCACTCCCCCAAATCACCCCATATCCCTTTCCCCTTACTACTACCTACTCTCCTTACTTTCTTTCTCTTTAGGAGACTATTTACCACTTGACAGTTTTCACAGGTGTCCTCATTAATTTCTTAGTCTTTTCCTTCACTAGGAATGTAAGCTCTATGGGAGCAGGAAACTGGTTGGTCAAGTTCTCTGCCATAACCTCAGCACCTAGAACTATGGTTCAACCACAGAGGGATGCATCTGTATTTGTTTAGCTAATGAAAGAGAAGGGGGGGGGTAAAAGGAAGGAAGAAGGATGGAAGGATGAATGATGCACTCTGGAGACTATTGTGGTAAGCAGAATTATTGTCCATCAAAGCTCTCTATATCCTATTCTTTGAATCCTGTGAATACATTACAGATGAAATTACAGTTGCTAATAAAATGACCTTAAAATAGATATCTCATTTGGGATTGCTCAGGTGGGTTTGAAGCAACCACAAAGGTCCTTAAAAGTAGAAGAAGCAAGCAGAAAGGGAGGTCAGAATAAAGTGACTTCTCAGAGTAATGTGAAGGGCCTTCAAAGAGTCACTGGCTCTGAAGACAAAGAGAGAGGACCAAGAGCCAGTGAAAGCAGGCAACATCTAGAAACTGAAAAAGGCGAGGAGATAGACTCTCCCCTAAAGCCTCCAGAAGGAATACCATCCTGTTAAACCCTTCATTTTATCCATTAAAATCCATGTCAGACTTTTAACCAACATAAAGATGATTTGTATTTTTCCAGCCCCTAAGCTTCTGATAATTTGTCACAGCAGCAATAGAAAACCAATACACCTATACACTTATGCTCTATCTCACACCTCCTGATTTTCCATTACTCTCTTGGTGATTTGGAGTTAGTCTTTAGTCAATATAATTATAGATTTTATATTTCCCTTTTTCCCAACACACAAAAGGCACATTTTCCATATCATGTCTGGGTGTTAGCTATTAAATGTGATAAGCATATTTTTAAATAAAAAAGAGGACGCTGAAATGAAAAATGTAGGTGTATTTGCCAGCTATGTGACTTTGGGGACATTATTCAACCTTTCTGTGCCTCAGTTTCTCACCTGTGAAATGTGTACTGTAATAATAGTTCACTGTCTCCCAGACACTTAGAAGTAGATAACAAATGCTTAATATATATTAGCTACTATTATTACTAATGTGCCAGATAGGAGAAATGTCAAGTCTATTTTAGAAAACCCAAGAATTGTAGACCCCATACTGTTAAGCCATATTACCATCAAACTCTATACTTTCAGAATCTTTTCAGTGAATAACTTTCTCATGCTTTCAAGAATGATTTAATCTACCACCCAAGCAAAGATTTAAGTTTGATACAACTCAGTGTGAGCAAAGGAATGGGGAAATGAGCACTCTTACATGCTTTTGCCTATTAGTTGTAAGCCAACTGACTTTCTATCTTACTTCGGCTCTTCTGTATTCCTCAAATTTTGAAATATAAGTATAAATTATATTTAACATTAAAAATTTTAAAGCTTTTTAAAATTTTTAATAAAACCAAAACAATGTAGCTTCATTTGTACAGGTTTATTAATGGTCTATCAGCCCTCTCTGGACTATACTTATGGGAGAGAACACATAACAATAGCATGGCCAATGTTTTTGTCTTTGACCCAGACCAAGAACTAATACTTAGAATTTCCAGGGGGAAAAAGGAAGCAAGGAAGGAAGGAAGGAAGAAAGGAAGGAAGGAAGGAAGAAGAGAGAAAGGAAGAAGAGAGAAAGAAAGGAAGAAAGAGGAAGGAAGGGAGGGAGGGAGGGAGGGAGGGAGGGAGGGAGGGAGGGAGGAAGAAAAGAAACACAACACAACACAACACAACAAAACAAAACAAAAAACCTAAGAGCTTGAGAATGTGGTTATGTATAGAGAAATAATAATCTCTATTGTATTTTTCCCCAGACAAAATACCAATATTGTAAAACTTAGGTATGTTTTTCTTTTTTGAGTAGTACTGTTACACTGTAACAGTAAAGAAAAAAAAACAGCAATGAAAAAGAACCAGACATTTGGCCCAGTTGTTTGAGTCAACTTGCCTCTTTTGAGTAAACCAAATTCATCAGCGTGTGTTCTGAGGATTTGTGAGTTCTACACTGCTTCCCACATTTTGAATTTGACACTGGATACTGCTTCTGACAGGTTTCTGATGAGCTCTTCCAACTTTTGGAAATTAAAAAATCACCTTCCATGGCTTGTCTAGCATTGTTAGGGGAAATGGGACTAGGGTGCTGAATTGGTCAGTAGGAAAATTTTAAATACTTCACTCTCTATCATTGAACTGAAAGGTAAAAAAGAACCCTTTTCTATTTGTAGATTTATTGTTTTATTCACTCACTCCTTTGTTCACTTACCCATTCATTCATTCAATAGCTATTTGTAGTCCAAACACTGCTAGGTGCTGGTGATGAAACCACAGACAAAACATAGTGGCTTCCTTACCTTTCATGTAAAAATGGAAAGGAAGAGTCAAAACTAAAATCACCTGGTTGATAGAACTAGTAAAAATTCTGTGTTTCTTCATATACTTTCCATTTCATTAAAAAAGGAGGTCTATATATATCGTCCAAAAAGGACATCATGGGTAGGTGACAAAGTGTAGTAAAAAGAGACCAAAGGCAAGCATTTTGTCCATTCATTAATCTGCTCACTGTTTCAACAAAAATTTTTGGAATATCTACTATATTCCAGGCACTTTTCTAGGTGGTAAGATATAGCAGTGAACAAAACAGATAACATTCCCATTTTACTGGAGCTTAACATTCTAAGAAAGAGTGATAACTACTTACATTTGAGAAGATTAAAGACTAATATTTAGTAAGAGAGTAAAAATTTTAGGAAAATAGACCTCTGAGTGCCCTTCCCCTCCATTACTTTTTGAAATAAGGCCTTTTCATGAAGACTCAGCTCAAATACCAAGCTGGCCACTTTCTCTCCTCTATTTCCCCTTCATATCATGCTGATTCAGAGCTCTTTATGCCTCATGTTGTGCTCATGTTTTATGGATTACAAACCCCTTGTCCATCTCCTACCACAGCACCTAGTATATGGCTCAGTCTCAATAAATTCTCCTTCAATTAAGCATATGTAAATGAAAGGATAAATTAATATCAAAATGGTTAAGCATATTTCTTCCTGTCCTAGAGGAAAGCAAATTAGATTAATCAACACTCCTTTAGTCCTTAAATAAAATTATTTTTCTGATAGAAGTTCCAACCTGCTTGCTACATAGTAATATTAATGTCAATTATATTTGACAAGTCTACCTAGATTCAACAGACTCAAAATTAATCTTTTTATTTTGTTTCTGAAACCTCTTTCTCCTGTTATTTTCCTTATATCATTTAATGACACTGAAATTCACCTGTTTGCTCGTTAGAAACTTCAGTCCCTCTTAATTCACCAAGCTAATTTTGTTTTTTGTTTTTGTTTCTTTATGACAATATTCACCAGTTCCTTTTTATTCTCCCTCATGAATATTAATCCATCACTTGAATCTTTCTCTCCTCCTTGGTCTCCATTGCCACTGACTTAGCAAATCTAATTATTTCTTGCTTGAACTATTGAAGTTGCTTCCAATAATCTCCCTATCAACATTCTTTACCATCTTCAATTTCACCTTTCACACATTTTAGGTCACTCTCATAAAAATCTTCAGTGACTCCAAATTACATTGCTAGGTGTTTCATTAAGAAAGTGACCTGTCCTTAAATAATTTGGAGCAACATTGGCTTAAACTCATTTAAACAGGTTTGTTGCAGGACTTCTCAGAGACTTTGATACCCTGCTCTATATGGTGAAACTCCAAGAGGAAGCAAGCCTTTCCCAACATATTTGACACTTTTTTCATGGGGAATTAAATCTGATATTGTAGGTTGGCTTACTTATTATCTATGCCAATCCCCTTATTCTCTATATTCCTCTACTACAGAAGTTGGAAAATTTTAAATATTCCCTAGCCTTCCTGGCTGCAAGCTATGCCTAAGTGTCATTCTAGTCAATATGATGTAGACAGAAGTTATGGAAAGTATTTTCTTTTACCCCTTTTCCTGTTTTCTCTTTCTGATAAATGGCAGACATCTTCTACCTTTGCTAAGGATGGGAGAGCAGGAAGATGAGAGGAACTTGTTTCCCAAATAATATCATTGACCCATCAACCAACTCTGGACTTTCTATAGGAAAATTAAACTCCTTTATCATTTAAGCTACTGTGCTTTGGATGTTCTGTTCCTTCTAGGTGAATTAAATTGTAATCAATACAAACATCTCATAGACATGGTTCACTGTTTGGGAAATAATGAAATACAAAATAAAGTTAGATTTCTACACATGGCATACAACTAACTCACTATTTTCCATACATCTCCTTTACTTCCAACCCTCCAAAGGCACTAAAATTTTTAATAGCCCCAATCTCTCTCTGCCTTTGTGTGATACATATAATACATATGTAATATGTATAATAGATGTGGCATTTACCAGATCTGTCCATTATGGCACCAGAATCTTGACTGCAATAATTCATTGTATTCTTCTGCTCCAGATACTCTATCTGATAACACCTGTACATAATGTTTATTGAACTAACTATAGCCATGCCAGTGCACATATGGGAACTTTAGGAATACATCTTTCCTTTACTGCTTAGTGTGAAAACTATGCCTCCTAGAAATGCCTTCTCTTTCCTCCTGAAGAGATCGAAGAAGACACCAAGAAATGGACAAATATTCCCTGTTCATGGATCGGAAGAATAAACATTGTGAAAATGTCATTACTACCCAAAGCAATCTACACATTCAATGCCATCCCCATCAAAATTGCACCAATATTCTG
>NC_043709.1:22123070-22154306 GCF_006229205.1 Suricata suricatta | reverse complement strand
AGGGGGGAAGAGAGGTGGTGGTGATGGTGGAGGGCACTTGAGGGGAAGAGCACTGGGTGTTGTATGGAAAACAATTTGACAATAAAATATTTAAAAAAAAATTTTGTTGTCTACTCAGATTTTGTAGCAACAGACCCTTGTGAACTGGGCAGTGCCTCAGAATGTTTTTCTGTCACTGCCCTCACACACATAATCTCTGAGTTGTATTATCAAACCACTCTATAGGCTATCGTGGCCTAGCTTTTGTTTTTCAGTTATTTTATACCCATTAATTTTCTCCCTCATTCTGACCTGCTTGTTTCTTCATCCACATAGTAAATGGCTCCTCATCCCGAAAAACACTGAGATGAAATTTCATCTCCCTTATGAAGCCCTTCCCAAAACACTCAGAGTTTCTTTAGTATATTTCTTTCCTTAGCTTTTTGAACATATCTCCTTTAAAGCAATAACCACAAGTAATATGATTTCCTATTCATGTGACTATCCATCCAAATAATGTGTAAACTAAGAAAAGACATCACATTGTCTTTATATTTGAAACTTCAGAATCCTATACAGTGCTTGATATATTTAGGTGTTCACTAAATTTTTAGTCAACAATCAATAAATGATTTAATCAATTAGTGATATAGAGTTGCTAAGAATATGGTGCTTGCAAAGGCCTCAATTTGGCCAAGATTGAATTCCTTCCCTTGCCAAGGTTGTGTTAATCACCAAGAAGGCTGGTGAAAAAACCAAACCTAATTCTAAAGTGATTACATAATCATAGCTTTATCATTACAAATTAGGCAATACATATTATTTTATGAAATACTTATATATGAATTATAGTATAATTATTATAAAGATAGAAAAAGTTTCTACCTATTTGAAAGAAAATGTAAGTTAGCAGTTGCAATATAATTTCTAAATGTCAAATGTCACTGGCAAGAAGTGCTCCAAATATCAAATACTATAAAATACTTGAAAATAAATTTAACTAAGAAGGTGAAAGATCTTTATTGGGAAAACCACAAGATATTGGTGAAAAAAATTGAAGATTAAAATTAATGGAAAGGTATCCCATGTTCATAGATTGAAAAAATTAATATTGTTAAAATGTCAATACTATCAAAATCTATCTATAGATTCAATGCTATCTCTATCAAAATTCCAATGCATGATTTACAAAAGTAGAAGAAATACTCCCAAAACTTATATGGAATTGCAAAATACTCCAAATAAGACACACACACACACACACACACACACACACACACAAACTGAGAAAGAAGAACAATGTAGGAAGCATCACACTTCCTGACTTCAAGCTATACTATAAAGCTATAGTCATCGAAACAATATGGTATGGGCATAAAAACAGAAAAGTAAACCAACAGAATCAAATCAAGAGCCCACAAATAGACCCCAGACCAAATAAACCCTCATATAATCAACTCATCTTTGACAAAGGAGCCAGTGATACTCAATGGAGAAAAGAGAGTCACTTTAAGAAATGGCACTGGGAGGAGTGTCTGGGTAGCTCAGTTGGTTAATCATTGGTTCCTTGATTTTGGCTCAGGTCACTATTTTGCCGTTCATAGGTTTGAGCCCCACATTCAGGGCTAGTAGCACAGAGGCTGCTTAGAATTCTCTTTCTTTCTCTTTCTCCCTCCCCCCTCCCCTGCCCATGCTTTCTCTCTTTCTCTCTATCAAAATAAATAAAATGTTTTTAAAGAAATGTCTGGGGGAGGTGAGCCTGAGTGGGTCAGTTGGTTAAGTGGCTGACTTCACCTCAGGTCATGATCTCATGGTTCTTGGGTTGGACCCCCAGGTTGGGCTCTGTACTGACAGCTCAGAGCCTGGAGCCGGCTTCTGATTCTGTGTCTCCCTCTCTCTCTGACCCTCCCCCGCTCACACTCTACATCTCTCTCTCTCTCTCTCAAAAATAAATAAACGTTAAAAAAATTTTAAAGAAATGTCTGGGATAATTGGATATTCACATGTAAATGAATGAAACTAAATGCATATCTTATACCAGTCACAGAAATTAACTGAAATGGATCAAATGGACTTAAATGTAGGACCTGAACCCATGAAACTTTTAAAAGAAAACATAGGAATAAATCTCCTTGATATGGTGTTAGTAAAGATTTTCTGAAGATCACACCTAAAGCACAAGCAACAAAATAAAAAAAAAAAGTAAGTTTACATCAAACAAAAAGGCTCTACACAGAAAAAAAATAATAAAATGAAAAGACAACCTGTGGAATAGGAAAAAATATTTGCAAATTGTATAGCTGATAAAAAGCTGGTTTCCAAAATATATAAACAACTTACACAATTCAATAGCAAAAACCAAATAATCCAATTCTAAATGGTCAAAGGACCTGACTAGACATTTCTCCAAAGAAGATATACAAAAGGCCAACAGGTACATGAAAAGCACATAAGATGTTCAGTATCACTAGTCATTAGAGAAATGCAAATTAAAACCACAATGAAATACCACCTCATGCCTGTTAGAATCACCATTATAAAAAGACAAGAGATAATAAATGCTGACATGGATGTGGAGGAAAAGGAACCCTTGTGCACTGTTGGTGGGAATGTAATTTATACAGCCACAGTGGAAAATAGTACCGAAGATCCTCAAAAAATGAAAAATAAAACTACCATATGATCCAACACTTTTACTTCTGGGAATATATGAAAAAAATAAAACCACTAACTTGAAAAGATATCTGCACCTCCATATTTACAGCAAGATTGTTTACAATAGCCAGGATTTGGACAACCTAAGTGTCTATTGATGGATGAATGGATAAAGAAGTTGTGGTATGGATGTATATATGTATGTATGTATGTATGTATGTATGTATATGCATATGCATGTATACATATATATTTATGTGTGTATATAGATAGATAGATAGATACAGATATAGATAGATACACACACACACGCACACACACAAAAGAGTATTATTCAGTCTTCTAAAATGAGGAAATCCTCCCATTTATAACAACGTGGATGGACCTTGAAGGTGTTATGCTAAGTGAAATAAGTTAGACAGAAAAGATAAATTCTGTATGATCTCACTTATACGTAGAATCCTAAAAAGAAAAAAGACAAAACTAATAGAAAAAGAGATCAGAAGCAGAAGGCAAGCGGGGTGGGGATTCAGGGAGGTAGTCAAAAGGTACCAATTTCATTTTTTTTAATGTTTTATTTATTTTTGATACAGAGAGAGACAGAGCACAAGAGAGGGAGGGGCAGAGAGAGAAGGAGACACAGAACCGGAAGCAGGCTCCAGGCTCTGAGCTGGCTGTCAGCACAGAGCCCGACGCGGGGCTCAAACCCACAAAAGTGAGATCTAACCTGAGCCGAAGTTGGAGGCTTAACCCACTAAGCCACCCAGGCACCCCAAAAGGTACCAATTTAAAAAAAATACATGGAAACAAATGAATATGAAAACACAACAGTCAAAAACCTTTGGGACACAGCAGAAGTGGTCATAAGAGGGAAGTATACAGCAATACAGCTCACCTCAGGAAGCAAGAAAAATCTAAATATACAACCTAACCTTACATCTAAAGGAACTAGAAAAAGAACAACAAATGAAGCCTAAAGCCAGCAGAAGAAGGGAAATAATAAAGATCAGAGCAGAAATAAATGATATAGAAACAACAACAAAAACAGCAGAACAGATCAATGAAACCAGGAGCTGGTTCTCTGAAAGAATTAATAAAATTGATAAACTCCTACCCAGACTTACCAGAAAGAAAACAGAAAGAACCCAAATAAATAAAATCACAAATGAGAGAAGAGAGGGCACAACCAACACCACAGAAATGCAAACACTTATGAGATAATATTATGAAAAATCATATGCCAACAAATTGGGTAATCTGGAAGAAATGGATAAGTTCCTAGAGACATATAAATTACCAAAACTTAAACAGGAAGAAACAGAAAACTGAACAGACCAATAACCAGCAAAAAAAATTGAATTAGTAATCAAAAATATTCCAACAAACAGAAGTCCAAGGCCAGATGGCTTCCCAGGAGAATTCTACCAGATATTTAAAGAAGTGTTAATGCCTATTCTTCTCAAACTGTTCCAAAAAATAGAAATGAAAGAAAAATTTCCAAAATAATTTAATGAGGCAAGCATTACCTTGATTCTAAAACCAGACAAAGATCCCACTATAAAAGAACTACAGGCCAACATCCCTGATAAACACAAATGCAAAAATTCTCAACAAAACACTCACAAATCAAATTCAACAGTACATTAAAAGAATCATTTACCACAATCAAGTGGGATTTATTACTCAGTTTCAAGGGTGGTTCAATATTCTCAAATCAATCAATATGATACACCATAATAAAAGAAAAGAAAAATAATAAATAACTTACTAAATAATAAAAGAAAATATAAGCACTATATGATCCTCTCAATAGACAGAACAGAAAAAGCATTTGACAAAGTACAATATCCATTCTTGATAAAAACCCTCAACAAATAGGGAATAGAGGGAAATTATACCTCGACATCATAAAAGCCATGTACAAAAGACCCACAGCTAAAATCATCCTGAAAGGTGAAAAATTGAGAGCTTCTCTACAGTCAGGAATGACAGGGATAGCCCCTCTCATCACTGTTATTTAACACAGTAGTGGAAGTCCTAGTCTCCACAAACAACAAAAAGAAATAAAAGGCATCCAAATCAGCAAGGAAGAAGTAAACCTTCTCTCTTCACAAACAACATGATAGTCTATGTAGAAAATCCGAAAGACTTCACCAAAAATTTGCTGGAACTGATACACAAATTCAGTCAAGTCTCAGGACACAAAATCAATGTACAGAAAACTATGCATTTCTATACAGCAATAAGGAAGAAGCAAAATGAGAAATCAAGAAATTGACCCCATTTACAATTGCACCAAAAACCATAAAATACCTAGGAGTAAAACTAACCAAGTAAAAGATCTGTATTCTGAAAACTATAGAACACTTAAGAAAAAATTGAATATGAGATAAGTGGAAAAAAAAAACATTCCGTGCTCATGGATTGGAAGAACAAACACTGTTAAAATGTCTATTCTACCCAAAACAATGTACACATTTAATGCAATCCTTGTCTGGCATTCTTCATAGAGCTAAAAAAATATAAAAAAAATTGTATGGAACCACAAAAAAAACCCAAATAGACAAACAATCTTGAAAAAAAAAAAAGCAAAACCAGAGGCATCACAATTCCAGATTTCAAGGTGTATTACAAAGCTTTAGTGATCAAGACAGTATGCTTACTGGCACAAAACCAGACACATAATGGAACAGAATCAAAAACCCCAAAATGGATCCATAACTACATGTTCAACTAATTTTCAACAAAGCAGGAAAGAACTTCCCATGGAAAGAAAGACAATCTCTTCAGCAAATGGTGTTGGGAAAACTGAACAGCGACATGCAGAGGAATGAACCTGGACCATCTTATTACACCACACACAAAAATAAATTCAAAATGGATGAAAGACCTAAATGTGAGGCAGGAAACCATCAAAATACTAGAGGAGAACATAGGTAGCAACCTCTTTGACCTCGGCCACAGCAACTTTCTACTAGACATGTCATGGGAGGCAAGGGAAACAAAAGCAAAAATGAACTATTGGGACCTCATCAACATAAAAAGCTTCTTCACAAAGGAAACAATCCACAAAATTAAAAGGCAACTTTCAGAATGGGAGAAGATATTTACAAATGACGTATCTGATAAAGGGTTAGTATCCAAAATCTATAAAAACTTTCCAAGCTGAACATCTCCAAAAACAAATAATCCAGTTAAAAAGTGGGCAGAAGACATGAGTAGACATTTATCCATAAAAGACATCCAGATGGCTAACAGAAACATGAAAAGATACTCAACATCACTCGTCATCAGGGAAATACAAATCAAAACAATGAATGAGATATCACCTCACATCTGTCAGAATGGCTAAAATTAACAACTCAGGAAATAACAGGTGTCAGTGAGAATGCAGAGAAAAGGGAACCTTACTGGTGCAGCCACTCTGGAAAACAGTATGGAAGCTCCTCTGAATGTTGGAACTACTCTATGACCCAGAAATGCATTATTAGGTATTTAACCAAAGGATACAAAAATACAGATTCGAAGGGTCACATGCACTCGAATGTTTATATCAGCATTATCAACAATAGCTAAATTATGGAGAATGCCCAAATTGTCCATCAACTGATGAATGGATAGAGAAGATTGATGTATATATACAATGGACTCTTACTCAGCCATCAAAAAGAAGGAAATCTTGCCATTTACAATAATATGGATGGAGCTAGAGAGCATTATAGTAAGCAAAATGAGTCAGAAAGTCAAATGCCATATGATTTCACTCATATGTGTAACTTAAGAAATAAAACAAACAAACATGAGGAGAAAAAAGAAAGTCAAACCATAAAACAGACTCTTAACTATAGCGGACAAACTGAGGGTTGGTGGAGGGGAGCCTGCTGAGCATGGAGCCTCCTTAAGATTCTCCCTCTCTCTCTCTCTCTCTCTCTCTCTCTCTTTCTCTCCCCCCCCCAACACCCTTCTTCCTGACTTGTGCCCTCTCTCTATCTAAAAAAATCAAATAGAAAAAAAACCACATTAAACTAAAAACAAGGGTACAAATTTTCAGCTATAAAATAAGTAAGTAATAGGGATGTGATGTGCAATATGACGACTGTGGCTAACACTGCTGTATGATATATAAAGTTCAGAGACTAAATCCTAAGAGTTCTCATCAGAAACATAATTTTTTTTCTTTTTTTTCTTTTGTTCTTGTTATTGTCACTATATGAGGAGATGGATGTTAGCTTAACCTAATGTGATCATCATTTCACAATATATGTAAATCAACCCATCATGTTATACCCTTTAAACTGATGTATGTCAATTATTTCTCAATATAACTGAAAAAAATGCTGGAGGATATAATATTTAGTCACCCTTCTTTTTTCTCTCTATGACAATAAAGAAGAGAAATTATGACATGCTCATTTGAATAGAAAAATGTTAACTGATTTTAGCATAAGAGAATAAAAATTGATGTAGTTGATCACAACCACAGAAGGAAATGCTCCAAAAAATAACAATACAAGGAAAATCACATCTTTTATTGTTTGTTACAAATAATCGCTTAAGTTCCCCCCTGCCATACAAGCACAGAGTCCAATATTGTCCTGTCAAGGTGTCCCTACCAATTTTTCAAGAACTCCTGAGAGCTTCCAAAGGTAATTTCCTTCTCCTCCCTTTCCAGATGCACAGAGAACTGTGAGGTCACCACCACCACTGCTCCTCCTGGGTCAACATCAATGCTTATCCTTACACAGTACCACAATCCATGGGCTCATGTCCACTCTAAGTGACGCTACGTCCAGATTCTGTTCTCATTCCCTCGGTACTCCAAGATTGTAATTCTAGAGGACATACGTCATTCTTTTTTTTTTAATAGTTTATTGTCAAATTGGTTTCCATACAACACCCAGCGCTCTTCCCCATAAGTGCCCTCCTCCATCATCACCACCTCTTTTCCCCCTCCCCCTTCCCCTTCAACTCTCAGTTCATTTTCAGCATTCAATAGTCTCTCAAGTTTTGCGTCCCTCTCTCTCCCCAATTCTCTTTCCCTCTTCCCCTCCCCCTGGTCCTCCATTAGGTTTCTCTTGTTTTCCTGTTAGACCTATGAGTGCAAACATATAGTTTCTGTCCTTCTCTGTCTGACTTATTTCGCTTAGCGTGACACCCTCAAGGTCCATCCACTTTCCTACAAATGGCCAGATTTCATTCTTTCTCATTGCCATGTAGTACTCCATTGTGCATATATACCACATCTTCTTGATCCACTCATCATGTGATGGACATTTAGGCTTTTTCCATGTTTTGGCTATTGTTGACATTGCTGCTATGAACATTGGGGTACATGTGCTCCTATGCATCTGCATTTCTGTATCTCTTGGGTAAATCCCTAGCAATGCTATTGCTGGGTCATAAGGGAGTTCTGTGGATAGTTTTTTGAGGAACCTGCACACTGTTTTCCAGAGCGGCTGCACCAGTTTACATTCCCACCAACAGTGTAGGAGGGTGGACATACGCCATTCTTAGTTCACATAATTCCCACTTACTAGGGCACAAGTTGGCATATGGAGACTTAAGGCTACCCCTTTCCCCCAAGGAGATAAGGACTAAATCATCACTACACCTAAAACCATCCCTACATCTCACAAAGGATGAGGCCTCATTTTTGCCACTCAAAATACAAAGTCTCTTTACACCTTTTTTTCCTGATCATTCAGTTTACTTTGCCCACATAACTCTACCAAGAGAAGTTATCAGTGTGTCTATGGTGTGTGTCCTAGACTGAATTTGTCTCCCTTCCAAATTCATACGTTGAAATCCTAACCCCCTTTGTGATAGTATCAGGAGGTGGGGCCTTTGGAAGGTAATTAGGTCATGAGGATGGAACCATCATGGCTGGGATTAGTGCCCATATAAAGAGACCCCTAGAGAGCCCTGTTGCTCCTTCTGCCATGTGAAGACACAGAGAAAATACAGGAAGTAGGCCCTTACTAGACACCAAACTGCCAGCACCTTAATCTTGGACTTCCTAGTCTCCAGAACTGAGAAATAAATATCTGCTGTTTATAACCCACTCAGTATAGTAGTAGTATCTGTAGTATTGCGTTATAGCAGCCTGAAAGACTAAGGCAGTGGCCAAAGTTATCTTTCTGAGAAAAGCTAAAATTAGTGACTACAATGTGATTCTAGTCCTTGTATAATCTGAGCACTAACAAGCAAGAAGTAGGCTATCTAGTTCTGTAGGTAAAGAAACGGGGGACAGAGTCTCAGGCATGATACAACATCCAGCTACATAAAAACATCAGGACTTGGAGGCAAGTGCTTTATTTCCACAGAAGACAAGAGAAAGAGAAAGAAGTACATCAAGAGAAGATATCCAGACTAAGAGTCTTTTCAACAGCACAGTGTAGGTGGCCCTCCACACACAAAGCCACATAATAAAGTCGGGTAAGGTTCCTGGCTAATTGTCCCATAAAAACTATGCATCTTTGGAGAGACAAGGTCAAGCTCATTGTTTAAAATCACTGACTAATGTTCTTATCATCATCTAGTTTTCCTTGCTCAAATCTGATTTAAATTGTCTAGAAACAGAGGTTGTTCAGTGAGATCCTGATATATGTCATTATATGTGATTTGCTTGTCAGACATTTTTGCTTGAAAAATAGAATTTTTTCATAGTAAAGTACAGAATGGACTTGCCAATATTTTACCCACTGATAAACATTGGTAATTTTACTACCCACAAATAGAGACATCAAGACAGATGCCTTTGGGTGATCGAAATCCCTCTGTATGAAAGGTTATTTACGGGCTGAGGAGTCTTGAAACTGATTCTATTTTTTAAGTCTCTCACAGGTGAGCCATCACCCACAAACTGCAGGCTATGAATGAGGTATGAAAGGGTCTTTTTCATTCTTCTGAAAATGCTCTTCACAGTTGACAGGATGTATTGTGCCAAAGAGGCCATTTTTCCTACAAATCTTCACAAAATAGTTTCAGAACCAAAAATAAAAATTAAGACCTATAACAATGTGCTCTCTCCCCAAACCCCAATCTCTCTCCTGCTCTTTTATTTTCTTCTCTTTCTCTCCTTTATTTGTTTTTTTCAACAATCCTGTTAAGATCCTTCCCTCTTCAAATTTACTTATCTCTGAAATTTTATAGAAAGTGCATGTGGAATTAGGGAAGTTAAGATCTGTGTTTTAATACTGATACCTGTAGAAATAATTCTAGCAAGCCAAAAGCTCTCAGAACCCACTTGGAAAGCTCCAGATGAACAGTATTCTCCATGAAGGCTGTGACTAGACTTGTAGTGTATTTTTCTTTGCTACCCAGAATCTCTTCTCCATTTGTGGTACTAATTTCATGTGGTGAGTTTCTTTGGTTGCAAGAAACATAAACCAATTCTGCTAACTTAAGTGAAAAGGATTTTATTTGAAAAGGATATGGAAGAACTCTCAGATGCAGGACTTGGCTCCAAAAGCCCAGAACCCAGGGAAGCTCTGTGAGTCTGAGTCCAGCAGCCTGAGGACCAGTGCTTCAGCCCACCATCCCTGAGGATGAATCAGCAGTTCAGGCTTTTTGCAGTTTGGCTCCAGATTGAAATTCTAAAGATAGAACATCCAACTGGTTGTGCTTTAGCCTGTGCACAGTCTTTAAAAGGGAAATCGGAGAGCCCCAATTCACAATCCCTCCATATTTTATGTAATGGGTGCATTGTACTTCTCACCATAAAAGGGGGTGCTATTACTAGAAGAGGACAGAAACAGATGCTGAGTAGCAAAAAGGAAAATAAAGTAAATGACCCAAGCTCCAGGTGATCTAAATGCCTCTTAAGAGGCTTTACTGTGTCATATTTTCCTGTCATTCCCCAGAGCACCTAGGCACAAAGTAGGTGCAGAACACAGAGTAAGAACTCAATATATATTTTACTGATTAATTCCCATCACCACTCACTAGTCTATTACCGCCATGAGGGTGGGGACCTGTCTTTTATATATTACTTTTACATGTCCTCAATGCCCAGCAGAATATTTTGAAAAGAGGGCCCTCAATAATTATCTGAAAAATGAATGAATGAATACATGATTTTTTAAGCTATCCCAAGTATTAAGATCAGTTCCCTCCCTTTCCTTCCTCTTTTCAAAATTTTGCCCCTTTCTATATTCATTTTTCCTCTCCTGAGCTTTACCCAGAGCAATTTTTTATATCAGAGGTATAAATACTCTTAAGTGTCCAAATTTTAGGGACAAGAAAATCTACAAACCCAAAGAGCTTTACATGAACACTGTCCTAGCGCCAGTCTGGATTATTCAACATACTTCCTATCATCTGAGCAAGAGAATTTGAATAATACATTTTTTTAAAAAAATCAGTTTGTAAGCAAATGGGAGACGCTTAACAAAAACTCGCTCTCAGCTTCACCGCGGGCAGATCACATTATCCGTACGCTTATAACAACCTCAAGATTCAGAAAATCTGCTTATGTTAGGAGACGGTAACTTGGAGAAACCCTTTTATTGGAAAAAAACCCAAGCCAGTAATACCATATAGATCCAATATCTGAATTTGACCTTTAATGTAGTCCAACATTGCCTTAAAAAGAAGTGAGAGAGAGACCATAGTCATAATAATTGTGTTCTTGACAGTTCATTTAATAGTTCAAATTTTAATTATATTTTGTCATTTGGAAAGATACACACTCCCAAGGAACATTCTGCATAGCCGTTAGCTGACCTTCGGGTCACAACTAGCCTAACTAGCTTTTTGTACAATTAACAGAGTTCAGTGAAAGCTATTGCTGCCCCTTGGCATGGCCTCTGTGTTTTGACAATGCAATTTCTATTTATGACTAGACTTGCTAACATAAGGGGTGAAATCTTAGGGGAAGGGTCAAGGGAAAGCTTCATTAGACAGCCTGGACCTTTATCTTCAGTCTTTTGAAGAAAAATATGTGCCAGATAATATGGGCCTTAATTCTCTTTGTAATTTTACTGTGTAGTGGATTTGGTAAGTAAATAGTGGGAGGAACAGATAAAAATAATAATTCCAGAGTACTAGTACGAAGCATTAGACTGTATTAGAACTTCTCAAACTTTAGCGTGCATACAAGTCACCTGGAGATTTTGTTAAAAATTCAGATTCTGGTTCAGTGAGCTGGCCTGAGAGTTTGCATTTCTAAGAAGCTCCCACCTGGTGTCACTGCAAAGGAGCAAGAACCTGAATTATGAGTTCTGATCCTCCCAAAGCATTATAGATCGATCTGCTTAGAACATTCTCCTTCCTTGCTAGAACTTTTGACACGTAGTCCTCACATGCCCCAATTTTCTTTCAGATTTCAGACTGTGAAAATTAGCTGATTCAAAGCACCTCCTCTTCCATCACCCCCATTTTCTTTTGTTTCTGAATTTCCCATCCCACCCTGATTGTGCATGAATATAAACCTAATGTGATGTTAGTACTTTATTCATTTCATGATTTCTTTCCTAATAAAGTTCTCTTCACTTTTTATAAGGATAAAGGGGTATTCTCATATACATAAGGTATCATTTAAAGCATTTGCTCTTCTCCTTACAAAAAAAATGGGTAGGCGGGGGAGGCACAAGAGCAATTAACTCACTCCATTAGAAAAGCCATAATGGTTAATTTGATTATTTTTAAATTTCAACCCAAACCCACCGAGGGCAATAGAATCTCTGCTTACCCTCTTCTTCTCCCATATTTTATAACTCACTATTATAGAGCAGTACTTTTTCATCTCTGTTCAGAAATGGAGATGACATTCTACCCATGGTGAACTTCTTTCTACAGTGTAAAGAAGCCATTTCAAAGAGGCCCATTAGCCACTGCCAGTCTCCTTGCTATTGGTGGACAGGGACCAAAACACTCTGCCCGAGCTGCTGCCATATCAGCTCACAGTACATCCTTGGGAAATTTCCCCAAGTCTTCCTGGGATCAAAACGGTTAAGTTCATGGCTCCACCTGCCCTCTCTTCTAGAGTGGATTGATGGCACGCTGCTTTTTTTCTCCTCCAAAGATGACATCTATCACCAGTCAGGGGATCAGAATTGTAATCCTTCTTAGATTCTGTTGAATTGGAGTTTACTGCTTTGACCTTTGCAACAATACATATTTCTCTGAATGACTGCATGTTCCATTTCTTCAGGGGATTTGAAGTGATGAGGGCCAGGGAGCTAGTGGTGAGGGGGAGGGATGCTGGAGGAAGGGTCTAGAGTGATGGCAATGTGGTTTTTGACCTTCTAGACCAGAGATGTGTACTCTTGTGACTGAAGATATCCTGTAGCTATAAACATTAACATTGCAGAGGTTAAAAGGCAGGCCTGAATTGCATGTAGCAGGAAACTAGGGAGTTTTTCAAGTCTAAGCAAGTGCCGTATTGAGGACAATGATATCATCCATAATGGCTGTCTGTGGCACACCATGTCACTCTGACAATTTTTCTCCATTTTTACACCCTCTGCCAACTAAGAATCTCACTGGACTTATCTACATGCTAGCATGGGACATTGTTTCATCAGAAAAGAGGTCATGGGATGCCAGCAGAGGCCGAGCAGGGTAGACACGCTGCACATAGACATTTTTGTCACTGTGACTGGGTAACCATAAGCCAAGCTGGAGAACATAAAGCCACAACATAGCACTACCAATTGCATGTTCTTCTTCTTTTTTCTTTTTGTTAAAGTTTATTTATTTATTTTTGTGAGAGAGACAGGGAGAGAAAGCAGGGGAGGGGCAGAGAGAGGAGAGAGAGAATCCCAAGCAGGGTCTGCACTGTCAGCACAGAGCCCAATGTGGGGCTCAATCTCACAAACTGTAAGATCATGACCTGAGGTGAAACCAAAAATCAAATGCTTCACCAATGAAACCACCCAGGCACCCCTGCATGTTCTCCTTATGCTTCACTATTTTTCAGTTCCAACTTTGTGGAGAAAAATACCAGCATCCAAATTCAGAGTCAAGGAACATTTGCAGGTGCCTCTCTGTGCCCAGCACTGTTCCAGGCTCCAAAATGCCTTATGAGCCCCAGAGTTGGGCAATCCCAAGGAATTCACAAATCTGCCTCAGTGCATGATCTCAGGCAATCTCTCTAATCTTATCTGTTACAGAGAAAATGATTTCTACCTCACAGAGTTGTTATAAGGATCAAATGACTAGATAGGTAGACATCGACATAGAGAGATATATACCTTAGAATAACAATGTGAGCTATTATTATTATGAATGTTGCATTTAATTCTTACAACATTGAAGGCAGACTTGGTTGAGCTAGTGTTTTGGTCTGTTCAGACTGCTGTAACAAAATACCCTAGAGATTAGGTAGCTTGTAAACAACAGAAATTTATTTTTCACCATTCTGGAGGTTGGGAAGTCCAGGATCAAGGCACAAGCAGATTTGATGTCTGGTGAAGATATGCCCCCTGGAGGGAGGTGGCTAGGAGCCAGTAATCCTATTCATGAAGACTCCACCCTCATGACCTAAGCACCTTCCAAAAGCCCCTCCCTCATCTCAATACCATCACGCTGGCCATTAGGATTCCAACATATGACTTTGGAGGGGACACAAACATTCAGATGGTAGCAGCCTTTTTACAAATGAGAAAGCTAGGCTTCAGAGAGAGAATGATGAAGAATTGCACTAGCTCTTTCAATCTATTTGATGTCCTGGAGTTAGTAAGTCCAAAGGAAAAAAGGAGGGCCCCCAAAAGGAATAAAGGACCTTGCAACACTGTTGGTAGTTGCTGAATATTCCAGAATCACAGCTTCGCAGCTTCCACGGGCCATGTGCAGCTTCTGCTACTCACTGAGGTTTGGTTAATTTGAAGAATACAGCAAGTTAAAGGAAATTCTTGCTTGTTAATACCTGGGGTATCACCTACCCATTTTTAATGAATTTATTTCATCGATAAACTCACATTGGTTACCAAGTTATATGTACAAGATGTTCCTTGCTGCTTTCTGATCATAATAAAGACAAACACATAGACCCTAAGAAATAGCCTAAATATCCATCAGAAGGTGGCAGTGTATATTATGGTACTTTTTCCTCTCCAGATTCATTGGGATACTATTGCCATGTAACATATGTAGTTTAAGGTAGACAACATAAACTACCTTATGGTTAGCTAACATCTCCATCCCCTCACATAATTACCATCGTGTGTGTGTGTGTGTGGTGATAACATTTAAGATCTACCCTTTTTTTTTTTAATCCATCTTGATATCAGGCCCTTTGTTCTCTGATGATCAAAATCTCGTAAAGAGATGAGATGAATAAAATGTGTGGCCAGAATTGGATCAGGTCTAACTGGGCTTTGCTTTTTGTGTTTATTTATTTTCTTTACCCTGCTCAATACCAACTCAGAGAATAACTACCAGCTTTACTGAGGATTTCTATATCTGGGAAAGAAGTCCACAATTTCAAAATAAGTCCTGGAAAGACAGTGATATAAATAAGCCTGTAGAAACGTGGGGAAGTTAGGAAGGAGAAACACATTTGTGGCTAAAAAAAGTCCTCATTGGAATATTGGCAGGAAAGTAAGAGGTAAGGTTAGCAATGAGGGAATAAGCCCTGGGCCACCAGTCTGTAGTCATTTCTTTTCTTTATTCAACAGATGATTGTTGAGCTCCTACTCTCTGGAACCCTGTGCTAGGATTGCACTGAAAATAAATAAGATAAATAAGAAGATGAAGGGGAATGGGTCTCCTTGAGTGGCGATGGGACGTGTCCTCTGACCCACATAACTGTCACAGTGTAGGGTCCTATCCTGCCAGTTCAAAACCCAGCACCAGCCCACGATTTCTCTATTTCTCTCTTAGTGTTAGGCACCCACAGCAAGCCTCTCACTCTCCCTCTGTAATGCAGTTCATCATGGAACACTGACTCCAGCCAGCCTCGGCCTGGAGTGCTGGGTTCGCCAGTGCTTAGTAGTTATATTACTGGATGCAGCTTGCTTAAACTCACTGAATTTCTGTTTGCTCATCTGAAAAGCAGAGTTTTAATACTTCTTCTGAAGACCATTATGAATGTTAAAGATGGTTCATGTCAACAACGTAGAGCAGAATCAGATATACACTAAATCGTATATGCAGCACCCTTATTTATAGATCCACTGTAGTCAGGCTTTTGAGTTATTAACAGTAACAAATACTATTACCTGGAATAGTATTTAGCCATGAGAAAGGGGGATATCCTGCCATTTGGGACCACAGGGATGGAACTTGAGCACATTTTGTTAAATGAGAGACGTCAGACAGAGAAAGACAAGTTCAATATCATTTATACATGTAATCTAAAAAAATTCAAAGCTGTAAAACACAGAAAGTAAAATGGTAGCCACCAGTGGGTGGAGGTAAGGCATAAGATGGATAGTGTTCAAAGGCACAAACATTGGGGCACCTGGGGGGCTCAGTACATTAAGTGTCTGACTTCAGTTCAGGTCATGATCTCGTGGTTTGTGAGTCTGAGCCCTGCATCAGGCTCTGTGCTGACAGCTCAGAGCCTGGACCCTGCTTCTGATTCTGTATCTCCCTCTCTCTCTCTCTCTCTCTCTCTCTCTCTACTCCTTCCCTGTTCACACTTTGTCTCTCTCGCTTAAAAAAATTAAACATAAAAAAAATTTTTAAGGCACAAACATGTAATGAATAGTAAATAAGCCAGATAGGCCTGATGCACAGTATCATGAATATAGACAACATATTATAATTATGTAATGTGATAAACGTCACTGCAATAGCAATCATTGTTTGGAGTAAAAAGCTCCAACATGAAAGTATAAATCGGGTGCCCTTCAGAGTCAAAGGTGGCAGTGACTACATGTGGCTGGAGAGACCCAGAAAGACTGTTGTTTCTCTTTTCCTGCTTGAGCCTCGCCATCTGTGAATTAACAGAACAGCTGGAGAAGACGGTCTCCAAAGGCCAATAGCAGTTCAGGTTTGCTCAGATTTTAAGAAACACCCTGGAGGACCATCTACTTTTCAGACTCAAGTGTAGAGAAATCCTGGTTAGGATGGGTGGGGAGGAGGGTTACGGTGAGGATCAGGAAGAGGCCCCGGTGTGCGGCCCCTTGACAGTCCAGTCCCCTGCCCCTCACAACTCAGCTCACACCAGTGAGCATGCTCATTGAGTGTCTACTCATTACTTTGCAGAAATAAGTTGAAAAAGGGACGCCTGGGTGGTTCAGTCGGTTGAGCGACTGACTTCGGCTCAGGTCATGATCTCACAGTTTGTGGGTTCAAGCCCCAAGTCGGGCTCTGTGCTGACAGCTAGCTCAGAGCTTGGAGCCTGCTTCAGATTCTGTATCTCCCTCTCTCTCTGACCCTCCCCTGCTCACGTTGTCTCTCTCTGTCTCTCAAAAATAAATTAAAACATTTAAAAAAATTAAAAAGAAAAAGAAAGAAGTTGAAAAAATAGGCCAAGGAGAAAACCAGTAGATCATAAACCAACCCCTGGTCAAATAACACAAAAACTAATGACTAACGTGGAGCCTCGGGCCCATTCCTGAAGAACAGGGTCCTCACAGACAGAAGCAGGAGCGCGGGCCTTCCGCTGCGACCTTCCCGAGTCCCAGCTCCAGCCTACATTCCACTGTGTCTGCCTCGGTCACCCTTTCAGGTATTTGGGGATGGTTTCACTTTTATTGTGATTTGAAATGATTCCATGACTCAGTTCTATTGTTGTTCTGTGTACAGTGAGTAATGAAACATTTTTAACGGCATCTTTTGGGCGCCTTTTCCTTTGATCTTTTCCAGCTTAATGACATTATTGGGAGGGCTTCGGGGACTGTTATGCAGATGTACTTCCTGGCGAAGTCGCTGCTTCAGGAGAAGTCATTACTTTGTGTGGGGCCCACGGGCGCTGGAGACGCTGCTCTTACAAACAGCTTCCTGCGACAGTTACCTCATGAAGAATATGTTCTCTGTCAAATTACCTTCGCGGTGCAGGCCTCAGCTAAGCAGACCCGGGACATCTCCCGAACGGAACTTGAAAGGTACCCAGAGTTTTAATTAAAATCAAGACTGTAATTGTGCTTAGTTTACTCCTCAGAGATTATCCACAAAATAATATGAAGCGCTCGCCTTCGGTTTCTGACAGAATAAATGAAACTTGATTTGTTCCTCCCTGTAATGTTTATTACCGGGGAAACTACATTTTAATTGTTGTTGACACATATTCTGATTTATGGGGGGCATAAAATGGAACGCAGGCTAGAGAGCATGTGTCGACCTAACTTTTTCTTTGCAAAATTTTGCTTCGGGAGGCTGTGCTAGCTGTCTGTCGTGGGTATTCTTTAGGCCAAAGCATATTAAAGTAAATCACCAGATTGGATCTTGACTAGTAAAAAGAACCATCTGTTAGGGAAAAATGTAAGCAGTGGGCGATAGAGAAGGTATTTGCCAACACAGGGAGGGCAAAAAGATCAATGGGAGGAATGGCAGTGTCCGGGGGATTCTATCCAGAAGCTGGTTAGCTTTCCAGCATCCAAATCATGCATTTTTAATTCATCACATGGCAAAAAGACAAGTCAGACACTAATTGGCACCGTAAAAGAAAATTTGCACCATACCACGAACTGTTCAGTCAGGGGGACTTTGTGTCCCATTCCACACGGACCATTTTGTATTCTGTTTAAAGTGTAGAACTAAAACCTGAGGATGCAGAGATGGCTAAAGAATCTATTTAAATGACAGATTCCATTCAGAATGCTAGTTCATTACCAGAAAAATATTTGGGGGTAAATATGCCCATGACCCTTTTCCAAACAAAGTAAGAATCTAGTAAATAACTGGTCTGCATGGAATGTCCCAATTTATATATATAAATTGTGTGTGTGTGTGTGTGTGTGTGTGTGTGATGTTATACACACACACATACAATATTTCAGGTGTTAACGACAAAGTATTTGCTCTCATATCAACAATCAGTTGGTTCTGATAGTGGTCATTTTTTATATGTGTGTCCCTAAAGAAACTGGAATAAGTATTGATTAACTTTAATGCTATGTGTTAAATGTACACTAATATATTTGAGAACTATTAAGTTGAAGAAACCTGAGACTCACAGTATTTCTTTCCACTAGAGACAATTAAGCCTCAAGAGTATATAAAAGTACTGCTCTATTCTTCCAGGTCCTTGTCCCAGAGAAAGCAAAATGAATGTTAATGGAGGGTTCTCTTTGCCCTCAATATGGCTATGGGTGATTAGCGACTTTGCATACTTTGCTTTCAAAATTTTTCTTATGGCTGCTTTCTCAAACTTTATATCCCAACACACTCTGCTTTTGCTGCATTTTTAGCTCAAAAAGCTCTTTCAAGCATAATTAAATCATTTAATGTTCCTGAGTGTTATTTCCCTCCTTAAGAAATGCAATTTCATGTCATTTCTTTAATTTGAACTCCTATTTGTGTTTCTGCCTTAGAATATACCTATCTTTATGAAGCTCCTGCAGGTACATTTCCAACACCTGGGATTTTAAGCAGTTAACCCAATACTGCCCCAATGCAGATGGGCAAGGCCAGACCATTACTCCCACCAGTGCACTTTATTTGGGATATTTTGAAACTTAAACATCACTGTGGGGACTCAGCATTACATCTCAGCCAAGTTCTCCATCCCCATCTCCTGGGGAGAGAACAAGGTGACAGACAGTCAAGCCTTTCCTGAGGTGACATTTGCAGATTTCAAGTAGAAAGATGATTTTCCTCTTTTTCTTTAGTCTTGAAAATTTTCAAATCTTATGGAAAGTCTGGGAGAAAGTTAGGGAACTTTGATCATAGAGGCATGAAAGAATGGTTAGGACTCAGAGAAGCCATGTGCAGAACCCGGAGGAAAATTTGGGAATAACTGCTCAATTTGGCAACTTTACCAAAACTGAAGCAGTATCAAAAATAGCTGCTGTCTTAGTCAGCTCAGGCTGCCATAGCAAAACACCACAGACAGTCACTTGAACAACAGAAATTTATTTTCTCCCAGGTCTGGAGGCTAGATGTCCAAGATCAAGGTGTTGGCAGGTTTGATTTCTTCTGATTTCTCTCTTGGCTTGCAGATGGCCACTTCTCACTGTGTCCTCACATGGCCTTTCCTCTGAGTGTGTGCATCCCTCGTGCCTCTTCCTTTTCTCATAAGGATATTAGTCATATTGGATTAGAGCCCACAAACTTGATTTCACTTAACCTTAATTACCTCTTTGAACACTATCTCCAAATATAGTCACAGTCAAAGGTATGATGGGTTAGAACTTCAACTATGAATTTTAAGGGGACGCAGTTAAATCCATAACAACTGCAAATGCTTTTCAATGTGGTGAGAGCAGCAAGCATGGGGGAAATTAATTCAATATGCCCAAGACGCAAAGCACCCCACTGGACAACATAAATAAAGTCCATCCTTGGGACTTGAAGTATTTTATTTCTGTGCCTGAAAGGGCTACATGAAAATCTATGGGATTCACAGCCCAAGACACTATCTTTAAGAAAGAGAAAGATTCAAGAAAAGAATAATCAAAGCTAAGTAACTGTTCAAAGGATGTTCCTGGTTAATCTAGCCTCAAATTCTTTCTAAGCCCAGTATTAGAACACTGGATAAATCTCTTCACAGCAGCTCTCGACTGTGAGCTCCTCCAAGGCAGGGACTCTGTGTCATACATCCTTTGTGACTCTCATGCCCAAGGAAGAACCTGACTGGTTCAAAGGTTGGGGGGGAGGGGAGTGGGGAGAGTTCCCTGAATGGAGGCAAAGACTTTGTTAGCAAAGCAAATGAGGAGAGTGTGGAGAGCCTCAAGTCCTGCTGATTTTATTATATTAGGTAGAACTATCTGGTATTTCTCTCAAATTAGAGCTTTTTCTGCCAGAGTGGTATTTGAAATAGAATGCGTGACAACTGTAAATAAAATGAAGAATTCACTTTAAAATTCAATGTATTCGTTCCTGGTGTTTACTCAGAAAATATTTGCAGAACATATTAAGGCATTTAAAGTTTGAGAGGGAATTAACAGCCCCTTAGGAATATCACTGACCTCATGGAAACAATCTAAATATTTCCCAAAAATTCTCATCAAACTTTGGCACACTACTTCTTTTACATTTATATCCTTTCTTAGAGAAATAGATGGTATGTACCTTATTCTCTTGCTTCTAGATCTCTTTACAGTTGTGCCAGAGGGAAATTTCTACTAAACTTCTAATTTTACCCCTAGTGGTTTTATTAAATATTAACCATTTAGTCAACTCACCCTCAGACAAATAATTCTTAGTAATGAGTATTGATTTTCACATATTAGCATACCAACAAAGAGAATCTTAGATGTTTTAGGTGTACCATATTAACTTTTCAGTTGAAGACTTAGCTGATAAGCATAATATGAAACTATGAGAGAATGAGACCCATCATTTAGACTCCAAGTAATTTCTTAAAAGAATAACTAATGTAAACCTGGGCTCTACTGTCCAAAGTTTCTTATATTTTTCCTAAAAAGTCAAGGCAATCTCACACATGTTCGCTTCTATTTTTACAGTATCCCTCTCAGGAAAACCAATTGCTGCACCTCTGTTTTGTGAATGGACACACTCACTCAGGAGATATTCACAACTTTTCTACAAGTAATGGTATGCACAAAGCTGGGATCACACTCCAGGTCTTTGTCAACTTCAGTGGCTGAGCTGACTTTAACAGCTGAGAATGGAACCTTCTTGAAGGTGCCTATAATCTGTAGAGCTCATGGCATTTGGTGGGCACTTCGAGCAACCCAACTTCATGTGCAATAGATTTCAAATCACTTGAGCTTCAGCTACAACTTCCCTACAGTGGTTTAAGATGACCTATAAGAAAAACCCTCCTATGAATATTGTTTTCATGATAAAAAAAAATTATAAGGTACAGCCACATCTAACAATCTGGAGAAGACAGTTAATAATCACTTCCCTACAGAGAACAGAATAGTGACTATTATTTAAAAGATGAAAAGGAAATTTACCCTCACTATAGACAAGTCATGTGTGGCCCACCACAGGACTCTATAGGATCAGTGTCTTTTATCGACACCATCTCTAGATGAAGTTTAGTTTAGAACCATGTAAACATAGAACCTTAGGGCTGTAAGAGATCTTAAGGAGCATCTTATCCAGTATTCCATCCAGTGCTTGAATTTCTTCCATAATTTCCCCCAACTAATGGTCACTCACTTTTTGCTTAAACACTTCAAATGCAGTAAGAGGCCACTTCTCCTTTGAACATCTCTGACTGATGAGGGACCTCCATAAGTTCCATCATCATGCAATGAACAGAAATGTCTAACTTCAACATATTATTCTGGTTCCATGGTGGACTCCCAGAGAACGGATCTAATCTTTCTTCTAAAACATAGTACTTTTACAGTTGATACCCATCCTGTCTCATTTTCTCCCAACTTAACAATCTCAGCTCCTCCAACCACCCTTAATAGGACATGGATTCAGTTTACCACCTCTCCTTGTGGCCATGCCACTGAATGTGTACATTTTTATTGTATTGTATTTTATTTTATTAATATTAGAGGGAGAGAGACTGTGCAAGCAGGGGAGAGGGGCATAGGAAGAAAGAATCTCAAGTAGGCTCCAAGCTCAGCATAGAGCCAGACACAGGGCTTGATCCCATGACCCTGAAGTCATGACCTGAGCTGAAATCAAGAGTCAGACACTTAACCAACTGAGCCATCCAGGCACTTCTGAATGTATACATTTTAATATTTATTCATTTGACAGATACTTCTTGAGTAAGTGCCTAGAGTATGTTAAAAACTCTCCTAACATGTCTATCTCGTCTTGTGTGAAGGCAAGAACCTAAAAATCGGGCTGTAAGTGTGGTATATAGCTCTACTAACAGAATACAAAAATGTGGTCAAGTCATTTAGTATTGTCCTAGATGATTTCTTCCAGGACACCATTTCTTATTAAACTGGACACCATACTTCTATTAATATACTGAAGACTAAAGTAGAGGTTTTTTGTTTCTATTTTTGCTTGTTGTTAGTCTTTTAGTAAAGAATACTGGCGGCCATTATGGTAATAGTCCCAAATCTCCATGGCTTAACTTGTAAGTTTGTTTTTTGTGCACTTCTCAGGTGACATGAAGTCATAAACCAGGAGACAAGGGCAGGGGAAGGGCTCTCAACACAGTCCTTCATGGACCCAGGCTTTGGCACATTCCTAGGACCCAGAGTGTCCCACACACCCAGCCCTAAGTCAAGGGAAAAGTGAAAGTATGGAGAAGCCTTGGTGCTCTTAACTGCACTGGCCCAGAGGGGGACCACTTTTTCTTGTGTTCCATTGGCAAAAACAGGACATAGAGGTTGGGAAATACAGCCTATATGGGTTCCAAAAAGGAGAGATAAACTGAATTATGTTGATTACAGCAGTGTCAACATAGCCTTTTGGGGGCAACTGTCTCCCACCATGGCCTTATATAGAATTAACTGTCTTACAAAGAAAGTCACATGGATCATACTGTCCTGAATTTGTATAGTTCATTTATTGGTTGATTTGTCAAATTTTTGTCTGATTTGATTCAGACCATTTACTTTGTTTTATTTTCAATCTTTTTTTAAACTTTTTTTAAACGTTTATTTATTTTTGAGAGAGAGAGTGAAAGACAGAACCTGAGCAGAGTAGGGACAGAGAGAGAGGGAGACATGAATCTGAGCTGTCAGCACAGAGCCTGACGTGGGGCTCGAACCCATGAACCATGAGATCATGACCTGAGCTGAAGTCAGATGCTCAACCAAATGAGCCACCCAGGTGCCCCTGTTTTATTTTCAATTTTTATTCTATCACAGATTATATTTACCATCAGTTCCATATTTATGTCATTTTATCACCTGTACATTTCATAAGATTATTGTTATGTCCTCGTGAAAGGCATTAACTGAAAAGTTAAATGGCCTGGGGCAAAGGACTATGACACGCTATTAGAAATCCCCTTCCAAGGTAACAAAAATGAACACTCTTTGTATTTAGTTTCTGTTATTCTTCTAATTATGAAGTCATTTAGATAGGTAGAAGATAGATGATAGGTAGATAGATAGATAGATAGATAGATAGATAGATAGATATAGTCATCTTGCTAAAACGCCTATATCTTCCTCATTCCCTTGTCTGAAATTCATCATTCAGTTATTAAATGAACAATTTTTTAACCTTTGTTGTGGGTCAGTTACCTTGTTAAGATTTTGATCCATTTCTCCTTAATCCTCAGAAGTACTGTAAAATAGTTACACTCATCTTATAGATAAAGAAACTGAAACTTAGGAAGATGAAGAAATCCAACCAAACTAAGTAGTTTAGAGTCAGAATTTAAACTTTGATGTCTGCCTCCAGAGCCTACTTTTGCATGTGCTTCACTACCTTTCATATTTCAGTGGGTTTTCTCTGTTCTCCTCCCTCATGGGCCATAGGCAGATGGGTTCAGGCAGGGAGAAATGGATAACCTCCATGGTACAAATCTCAATTATTATCAGGGATCACTGTTATGTTATTATCTCTCATGGTTTTCCCAAGATTTAGTGGGACCTTTTGTTGGTCTTTTCTCTTGGCATACTTTGGCTCTGTTGACTACTCCTGCTCTTTTGAAATATTTTCTTTCCTCAGCTTCAGTGATACCTCACTCTCCTTTCCTTTCTTCCCTCTGGCCATTCCTTCTTTGTCTTTACCTTTACTTAGCATTAAATGTTGCTATTAATTAAAATAGGAATCTATGCCTGCTCTTCTCATCCGTGCCTGTACCTGCATCATCACATATATACGGATAAACCCATGTGCCATTTTAGACTTTCCTCTGAGCTCCAGACCCAAATATCCAGCACTCCCTTAACTAACCACACTCAACAGTCCAAAAGCAGACCTGAGCTTCTCTGGCAAACATGGTTTTCTTCCAGGGGTTTCTTAGCTTGCTGCACAGTATCCCTATGCCCACCAGAATCAGAGAATCATCTCTCTGCCCATCATCATCCTGTCATTATCTTTACATTCACTCATTCTTTCCATCTCTGCCACTTCTACCCCCATCCAGCCCTTCTCTGCTATCTCTTCTGAAAGAGCCCACTGGCTACTCTGCCTACATTCATTCTGATCTCCTGACAACCCATATCCTCCACTTCAACCAGAGTGATTATGCCAAAACCTAAATCTATTCACATCTTCCTCTGCTTTAAACTCCTTGATGGGTCCCCATTGTTCCCTGACCCCTAGCCACACTGACCTTTTCTGAGCCCCACTTAGCTGTTATGCTCCCTCTTGCCACAGGACATTTGTACATGTTGTTCCTTTTCTCCAAAGTACCCTTTCCCATGACAGTCCCACCCCCCACCCCCTAAAATAACACTCCTCCCTCACCTCAGTGCAAACACCCCTTCCCAAGGAAAACCAGCTCAATTTCTCTCATACGCTCACACTTACATATCTTCCTCCTTTCTTTTGTAACAGTTATCATGATTTTCCTTTTACATTCATTCTGGTGGTTCTTTGACTAATGTAGGTCTTCCTCACTAGACTATAAAGTCTTTAGGGCAAAGCCCATATCTCCTTTCATCCGCCACCATGTTGCCAGTGCCTAACACAGTGCTTAGCACATTTCTGTGAAATAAATGGATGACCCAACCCATTCTGTAATTCTAATCATTTGATTCCCAGGAAACTGTCCTGACCTAATGAAAACTAAAATATCCACTTCATTATTATATTATGTCTTCATGAAAATTCATTGTGGGTAGACCAGAACCAAAATTTCACCTAACCATTAGAAGCATATTCATTGGTGTGCATGAAATCTACCATATTACTTCACAGCGCACGATGAAATATAAACTCCAGTGCTGGAATGTTTTCCAATAGTGAGCTATTAATAATTTAACAAAATTAATTCAGAACACTTCACTCAACAGTGAAACAGAGATGAGGAGGAAATGATGCGTGTACCAGTCTTCTAAGGTTGAATTAAATATGGCAAACAAGTAAAAGGGAAAAGCCGCCGACCCTTGTTTAGAATGAAAGTCCCCATTTACAATTTAATACAAATTTTCTGTTTTTCTACAGATATTAAAGAACAAACATCAGAGACATAAATAAAAATCTTTGCTTTACACAGGTGAGTGATTTAACATGGTAATAGTCATTTGTCAGGCCTCAGAAAGGGAAAGAAAAATTGAAGGGATTCTTTTTCTTCAGCATGAAGCAGTAATCAAGACAAAGAAAAGCTTTCAGTAATTATTATTATTAGGAATAATCATTAGGACTAAAAAGTGAGGCAGACAATCCACAGAGCATAGAATTAGCTCCTACCCAGAGGGCCTGACAATTTTCACTAGAACAGCATAGAGAAGCAGGAGACATTTATTAGAAAAACAGGTGAGCCACTAGTGGAGCAAAGTTCTCCAGTCAGAATCTTACTTTGAATAGGGAAGCCAGCTGATTTCTCTATCCCACACACCAAAAGTGAAGAGGAGAAAAATGGTGAGCAAGCTGCCATAATCATTATCCAAAGGAAGGAGAAAACAGATGTCCATCAGTCAAAATGTAAGTCATCAGTAAGAAGCATTGGTATGTAGACCAGGGGTCCCCTGACATTGGAGCATCACCATCACATGAAGTCTTGTTGAAATGCAATAACTTTGGGGGCGGGATGGGGGGAAGGGCGCCTGGGTGGCTCAGTCAGTTGAGTATCCGACTCTTGGTTTTGGCTCAGGCCATGATCTCACAGTTAGTGAGTCTGAGCCCCACATCGGGATCTGTGCAGTGTAGAGCCTGCTTGAGATTCTCATTCTCCCTCTCTCTCTGCCCGCTCACACTCACTCGCTCTCTCTCCTTCTCTCTCAAATAAGTAAACTTAAAAAAATAAAAATAAAAAAAATAAAATGTAATAACTGGGGCCCACCTCCAGAAGTTCGGATTCGGTGAGGCCGGGGGAGCCCAGGGATTTGCATTTTAACGCATGCACTGGCGATGCGGATGCTGCCGCTCTAAGGACCACCCTTTGAAAACCACCCACAAAATTTTTTTAATGTTTTATTAAAATTTATTTTTGAGAGACAGGGTGAGCAGGGGACGGTCAGAGAGAGAGGGAGATACAGAATCTGAAGCAGGCTCCAGGCTCTGAGCTAGCTGTCAGCACAGAGCCCGACATGGGGCTCGAACCCATGAACCGTGAGATCATGACCTGAGCCGAAGCCGGACGCTTAACCGACTGAGCTACCCAGGCGCCCCACAAAATTTCTAATAATAATGAGTATTTACACTGTGCTGAAGGTTTTACATATGTCATCTCATTTAATCATTATAACCACACTATGAAAGGGGAATAAACATCCCCAACTTATAATAAGGACCTTGAGGCTGAGGCACTAGTTAACTGGCCAACCCACTGTGTGGAAAGTCTAATTCCAGAGATCAGGACATGGAAAACATTGCCAGGGGGAAACACCAACCCAAGCAGGAGCCACTGGACAGCAGTAGAAAAATCACAGAGATGCTGCTTTCTTATGTAAATGGATTCTTCTCCTGGGACCCCCCCTGCCCTTCAAATAAGCCTTCAGCCTAGAGATAAGGCAGTAGTCAGGAGAACAGCTCTGGAGTAAAACCAGACTGTACCTGGATGACATGGGCTACAAGCCTCCTCTATACCTCAACTGCTCATCTGGTTCATGGCCCTAATAATTCCTACCGCCAAGGGTTGTAAGAATTAAATGAGATAATGTATGTAAAGCACTTAGTTCCTGGGGCATCGTTACCCAGAATCTGCTGGCTCCTTTATTATTACTGCTATTGTTGCTTCATTATCATGAGCATTAATGCTGTCATCCTCAAGGGAAGAGCAATTATTTCAAAGGGAAAATGTAATGGCCTTGATAATCTTCAGCGATCAGTTCACGGTATTCCTCCTGTTAATCAAAAGCTTGGCAGTTTGGGTCACGTGTTCTAATGACACAGGTGCTTCTGATAGAATTAGCAAAAAAAAGTAAAATGCATAAAGCAGCATTTGGTGTCCTACTTTTCTCCAGTACCGTTTACATGTTCTCCTAATTAAATTTTTGAGTAAACTTCATTCCACAGCCGTGCTGGGTTTACTCAGATGCACTATAGAATGATTCACAGCCTTGATAGAAACTTCTCCGCTCTCAGTGCCAAATGCCTTGCTGTAGGTGCAACATGAGAATTCATCTATTATTTTACCCTCGCTTAATTAATTCCACTGCCAGCTACCTGTTGATGATGGGGTCTGTTGAAAACACTAAACAAAGTCTTAAGTCAAACAGTTTTAATAACATGTTTACTGCTGGGTGGTCTGCCGCTTTTGATTAAACTTCATGAGGATTTATAACCACGTCTCCCCCCACATGTCTGTAACCTTTAAGGGATGTCTGATACAAAGCAAAGGTCATGGGTTGCAAAAGCCCTTGTTCTAATAAATATGTTAGACAGCTGATCCTGAACACGCAGCGGTTTCTCATCCTTTCTCCACCCTCCCCTTGCTTACTTTTTACAGCAGTTTCCAACAAGGATAAAAATTAACACGAAAAGAATTAATGGTTTAATTTTGCAAGAGAAAAGAGAACGTTTACGATGTCTCACTGGGGAAAGGGGCTTCTGTCTTTGCTGATGACCCAAACGTGTCTGCCAAGGAGAAATATGGTGTCCAGTCTCCCATTGAACTGCCACAGGAATGGATTGGTCGTGGCTACCGGCTTGACAGGTGCAATAAATATTAATTAGTGTGCTTGGCTACAGAGGGCGTAATGATATACACTGCTCCTCTGAAGCGTTAAATTGTAGTGTTAGTCTTGATAATGCCTCATCTTCTCCATCATGGCAGGAAAACATTTTGAGTTACACGCGTCCCTATACAGGCAAAGGAATAAAGGTTTATCTGTTGTCAGGAATACTGCAGGTGCAAAAAGTGGGGGCTAAGACTGATGTGAGTCAGGTACCAGGTATTCCGTATGTGTGTGTGCGTGTGTGTGTGTGTGTGTGTGTGTGTGAGTGTGTGTGTGTTTTAATCAGCATTTCATGTGGCACAAACCAATTTCTATAATATTTGCTGCTGTTAAGGGATAAAGCTGAAACATTTTGCTATTGTCAAGATACTTGATTATGTTGGGAATGGGTTTGAAAACACCTTGTCTGAAACAACTGCTGCAAATATGCATTAAATATTGGAGGAACCATGTTTATTAGATTATGGAAGAGTTGGTAGGTTTGTGGGATGCTCCCCAGTGTTTGTGAATAAATACCTAGAACAGCCTGGGAACTGGAGATGGCTGTATTTGGGAACTAAAGATAAAAATGCTTCTTAAAATTCAGCTCTGATAAGAAACAAATAAAACAAAACAAAAAACAGGCAAGGAAGCCACAAGATAAGTAAATTAACATTGGCGTTGATTCTAGGCTTGCAACAAAACACGTTTTAGAAATGGTTATGTTTAGTTGTTTACACCTGAAGTTACAGCAACGCAACAGCATTTCACCAAGAAAAGAGGCTCTAATTAAATACTGATATTTTCCAAATCCTTAATTATAATGGCTTACAGTTCTGCCTAAGGGCTTCTCTAGGAGCTAATTTGCTGATATATTACCATTTACACTTTTTCATTTGTTGAAGATCTTGTTCCCTTGTGAATTGCCTTTTTTAAGTTTGTTGTAACTTCATTGGCCTTTCTCTTTCTGGGAACGCTTCCTACCCCCTGTATAGGAAAGACTAACAAGAAATTTGGCAAACAAAGTTCCATTTTGGGTGGAATTCTTTCCCCCTCCTGCATGGCTTAAATGTGTTGATATCTGCTTTTGTACTGCAGCTGCAAAGCAATGGTTTTTGGCAATGGGAATGCATGTGGGTTTCTTATTCTCTCCTGGAGTCCTAGGTTCTAACAGCATCTCCTCCAGCAAGCATTTCTGGAGCTACAGGGAGCAGAGGGAAGCAGCACTCAATGGGTACTGAAATATTAATGATGAATTGCCCCCAATCAGCAGACACCTGGGAACTGGCACTGGACCATTTTTGCAAAATATGCCTGCTGGGCAATCTCCCAGGACATAGCTCCAATCAGTGGGACATACCTTCCCAACTCCCTCCTCTCCTGCAACATTTCCACCTGCTTTCCCAGAGAAGAACAGAGTCCATCTCCCCCGCCCCCACCCCAGGCCCCTGGAAAAGATTTGACTACCCCCTAGAGGTGGCTCCACAATTATAGTCCTCAAGATTTCTCTACCAGACTCTTAAACACAAGAGACCATTGTAGGTAGGCAGCTGATGGGGAGAAGGAACTAATATGTGACTAGTCACCTCTTGTCCCCAGCATGGAGTCAGATCTCTAGAACTTTATTGTTGTCAGGATGGACCAAGAGGTGAACAAGGAGGCCCCTGGGGTAAGAGCAACACATATTCTCTAGCCTTATGTAAAAATGTGCTCCCCTTCAAGTCCCAGGACTACAAGAGTCTGCCTAGCTATTATGAAACAATTTGTGGAAATGGCCAGATTTCTAACTGTCATCAAACTACAAATAATTAACAAGATACTTGAAGAAGATTAGAATGTGGATACTGTGGCCCCATTATTAAACACTGCCTTACTGGCGTACGTGTCCTTCTGCTTTGAAAAATTTCCAAGTTCAATGTCCTCACCAAAAATCAAGGTATTTCCAAAGGCAAAGCAGGAGATAGTATTCAAAGTCATACTGGGCCCATGAAAATGAAAAGCCCACAAACTAACTGAATCTTGAGAAAAGCAAATCAAAAACTGAATAAGCTTTGCTTCACTGAGCTCCAGAGATTCTTTAAAACTCTTTAATGGATAAGATGCCAAATCTACTGTAGTCCTGGGCTATGACCCAATGGCTGGAATCACTAGGCTTCCCCTGGGCATGGCTAAGAGACTCAAAAAGAAAAACATCTAGTTAGATCAATTATGCTTTTACCCATAAGAACATAAAAGTCCCAATTGAAACCTCTAAAAATATATATCTTAAATGCACATCTAAATAAAGGGGATTTAAAATAAAAATGCTAATGGAATTTGGGGGCGCTTGGATGGTTCAGTCAGTTAAGTGTCAGACTCTGGATTTTCTTTCAGCTCAGGGCATGATCTCACAAGTTCATAAGATTAAGCCCATATGAGGCTGAGCACTGACAGCTGCTTGGGATTTTTCTCCCCCTCTTTCTCTGCCCCTCACTTCTTGCACAATCAATCAATCTCTCTCTCTCAATAAACAAACAAACATTTTAAAAATGCTGATGGAATTTGGAAACTGACATACCTGAGTTTAAATAGGGAGTCATAGGAGATGTGCAATCTTAAGTAGATCACTTGAGCCTCATTTTCCTCATCTATAAATTGAATATGGTGGTACTTTTCTCAAAAGGCTATTAGGAGGATCCAATAAGATTATATTTTGTAGGGGCGCCTGGGTGGCTCAGTTGGCTAAGCATCCAGCTTTGGCTCAGGTCATGATCTCACGGTTCATGGGTTCAAGCCCCGCATGGGGGGGCTCTGTGCTGACAGCTAACTCAGCCTGGAGCCTGCTTCAGATTCTGTATCTCCCTCTCCCCAACCCCCTCTCTCTCTCTCTCTCTCTCTCTCT
>NC_043709.1:22088282-22122970 GCF_006229205.1 Suricata suricatta | reverse complement strand
GGGGGGAAGACAGGTGGTGGTGATGGTGGAGGGCACTTGAGGGGAAGAGCACTGAGTGTCGTATGGAAAACAATTTGACAATAAAATATTATGGAAAAAAATAAAATAAATAAAATAAAATAAAAATCTGAAAAAAAAGATTATATTTTGTAATGTTTGGTATCTAATAAATAGATGCTATACATAGTAGCTACATGATAGTAACTACTATATTTATTGCTATTAAATTTCAAAATCTTCACTATGACCCATAAGGCTCTTCTACATCACCAGATTCCTCTCCATGGTCATAGGATGTGATAGGCAGAATTACAGCTGGCAGGAAGACTCCAAGCCCAAATCCCCAAGACTGTGAATCTGTCCTGCCTGTGAATATGTTGTAGTGAATAGGTTTAAGGGGCTAACCAATTGACTTTAAAATGGGGAGAGTATCATGGATTACCCAGGCGGGTCCAATAAAATCACATGACTCCTTTAAAGGCAAGTAAGTCAGGCGGATTCGAAGTCTGAGAAGGGCTTAATCTGATGTTGCCAGCTTAAAAAAATACAAACGGCCACATGGATAGTGTGATAAAGAAGTGCCAACCACCAGTGAGGACCCTGAGCCTCAGATGAGAACTAGCTTGACCGCTATTTCGATTTCAGCCTTGACAGACTCTAAGCAGAGAATTCAGCTGTGCCCAGACTTCTGACCCACAGAAACTGTGAGAAAATAAATGGATGCTGTTTTAGGCTTCTACATTTGTGGTGATTTATTACGGCAGCAATAGAAAACCACTGTAGCATCTGCCCCTTACCTAAACAGACATTTTGAACATGCCATGCTCTTTCTACCTCAGGGCCTTTGTACAAGCTGCTCCCTCTGCCATTGATTTCTTTCTCCAACTTTTCACCCTACTAACACCTATTCATCCTTTTGGTGTAGGTTCAAATTTGACCTCTTCACTGAAGTAGTCCTTGTATTTCTTATCCAAGGTGGGTCCCAGAGGTACCTGGGTAGCTCAATTGGTTAATCATCTTACTCTTCATTTTGGCTCAGGGCATGATCTCATGGTTTATGAGATCAAGCCCCACATTGAGCTCTGTGCTGACAGCTTGGAGACTGCTTGGGGTTCTCTCTTTCCCGTGCTCATTCTCTCTATCTATCTATCTACCTCAATAAATAAGTAAACTTTAAAAAATAAAGTGGGTCCCCTCCCCACCACCATTTACACTTTCTTTCAAGACCTGCTGATCTCTTCCCAAGTCTCAGAACTTGTAATTATCTCATTTGTCTTTTCTCGTGTTTACTTTTCCCTACTTAACTGTAAATGCAGCACCTACCATGACTCAATAAATAGTTGCTGAGTGAACATGGATTAATGCTGTACCTCACTAAATCCCTATGAATTATATCAAGTGAGGGAGATACTATTAGTACCCCCATTTTACAGATGACGAACCTAAAAAGTAAAGAGATTGAGTAACATTCCCAGAATCACACAACCCCGAAGTGATTGAGCCTGGGAATGACCCCATGGCTCACATTCTCAATCCCTAGGCTTTCGTGCCCCTCTGATGGGAGGTCTACAGGTAGGAAAATATCAACATCACAGCGAGCCAACAGCCATTCTTCCCCCGGATTCAGATATTTGGAGCACTCTAAGTGTAACAGACACTTAAATTCAAAACTTTTCCTCCAGACACAAAATGGTCATGATACCTGGTCTCTGTATTAGTATCCTACAGCAGCCAAAACAAAGTGGGTGGCTTAAAGAGGCAGAAATCTATTATGTCACAGTTCCAGAGGCTGGAAGTCTGAAATCATCTTGTCCTCAGAGCCATGTTCCCTCTGAAATCCATGGAGGAAAATCCTTTCTTGTCTTTCTTTAAATTCTGATGGTTTCCTGCAACCATTGGTGTTCTCTGGCTTATACATGCAGGACTCCAATCTCAGCTGCCAGGATCACATCACACACTGCCTCCGTGGGTCTGTGTCCAAATCTCCCCTTTTCATAAGGATGCCAGTCATTTGGATCAAAGGCCCACCGACTTCAGTGTGACCTCATCTTTACTTAACTGATTACACCTGCAATGTCCTAGTTCCTAAGAAGGTCACGTTCTCAGCAACCAGGGGGTTAGGATTTCAACATGAATATTGTGGGGGCACAATCCAACGCCTAATAATCTTGAAACTACAATACGTGATTTTGATGGTTATCAGAATGAGGCATGTTCTGCATGTCTGGGTCGGTCCTGCTCCTCTCTCTGCTCTTGCACGGTTTCTCGTCACCCGGGGAGACCACAGCCGCTGAGGTCAGAGGCTGCCGCTGTGGTGGCTGCGACAGGAGCGAGCAATTAGGGAAAGGCTTGTTTGTGAACGCCAAGCTCTGTCTCCTCATGACTCCCTCTCTCACTCCCCACCGCAGCCGCCTCTCTGCCCAGGCTCTCGGGGAGTCATTTGCGGTAAAGCACGTGAGGCGCGTGTGTAACTGTGAAAGTGTGATCACTGCCTCGGACATTTGATTTGGCAAATGACATTTTTACAATAGCATTTGCAGAAATCTGGTGGGCACCTTTCCTGACAGTTCTAACTGGAGACAAAAATAGAAACATGGAGAGCAACCACCAAAATTAATGGAGCCAGATTATTAAACACTAAAATACCCGCTCCTGACTCTGCAGCCAGTCACAACTCATAGATGTTTTATTGTACTAGCAAGAAACCACAGCACAGCTTGAAGTGTGACTTTGAGGTCATTGAACACGGGGAATTCTCCAACTGTTTCGCAGCTACCACAGAGTATGTGTGTGGAGCCTGCATATTTGCAGGGAGGAGAAAAATCTATGTTTTAAAATTAGCCAGTTGAAATTTTCCAATAATAGAAAAATTTAAGATGAAACTCATGAATATATGCTTCAGGGCATCTACTACATATCGGGACTAGAACAAAGGACCTCTGGCTTTTAGTGAAATATGTGTTCTGTTCCTTGAGCTGTTTGTTCCCACTCATCTCAGGCTTCCTGCTAGCCCATGGCTACCAGAAGGAAAGCAGTAAGAATAAAACATTCTAATATCTGAACTGTGTTGCCTTTTATGGAGTCCTGGCATGCTAGTTCAAGTGTTCCAAAATATCAGATATTTTAAGCTGGTATGGCTTGGGTGCTAGCAAAGAGAACAGAGCCTGCCCTTTGCCATCCAGGGATCTTGCGGGAGGTCTGAGTCACCCAGAGAAAGGAACAGGGTGGCCACAGTAACAAAGGAACATTCTGGGATTAGAGGGGGATGATTGTTTATCAACTGATCAATTGTTATCAGTGTGAAGGTAAAGAACAACCTCCTACAAATTTATACCCCAAAGCTCACCTCGAGTATAACAACCTATAGATGCAGTTTACCATGAGAGGTATGAGTAGGGACTCTCTTTGGGGTAAGATGTGAATTCTCCTAGAGGTCCCTTGCTGTAGCTCCTCAAGGTGCTGTGAAACCTCTGATCTGTAGCACTGTTCACCTGGTCCATAGCCAACTGTGTGTGGAGTGTCTCACCTGGGGCTGAGGGTATGTCACTAAATAATTAGCCCCTCACTCACTAAAGGAGGAGTTTCCCCAGTCATTTCCAACACAAGTTGCAGCATATTTATAGGAAACACTACTTAACAGGAAACAAATATATTCAGAGACATTCATACAAACAGATTTTCTGCTCAATAGACAATATTCGCTCAGAACTTAGCTTTGGGTGTCCCCTAGGTAATTCCCATCACACTTTGTGATGTAGCTGCCACAGGTCACAATGGTTAATTCCTATAGTGAGGAAAGAATGATTAAAAATCCATAAACTGTCTTTGTTTAGCTCAGAGGAAACAAAATGATAGCCTTCAGAACAATCTATATTCTTGGATTAGTTGTCAATAATTAAAACTCAAATATCATATTTAAATAAAATTTTAATTTCCCAATTTGCTTAAAAATTGAGTGATCTGTCCATCCTAGGCCTGCCATGACAATAGTCAAAGTGAGGAGAGGTTGGCCAATTCACTACAATCCCCACCTACTTGACTGATTTCTGTTACCAGTCTGACCTCTATGGGCATTTCAGTTTCTGACCCTTGATTTTGTCTATTGCCAAGGCCAGTTTCTTTCTGTAAGGAAAAGCCTCTGTATTGATTAAAAGTTTTCAGGACATTAACCTGAATTTTCTTAGCCTTGGTCACTGGTTGTGAAATTCAATACTCAAACTATCCCAAAACATCTTCAATTGCTATTCAGGTCAGATGCATTTACTTAAACAAACAATTAGCCTTGGCATAAAAGGCTGAAAAGAAATGAAGTTCATGAATCTGCTACTTGTTCTTCCCTAGATGATGCCATTAGTCAATGTCCAAGTGTTGATGTGTAGCAAATATTGTGCCAATTCTTGTACCAAGGAGATTGGAGACAGGAATGTCTAATGTTTCAGAAAGCTCAAAGGAGAAGAGGGTGGGAGTGGCTAAGAAATGGTAAACTTTCTAAATGTCTACTATGCATACGATGCCTTACCAGACAGGCCATGGGCTTGGAGGGAGGTGTAGAGATTTAGAGAAATGGACCCCAAAATAATACAGGCTATATAGTTGACCCTTGAGAAACATAGGGATTAGGGGTGTTGACACCCTGTGCATTTGAAAATTCACATACAACTTTTGACTCCCTCAAAGCTTAATTACTAATAGCCTCCTGTTGATTGGAAGCCTTACAAATAACATAAACAGTTGATTAACCCATATTTATATGTACATGTGTTATATACTATATTCTTACAGTAAAGTAAGATAGAGAAAGGAAAATGTTACTAAGAAAATCTTAAGGAAAATACATTTATAGTACTGTACTGTATTTGCCCAAAAACTCTACATATAAGTGGACCTGCATAGCTCAAATCCATGTTATTCAAAGGTCAACTGTATATATGAATATGAGCAGACATATATATATATGTAGCATATATATGTCATATATATGACATAATTGCCATTGTTGGGAAATCAATGACTGGTATTTAATGTACAAGTATAATTTAAATATTTTGCTTATATTTTATTTATTTTTTAATTATTTTTAATGTTTATTTTTGAAAGAAAGAGAGAAAGAGAAAGAGAGAGAGACTGAGCATGAGTGGGGGAAGGGCAGAGAGAGAGGGAGACACAGAATCAGCACAGAGCCCGATGTGGGGCTTAAGCTCATGAGTCATGACATCATGACCTGAGCTGAAGTTGGACACTTAACCAACTGAGCCACCCAGGCACCCCTGTAGCTTAAATTTTAAATGGGAAAGACAAATTCACTATGTTATCTAAAGTCTCCTGGATGACTAAGTCAGTTAACTGTCCAGTTCTTGATTTTAGCTCAGGTCATGATCTCATGGTTCAGGAGATCGAGTCCCACATCTGGCTCTGAGCTGACAGCATGGAACCTGCTTGGGATTCTCATTCTCTGTCTCTGTCTCTCTCTCTCTCTCTCTCTCTCTCTCTCTCTCTCTCCCTGCCTCCCCCACTCACATGTGCACTCTAAATAAATAAACTAAAAAAATACTAACATCTTTATAGAAGATTCATAGACTATCAGAAATATGCACAAACATGCTGAAAAACATTCATACATATTTAGGTATTTTCACCTCTCTGCATGGAAGCAGCCACCAGTGTTGCTTGTAGAGTATTCTCTATGAAATTTGATTCAAGTTTCCCAAAAGGGAAAAGATAGTTGAATTAAAAGTCCATGCATATTGTACCATTGTTTACAGTGACGGGGAAAAGAAGACAATGTAGACATTACTCACAAGCTCCCATTCCCTTTCTTTTCTCCAAAGCCCTATACTTTCCCTACCCTAGAAAGTACCTTCCCCAAATCCAAGATCCAGTATATGTCCCCCACCTTGGAAGTCATAAAACATGAACTGGAGCTGAACTGAGTGCTTCTCCTCCTAAACAAGAGGCTTATCCAAATGTAAGAGTTAAAAGAAAGAAACAAACACTAATTTTCAAGCATTTATAGAGTAAGCCTTTTCTTTCACAGCTTAAGCAAAGACTTGACTGAAACAGATATTCTTACTAAATCTAAAGGGTAGCAAAAAAAAAAAAAGCCATTTTGACTCAGTTGTTTTGTAAAAGATTGGGAAAGGATGAGTTATTGTACAATTACATAAAATAAATAAATATTTATTGAATACCTACTGTGAACTAGGTTATGTGGTAGATACTGGGGCTTTAAAAATGTGGCCCCTGACATAAAGGACCCAGTCCAACAGAAGTCAGACATAATAAATGCTAGAATAACAGTACATACCACATGGAAATACTTCAGAAAAAAAGCAGAGTAGATGTGTTAATTAATTAGCTACTACTACATAACAAAGCACCCCCAAATTTATACTCAAAACACCAACAACTGATAATTGCTCACATGTCTAAGGGTCAGCTAAATGGTTCTGCTGATCTTAGCTGGGCTCAATTATGTGTCTGTGATCAGATGTTGGATGTTTAGTTCAGGATAGCCTTGGCTGCATCAACCTGGGCTCACTTGGTTCTGTTCCACTTGTCTCCTTTTCCTGTAGGATTCCAGGGATGTGACCTCAGGAAAAAAATGCAGAGGATCAAGGGGTAAAGAAAGCAGAAACTGCCCCACGCTATTTTTAAGCCTTTGCTTAAATCAAGTTTGCTACTTTCCCATTTACAAAAGCAAGTCCCATGAACAAGCCCAGTGTCAGTTTGAGAAGAAACCATCAACTAACAGAATAAAAGACATAGACACAGGGATGCCATTTAATTTGGGTCATTGATGCTATCACACTACCATAGTGGAGAAAGAAGAAAGAGTATGTGTGCTGGTTTTCATAGGATGAATAGAATTTAACAAAGTACAGACAGGGAAAGGGATTCCAGAAGCAAGAAGAACAGAAGCACAGTTTGTCCACCATAAAGGAGAGACTGGAAGAAAGAAAGGAACCAGGAACTAGGAGATCAGTTAGGAGCTATTGCAGTTGTACAATTAATTAATAATAATAATAATAAAGACTCAAGGGAGGGTGGCAGCAGCAAGGAAGGCAAGAAGGGGAGGGATTCAGAGGCATCACAAGAGCAGAATCTGTAAGAATGAATGGATGTCAGAGTGGGAAGAGAAAAGAATCAAATATGAGCTATTCGTACGTTGAGACTCTGAGTTGATGACAATGATAGTATAGGTCATGAAATGGATAAGATGCAGGACAAGTTCTGCTTTTGGTGTGTTGCTCTAGAGGTATCTGCTATAGTAGTGAGATCTAGTAATCTGCCATATAAAGAAGAAGATTTTCAAAGATTAATGCACATTGCTCAGGGCAGTTGTGGTAAATTGGAAAGAGCCATGACTATGGAGCTAGAACTGCTGGAGTCCCAGCTCTTCCCCTTATTAACAGTGTAAAAATGTGAGGATAAAGCAGAGAAGAAAATGGCAACACAGGGGGTTACCGATTGTTCATTTACTGATATGTTCTGAATCCTCTGCTTTAGTGCAGCCTCTTCCTTCAGCCTACATCACCTGTTCATTTTTAAAAACCAGCCATGCCTACAAAATTCTAGGGGAAATAAAAAAGATCTGTGCATTCAGAGGGACATGCATTTCACCTACAGGTTTCAGAAACCATTTGGGATTTTTTTAATATCAATGAGCTCTGTCAGATAAGCGACTGCTATAATTTTTTTCTTTAAGCCTTTAAGTTATTGTAATTTTAAAAATAACCTCAGCTGTTTTGCATTTATATTAAGACTTATTTTTGCATTATTATTTCATCAGGAAAAACTTGACTCAAATAACTTTTAGATATGATTTCAAAAAGGTTACTGAGTTTGTAAATGTGATTAGATTGGATTTGGATGCTAAAAACTTTTCCAGAGAAACATATGTACAATTTTATGTTGAAGGTACATAGAAAAGCAGAGAGCTGTTATACCAAAACTGACTCCACAGACCACCTTCATAAGCATATCTATTACCAAAAAAATTGAGGTTAACTCTGGAGTGAAGAGAGCACAGAACTACTGAGGAGTCTTTGAAATAACCACATTTAGTCAGGCCAAACACACTCCTGGATAGGACTGAGTCTGAGCTGGGTTTAAGGGAGCAGAGGACAAGAAAGAGAAAACAATACAAAATAAGTGACTAGGGAGATGGCCTATGATATACTGCATGACCAGCAAGCATTTGTTACTGGAATAAAGAGTTGAATTGAGGGCAGAATTCCAAGGCCATTGAAAGCCCCTGAACCTACATATGAAGATCAAACTCATTCGCCTTTGGCCTTTGCAGCGTTTCTAGACCTGTGCCTTTCCTCTCCAAACTTCTCTCTCCTTATTCCAGTGAGATGACTCCACCTCACTATCCCACCAGCCTACCATACTTCAGAACTGGGGTTGGCTTCCACCTATAGTCGGGAGTATGGCTCTCAATGGTGGCTATGTAGTAGTGTCACCTGTGAAGCTTTGTCAGTCCAGCTATTGTTTTTAATATATCTGTCATCCCTCTCCAAAAGGCGGAGGACAGATATATTAAATTCCTTGGCATTAGTCTAAATTTAATGCAAGTTTGTGAAGACAATAGTGAAGAAATCAACATTTATTCTGAGGGTGATTTTAATCACTCTGATAATGATTGGCACCTCCCTATGAAAACATGATACATAGGTCACAAAGAGAGACATGCATTTCTCTTCCTTGTGGCAGATTAATGACTTTTTGAAAGCTGCCATCTTCAAGAGGTTGCATGTAGAACCACAGGGAGAGACTACGTAAGAATAAATGTCAGTGATTCTCTCCCAGTCTTTCAGCATCTCTTGGAAAGGCTTGCTAGGTCTATAACTCAATTACATTCACTGTGGGGCCGTGCTCTAAAAAAGGAAGATGGTAGGTTTCTGTTCTCCCTTTTAAAGGGGCGAGCATGAGAACACCCTTTTTAGCGCAAAACAGTCCAAGTCTTGTTGCCAAATAGTCTGTATGTAGGTGCCTGCTGTTTATAGTCATTAGTTACACAAGCCACAACAGTGAGTGTAAGGACAGCCCTTCTCCCTGGAAGGAGGGTGTCATCAAGCATCCCCACAACCTCCATCAGGTTCAACGATTCACTAGAAGGACTCACAGAGTTCAGAAAAACTGTTAGACCCACTGTATAGTTAACCACAGTGAAAGCATACAGATTAAAGTCAAGAGAGCCCAAGCATAAACTTCCAGTTGTCCTCTCCCCGTGGAGTTATACAGACAGCACTGAACTCTCCCAGAGCCAATATGTGACAACACATACAGAGTATAGCCAACTAGGGAAGTTCGCCAAGCTTTAGAGTTTAGGGTTTTACTAGGGTTTTACACATAGTCATGGAGTACCCTTGTGGCTGATCCTCATTACCCAGCCTCCAAGACCACCAGAGCTCAAACTGATACTACATGGTCCAAAACCCCCTCCACAAATCACACTGGTGTAGTTCAAGGCCACAGGTAAATAAAGACACTCTCGTCAAGTAGGATATTTCAAAGTCTTAGAGGTTATCTCTCAGGAGTCAGTCAAGGGCCAGACCTTTCTCTGGGAATGTGCAGGGTTTGAGCATCCCAAACTTGCTGAGTCAAACCTTTACAGCACCAGAGAGAAGCAACTCAGGATACACTTTCAAGGTCATTCACTGGAAAAATCCTGCTTGTCTTTCCATGAGGGGAAGGGAGCTCTGCTCTGGGGGTCCCCACATTCTTTATTCTTACAGTGAAGGCCAAAACTAAAGTCCAACCATACATACCTTTGAGTTCACAATTTTATGTCTTTAAAACATAGTACTCTGCAATCTCACATGTAATAGAAAAGAATAATGTATATGCCAAAAAATAGGAATGAAAATCTAAGTCTTTCAGCATTTTCTAGGCTTATTAACCTTCTGCTAAACATTTTGAAAAGTCAAGAAATAATCTTTTGTCTTGAAATAGTCTTTTCAGTATTTTGAAATAATCTTTTCAGTATTTTCTTTCCTTCTTCCATATATGTGGACATCAGATTTTTGAGAGAGAGAGAGAGAGAGACAGAGAGAGAGAGAATAGGAGGGGCAGAGGGAGAGGGAGAGAGAATCACAAACAGGGTCCGTGCTGTCAGCATGGAGCCTGATGCGAGGCTCCATCTCATGACTGTGAAATCATGACCTGAGCCGAAATCAAGAGTAAAATGCTTAACCAACCAAGCCACCCGGGCGTCCCCATCCCCAGAATGGGTCATAGAAATAGCCAGTGTTGAACTTTTGGGAGGCTTCAAATGCAAGTCAAAACATCTTAATACAATTCTTGTAAAGAGAGACTAATATACATAAGACAATACATTCCCTCAGATTATATGCTAATCTGTGAAATTTGTGAGTTTTTTAAATACAAAACTCTGCAAACCTTTATCCATTTTTTGCTGCTTACTTTAAAGTGCTTGATCTAGGTTGATTTATTTGCATTTGGATTTAGTACTTTTACCAAAGGGTGATGGTAGCTTCTAGATATGCTAAGAATCCTATCTTTTATGCACTGAGAGGAAAACAATCTACAACATTCAGAGAACCGAAAAAAGATTGGAAGTTTGCTTTGAACTGGGACTCTGCTACACCGTACCCAAGCCCATGCCAAATTTGTACAGGTGTACACCACATGAACAGATGAACAAATGTGATTATAAGAGCTCTTAGGATGCACCTGAGCCCACAATGCATTTCTCCCAAAGTGGACTTGTGCATCTGTTATAAACTTGAAGTATTTGTTTACTTGCCAACAAAAAGCTACTTAAATTGCCAAGCATGTACCCTATTAGGTCTTATGATTTTAAAAAGAAGAAAAAAAGAAAAAGGACAAGATGAGATGACATGACAGGAGTGTCACAATGTGCTCAATGTCTTTCAGGGACTACAGAGCTCAACAGAAGAGGCACAAGATTTGAGGTGTCTTAACTTTCAGAATATTATGGTGATATATCACCATCCTTTTGTTCTGAGAATGCATTGTCATGTAAGGAGAAAAATGTTGAATTATAAAGGTTATTCAATGTGGCTTTTGTAATAAGGTGTGTTGAAAGTAAAAAATATATATAATATATAAAAATATATCAAAAGTATATATATATTTGGAAAATAAATATGGGAAAGATGTTCCCTACTCCAGACCCTAGACATTATGAAAGATATTCTTTTTATATGGTCCTTCTTCTCCTTCTTAGTAATATCTATGCCCCAGATTCTTGCCTCGCCACCCACTTTGCAGTACCCTAAACCTGTTTTTCTCTACACTCCTACAATTTTTCATTTATTAAAAAAATAGCTTTTAGTGCTCAATCAGTCCCTGCCCCCATGGGGCTTAAACTCAAGTGGGCAAAATAGATCATTAACATACATATATGCAAATAAGTATGTTAGAAGGGGCTGAGTGCTATAGAGAAAAGTAAAACAAGGTAAAAGGGATGAGAAAGAGCCAGAGGACTGGCAAAAACTTTCCTGTGATGCCTGGGTGGCTCAGTCAGTTAAGCATTAGTGGGTTTGAGCCCCCCATCAGGCTCTGTGCTGACAGCTCAGAGCCTGGAGCCTGCTTTGGATTCTGTGTCTCCTTGTCTCTCTGCCCCTCTCCTGCTCTCACTCTCTCTCTCTCTCAAAAATAAACATTAAAAAATTAAAATAAAAAACTTTCTTGTGTTCCTTCTGTTTTCCTTTGTGCTTCTTAGCTGTACTGACTCAGCTTGATTTGTTGCTAGAAGAAAGTGATCCTCTTTCTTTCTCCCTTGGCTTCCCACTGGTGTGTACATTGTGCCAATAGTAATAACTGATAAATTTACTGTATTATTTCTTTTAATCCTCAAAACAACCTATTTGAAGACAATAATCCTCAGGAAAGTGAATAACTTGGTGAAGGTCAAGTAGCTACTTAGTAATAGAATAGGAATCTGGAACTCATGTTCTCTGAAACCATGTTACCTAGACTTTTGTGCCCATTGTCACTCCCATTGTTTGACTCAAGAAAGAAAAACTAAAGATATGAATATCAGGCCAGTAGATGGAGGAGAGAGAGTCCCAAGCAAAATGGCAACTGTACCATTCATGAAGTCAATCAGTGAACTGTTTTAGTGCATACCATGGCACTCAACAAATCATTCAACAAATTCAACTTATTGAGTGTCTACTGTACTATGTGCTAGGTGCTGGGAGTCACCATCTACTTTGTACACAAATAAGATATGTTAGATTCAAATCAATAGACAGTGGCAGGCTGAGAAATGCATGTTTTAAATGAGAACAGAATATCATATTAATAATTCTTGGATGTATTACTTTGATGGAGTCTAGAAAAAATTATTCCTATATGGAAAGGAAGAAGAAATAAAGGACATAGGAAGTGTAAATAAATTAAATTTGAAGCTAAAAGCAGCATTAAGTTTTAAATCAGACAGTGTTCACCATTACTTTAATAGTTCAGGAAGGTGAAGTAAGGCAATAGCATTAATCACTATAAACTTCTCCTAAAAAAACCTTAAAGAGAGACCTTGTGGAAAAGAGCTATGGTATAATGGATCAAGCACAGGACCTAAGACTTTCCTATCCTGACTCTGTCATTTAGCAGTTTTGTGACCTTTATCTATAAAATGAAGTTAATAATCCTTACCCAGCGGGGGTAGAATTGCATAAGGTCACACATGTGAATGTGGCATCAAGTGAACATTTTTGTCAGAGCTCTTGCAACTGCAGGGGACAGAAATGCAACTCCAAAGGTTACTTATTGGCTTGCATGAATTTATAAAACGCAGTGCTAGTGCTTTAGGTATGCCTAGAGGCGAGAACGCAACTGATGTCACAAAGAACCGGGCCCTCTCCATCTCTTGGCCATGCTCTCATTTGTGCTAACTTTATCCTCAGGTTGGCTCTTCCCTTGAGGGAACAAAATGGTGGCTGGCAGCTCCAGACTCATATCTTCAGTTACACAGCTTTTTTTTTTTTTACCATAATTCATCCCCAGGTTTAATAGGGTCATCCTTGGCCTAGACTGGGTCATGAAGCCACCTCTAAACCAGTCATTATGGACAAAGCAATTCTGCACTTTGATTTACCTGCAAGGATATATGCCTTGCTTGGAAGCCAGAGAAAAGTCAGCTTCAATTGATCTACAAACACTGAGAGAGGAGAGAGAATGAGAGAATGAGAGAGCGAGAGAGAGAGAGAGAGAGAGAGAGAGAAAAAGGGTCATGTCCCAGGGGAAAACCCAAAATACTGTTGAGAAAAGGAAGAACGTAAGATTACAAATGCAAACTAAACCCACCAGTATGGGAGTTTGGTTAGTATTGTTTCACCTAGATCTGCTGGATTTTTGTGTCATGTCTCTGAATACACCAGAAATAGAATATAGAACCCAGCTCCTGTGCTAATCATGTTTTCTAAATAATATTTCTTTTAGGGGGAAATGTAATAATAATACTGCTTTCTCTGAGTATAAAGAGCCCACTCAAATAGCCTTGTGCTTCAGAAAAAAAATTCATCACTAAGCAAGAAAAATGCATTTCTTGCTTGGCTCATGAGCTCAGAAGAGGATATTGAAATATTAATATTTAGTGCATGCACCTAGAAACTACCCTGTATGCATAAATATGCCTTAGCATCTCCATTTATACCTACATCAAGGGAAAAATTAAATTATGATCTACTGCTGTGAAGAAATGAAATGAAACACCAGACATATATTAAACTTAAAGAATAGAAATGAACCCACAACACAAGAAAATTTGGAATCTCACATACTCTCCTTTCCTTAATATGGGTCTCTATGCATCCCTGTCTGTTTCTATTGACTAGTTATGAACTTGGTAATATATAAAATTAATAGCTTTTTACCTTTCCCTTTGCCTAAAGAACTTGATAATGCAAGTCTCTCCAATCTTAAGCACAGCATCTTTCTCTTTCTACTACTCCATTCCTCCCTTGTTTCACAGCCAAGATTCTAGAAAAGGAAGATTACACCGGCTCTTTCTACTTTCTTGCCCTTGCCCCCATTCAAGCTCATGAAAACCTAGTTTCTGTCTTTATCAGTAGTGAGAGTTTTCCAAGCTCAACAGATCCTTTCCAATCTTTATTTAATGTGTCTGTAGCATTCTCTGCTTCTGGAAATTCTTCTTCCTTCTTGATTTCCATCTCATCAGTCTCCCCTGATTTCTCTCTACTTCTTTGAGTGACTCCATCCTTCCACCTGTCCTTTACATATGGGCTCTCTGGGCTGGTTCTTACTCTACATATTCTCCCCTGATCTCATGTCTTCCCTTGCTCTGCATATGCTGACAGCTCGAAGGACTGAAAACCATCCCTTCAAATTAACAGCTAGAAGCTCATTAGTGACCTTGACAAGAGACATTTCTGTAGTTAGGGCAGAAACTAGAGTCTGGTGGGTTAAGGAATAAATAAGAAGTAAGAAAGTAGACATAGAGAGCATAAAACCATTTTTTAGAGAACTTGAATGATGCAGCTGAAATAGCTAAATGGAGATGAGGGGTAAGGGAAAGTTTGTTTATTTGGGTGGTTGAGTGGGTGGTAGTTTCTAAGCTGGGAGAAATCTGAGACTGTTTAGTAAAGGGAGTAAAAGCAGTACGGAATTAGAATTTGGAAATCCAGGAATCAGAGAGTGGGGGTGGTGGTAATGCTGGCTAAGCTTCCCATTGCTGCCGTGTTCTATCAAGAACACAGATTTGCGTGCGTGAGCTTTGCCCCCTTCACTTCTAGCGTCTTCAGTAATTCTTTATTGTGCACGGGTTAAAATTTAATCCTCAGCTTTGCATTTAAATGATCTCCTCAAGGTCTGATTTTATCCCCCCCACATTACATCCCTCAAGTCCTACTAAAAATGATGTTAGAAGTCTTTCCTTACTTCTTTCTTTCCTTTCTTAAGACCTACCTCAGGTTCGGTACCTCTTAGTTTTCCCCAACTACCTTGGTTCTCAATAGTCACTCCTTTTATGGCATTTCTGTAGGATTGATATGGTTCTTCATTTTTCTGACTCATGTAATAATTTACCCACTTATCTAGATGTTCCTGCCCCCTAAATCAGTTAGTTGTAAGCCCATGAAGGGCTTTGCCCATCCAACATCAGCAGAATCTCTCCATAGATAGTGAGGCCCTTGTAATAGGGACAGCTATGATACAGCGGTCTTGTAAGCATTGGAAAAGGCTGAAATTGACTCTATGAAGGTCACTAGTGACCTTGTGAAAATAATTGACAGGTAGAGTAAGGAGCAGCAGGAGACAAATAAGACATATGACAGTGAAGGGGAATGCACAATCTTAGAAGGGTCCATGACTTTTGATAAACAGTTATTGAGCAACTACTGTGAACAGAGTACTGTCCTGGATATGAAGACACAGCAGTGAACAAAGAAGAACATTTCTCTGCCTTCAGGGAGCTTATGTCCAGAATAGCAGATAGACATTAAACATGTAATCTCATAGGTGACAAGTGGAAGAAAAAGGAGAGTGCCAGGAGGGAGTACTGACTGTATACTCTACATTTCTGGTGGCTTGGGCACAGCCTGATGTGTAGTGGGCACTGTTTCTCTGAAAAGAGGGAGAGAGAGAAGAGAAAGGAAGAAAGATAAGAGGACAGAAGGGAAGGAGAAAGGACATTGATTATGAATCCAAACACCTCCTATGTTATTGATGGTTAGGATAAAAACTGCAAAGTTTAAAAAAGGTTCAACCCATTCGTTCACAAGACTGATCATCATTAGATACCTACTGCATGTGTGGTACTGTGATGGCATTATTTTCTATTTATTACAGAGGATTTTAGATTGTGATGAAAACAGAAGGAAGCCTCCGAACAAAATAACTTCTAGAATCTCTCGCTTGCTTCTCTAAAATCCTGGACCTTGGTCATCAACTCTATTTAATGGGGTCCTACACACATTAGTTGTGAGCAGACATTTATTGCATTGAACTGCTTAACATTAAGGTGAGTTTTTTCAAAGAATCCTAAGTGGAGCAGATAAACAGTAGCCACTAGCTAACTTCAAATTTTCTGTTGGTGAGGCCCAGGGATATACTTCATTTCTAAAAAAAAAAAAAAAAAAAAAAAAAAAAAAAATTAAATTAAATTAAAATTAAAATAAACAAAATAAATAAGTAAATAAGACCAAATTTGGGATACTTCATGAATATCCAAATCCTGAGAAAAGAAAGGATGATAAGTAAGAGATACCTCCATTTGAGCAGCTGTTGGTAAACAGCTACCATATCAACATTTGAAACTGCATCATGTGTCACATTATTTGTCATTTTAATACAGTAATATAACCACAAGATTACAAAGTTAAATTTATGTAAATCGTGTTTTGGAAATTACTGGAGCAGACTGTGGGGGCTGTTTGTACTCAATCTGCTAATGAAAGGACCCATCTCACCAACAGAAAATCAAATGAAGGAAATATTTCTGCTGCGCTTCCTTTGGTCTGTTTTGAAGATGTAAAGGATTCTATTAGGAATGTTTCCCCCAAAGGCTTTAATTTGGAAGAGATGGGGAAGAGAGAGAAGTCTGTGTTCATCCTTTGTTAAAGAGGCCACCTTGGGAGCTGGGGAATGTTCCCTTTGGTTTATGGTCTATTCAACAAGGCTGGTGGTATTTCTGCTCCCAACTGATTAATCTAGCAAACCCCCCAATGTTTTCAAGGAACCACAGACTACTCAGACAATCGTTATGAGAATGATGTCCCTGCATTATGAATCTAACATTCATTTTCATAGATGGCAGCATGACTAATGATGATGCTTCACATTTCTATAACAATTTACAGTTTCCAGACCACTTTCTCATTGATCATTTCATTTGATTCTCATGACAATCCCGTGAAGTCTTGAGGGCAGGAATTATTGTTCTTATATTTCAAATGAAGAAGAGAACTCTAGGCTCCAAAGGGATGTAACCTCCCCAGTCAAGTAAATGGTGAAATCTTAACTGTAACGTAGACCTTCTGATATTGATTTCAGTGTTCTTTCCATAGACAATTTCCCACAATTGTTGCTCAAGAACCATGGTCTTGAGAATTATGCTGTGAAAACAAAATTATTTCTGAGCAAATATATACATATACATATATATACACAGTAATGTATATAGATATGTAGCTCATTTCAGCCAAGGTTCCGTGCAGGAGACAAAAACCACTGTGTTTCAAGCAGAAAAGGAATTAAATACAAGGAATTAGGCGATTACAAAATTTTCAGAAGGGCTGAAGGAAGAAGTCAAGGTCTCCCTAGGCTGCTCAGCTCAAAGAGCCCACACACACAATTGCCAGCATACAGACATCTGGAGGCTGCAACTGTCACATGACCAAGTCGAAACTGTCTATAAATAATCACATCCCAGTGACCTTGCTTACCAGCATCAACAGCAGGAGAATTGCCTGTATCTCACTTTCACTTTCCAAATTTCATAGGAAAGCCATGTGATTGGCAGAACTGAATTCTCATCCAGAACTTCAGTTGCAAGGGAGTCTGAAAAATGGCATTTCTCAGATGGGGTTGAAAGCACCAGTCAGAGTCTCTATCATTGCCCTTTTAAAAATGTATGGCGCTCATTAACATTTTAAGGCTATTTTAAAAATCCTGCAGTAAAGGAAACTATTAAACTTTAACCTCGCTAAACTCAGCTTTTTCCCAAATTGTTTGACCATGGAGCTCTTTATCTGGCAGCCCTTCATTAAGCAGAACACGTTCAGGGGAGATCGTGACACAGCAAGCAGGGTCACCCAGCATTCACATGTGCGCCAACATGTCAGTCAAGTAACCAATAAACATGAACTCAGCCAGCGTCTGCAGCAGCAGCTATGGTGGCCCCTGGGGGCAGCAAGCAGGCCAATTCCAGTCCGCACAATAAACCTGTAATGCAGAACCCCTTTCCTTGTAGTAATTACAATGTAGTTGAAGAAAACACCTATAGGCCTCAGCCCCAGAAATGTAAGACACCAGAATTAATACTAAGCAGGAAATGAGTTAAGACTAGACAATGCTATAGATAGAAATCATTGTCCATCACTGGGGGTCATAAACAGCCAGCAATGCAAATTTTTGGAAGCACTCATCGGTATTGTTGAGTGAGCCAAGCACTCTTTGTTGACAGTTCCCACCACTCTCTCTTATCTCCCATCTGCAAGAATCACAAAATTCTTTTTTTCTCTATGGTACCTGTGGGCACTGCAGATTGACACACCCAGGTGGACACACAAGCAGGTGACATGACTGTGGAATTGGTGGGGTCTGGACTGAACTCTGAAGGCTGAGGGGGGCAGCGTCCTCCACGGTGCTCCTCCTGGACTTCCGCGAGAGTATCTGTTACCTGTGGGAGTGGGCATGATATGGTTACAGAGTTAGCCCTGAACCAACCACCTAGACCTCGTTAAAAACTCTGAAGCAGGCCTCCTCATAGTGGAGAAATATCCAGTGAGAAAAGAGTTTTGCGGCAGGCCTCAACTGTGATTAAGGAGAGAGTGTGCATGTCCCCTAAAGCAAAGAGGGCTTAGAAGGGGAACCCCATGTTCATCTTCATCACAGAGACAGAACACATAATATATAATGGCTATTGTATCTCATTGTTCTTATGGGGTGTCCACTATGAATAAAGCAGTCTTTTCTGCATTCACATTCAATTTTTAAGCAGCTTAAGTGAAATAGTTAAAATACAATTCCTGGGGCACCTGGGTAGCTCAGTCGGTTGAATGCCTGACTTTGGCTCAGGTCATGATCTCATGGTTCATAAGTTTGAGTCCCCCATATCCAGCTCTAAACTGATAACTCAGAGCCTGGAGCCTGCTTTGGATTCTGTGTCTCCCCCTCTCTCTCCCTCCCCTACTTGCACTCTGTTTCTTTCTCTTTCAAAAATAAATAAAAACATTTTAAAAAATAAAATAATAAAATACATTAATTCCTCATGCACCCAGGTTTGGAAATCTTATCCTATAACCATTTGGACACTTTTCTCCCCTCACTCCAGCCCACACCCCACTTTCTTATATTGAAGAAATATAATACTTGCAGTCCATTTTTTTAATGCTTTCAAAAGAAATGGATTTTTAGGAAGACTTAAATGCCCTAAGGATCAGTAATTAGGGAACATAAAAATGAAGGTTTTATTTTAAAGATAGTAGCATTACTCAGGGCCATAAGAACTGTCTTTGGCAGGGGTGCCTGGGTGGCTCAGTGGCTAAGTGGCTGACTTCAACTCAGGTCATGATCTCATGGTTTGTGGGTTCAAGTCCCACATCGGGTTCTGTGCCGACAGCTCAGAGCATGGAACCTGCTTCGGATTCTGTGTCTCCCCCTCTCTTTGACCCTCCCCCACTCATGCTCTGTGTGTGTCTCTCTCTGAAATAAATAAACATTAAAAAAAAAAAAAAGAATTGTCTTTGGCAAACTGAAGAGATATTGTGAATGAAAACCCTTCAGTTACAATCTCTTTTTACCCTATTGTTAACATTGTTTTCAAGAAGATCACTGTGGAATAAGAAACTGCTCACTGTAAATGTTGTAATCTAGATGGCTTTTACCATAATCACTAGTGAAGTGACAACTAGTTGAAAACCAAGCATGCCATTCATTGTCTTTGAAATGGAGAGTTAGTCTGTATTCAGAAAACAAACAAATGAAAAACCCACATATTTCATTCATCACCAACTTCCTGGAAGTTAATTAATATTGCTTTCCCTCTAATAGCAAACCCACATACATATCAATAGTAAAGAATACCCCAAGGCACTCCGAAAGTGAAAGGAAAACCTGGGCCCAGGATTGGAGCTCTGGCTTCCAGAGTGTACCTGGAACACATTAAAACCAATACTCCTCAGACACCGGCTCTTTGTTCACTCAGTACATATGTACTGAGTACCTACTATGCACCAGGCACTGAGAAAGGCACTGCTATACAACAGTGTATTAAAGAGATGTGTCCCACCATCTTGGAGTTTACAATCTAGAGGGCAAGTCAGACAATCAAATGAAGTGAACAATCAAATGAGAACAATGGGAGAAAGCAGAAATTTACCAAGAAAGGGTTGTAAGGATAATGTCTTTCAGGAACTAACATTTGCACTAAGATGTAAAGGACTGAACTTCCTTAAGAGAAGACACAGTGAAGAACAAGCCATTGCAGTAGGAAAGAGTGGCATGTTTTAAATCCTAAAATGAAGCCATTGTGAGCAAAGCAGATAAGAAAAGGGAGATGATGAGGTCGGAGAGAGGCTTCATGATAAAAAGCCCTGATTCCATTTTAGGATGAATGGGAAGCCATGTTGCCTTAGTCAGCTCAGGCTGCCTTAATAAAATACCATACACTGGGTAGCTTAAGCAACCAAAATTTCTCATAGTTCTGAGACTGGAGAAAGTCCAAGATCAAGGTGCAAGCCAGTTTAATTTCTGGTGAGAGCCTTCCGAGCTTGTAGATGGCTACCTTCTCACTGGGTGCTCACGTGGCCTTTCCTCAGTGGTCTTGCTTGAAGAGAAAGCAAACTTTCTTATAAGAACACTAATCCTGTCAGATCAGAAACCCACCCTTCTGATTCCATTTAATCTTAATTATTTCCATAAAGATCCTATCTCCAAATACAGTCACACTTAGGGGTAGGGCTTCAAACTATGAATTTGGAGGAGATACATTCAGTCCATAAAAGTTTAAAGCAGGGAAATAATATCATCTGATCATTTAATTTCACTTTTTAAAGGTCACTTTGATGACTATGTAGAGTGTGACTCATTAGGAAAAGGAGAAGAAACAGGGATCAGGAATCCTGAACAGGAAGAAAAATGACTGAGGCGCAGTGGTGCTGGCGGCGTGTAAGAACAAAAAGGGGAAAGAACTGATTAACCAGATTTTTTTTTAATCTTGCTTAATATTTTTTTAAAAAGAAGATCTGGTGTATTAAGAGGGAAAAATCTGGGGCACCTGGGTGACTCAGTCAGTTAAACGTTCGGCTTCAGCTCAGGTCCTGATCTCATGGTTTGTGGGCTCGAGCCCCATGTCAGGCTCTGTGCTGACAGCTTAGAGCCTGGAGCCTGCTTCGTATTCTGCATCTCCCTCTCTCCTTCTCTGACCCTCCCCTGCTCACACAGTCTCTTTCTGTCTCTCAAAAATAAATAAAAGATACTTAAAAAAAAAAGAAGGAAAATTGGGGCAGAAGACAACAGATTATTCACTTTTCAGTGATGTTTTACAATAATACCAGTAAGTGATTTCAGGAGAGAAACAACCTGTGTAGGTCCCCATATGGTAATGCTGCAGGGCTGTTTTGATCATTAGCCTGCTTTTTGTATTATCATTATGATACATAGTCATGGGGAAATCTAGGAGGGCTGCAAGGTTCACTTAAGATTGGCAATTAAACATACAAATGTTTACTGAAACGTGTATTAGGTTCCTATTGCTGTGTAACAAATTTCCACAAAATTAGCAGCTTAAAACAACACATCTTTATTTTCTCACCATTTCTGTGCATCAGCAGCCCAGGAGTAGCTCAGCTGGGCCCTTTCCTTAGAATCTCATAAGGCTGAAACCACAGTGTTAGTAGGACTGGCTTCCTTTCTAGAGTTCAGGATTCTCATTTAAACTCACGTAGCCTTTGGAAGAATTCAGTTCTGTGGTCCTATGAAGGAAGCCCCTGTTCTGCTAGTTGCCAAGTAGGGGCCACTTGCATCTCCTAGGAGCCACCTGCAGCCCTCCTTTTAAGGGCTCGCCAAATTAGGTCAGGTACACCTGATAATCTCCCTTTGCTTGACTCAACTAATTAGTGACCTTGATTGCATCTGCAAAAGGCTTTTTGCCATATAACATGATGCAATCCCAGAAATGATATCTCCTCATAATCACAGGTAACTATGGAACAGACATCCTTTCTACCTCATAGGTATGACTTCATCCCAGTGCACAGTCTTTGATGGCAGCATTCCATGTATCTCTAGGTATCCTGGCAACATTGACTCTGCAGGCCCTGGGCATCCTGGCTATCACACTGTCCTACCTCCCTTGTCAGAAAGAGCAGATGTCCTCCACTCTCTACCCCCAGTCATGCAGCAAGTCCTACATCTCTGACATGACTTCCAAACTCACACATCCACGTGTCACTCCTATGAGCAAACCCTGAAATTTCTACAGTCCGCTGTACATTTCCATATTCTACAGATATATTCTGAGCACCTACTATTTACCAGATGTATTGTTCACAAAAGTGAACAATATATAAAAGATCCTGCTCTGATGGAACTTACAAGAGGACAGGAGAGGCAGAAAATAAACAGATAAATAAATAACAACCAAAAGGCACAATTTAGATAATAGTAAGTGCTAGAAACAAGGTGAAATGGTTGATGGTAACAAAGGAGAGAAGGTCTCTTGGAGGAAATGACATTTGGATTAAAATCTTAATGCTGGGAGGTAGCAACTTGGGGACAGCTGGTGGAGAGGAGAAGGACAGGGCACATGAAAGCGTTCCTGGCAGAGGTAAGAGAGGCTTCAGTGAAGTTGGCACTGGAGTAAAGGAAAAGAACTGCAGCACAGTGAATGAGATAAGAGAGTGGAATGAGGAAGTCACAGAGGTGGGCAGAGGCCAGATCAAGACAGATCTCCAGGCACAGGAAGATTATGAATTTTAGTTTCTAAATCATATCAAAATTATTTCAAGCATCATCTGCCCTCAAACTATTCTTGTTAAATTTCCCATCTCTGCCAAAATCTAGAGTGGAGATTTTTACCTCCATTCTACCTATCACTTGGCTCAAAATTTAGTTTTTAATTTGACTTCTTATACCCTCTCACCCTATATAATCAATTACCTCAATTCTCTTGTCATCCTTTCATCTCCTCATCCTTTTACATTCCTAACGTGATGACTCTACCATAGACTTTTGCCACCTCATGCCTGGACTATTTATTGTAGTAGCACATAATTTTTATTTCTCCTTGTACCAATCCATCAAACACAGTTACCATTATCATTGCCTTCAGTCATCATATTCACAGGGTTACTCCTCTGTTGACAAGCTTCCAGTGGATGCCTATGACATAAAGCATCAAGACCATAGTCCTTGATAGGAGAGAAATTCAAGGCCTTCAGCCCCTTGATAATTGAACTTAATGTGAATTCAAACCGTCTCCCTCCATACTCCCTTTCCATCTCTTTCCCAAACACAGCTTGCTCACTTTCTCCTTCTTGCCTTTTTTCACACTGTCCTCTTTGTCCCATCTTTACAAATCCAAAGTCGATTCTGTGGAATCCAGTTCAACATTTAGCTATTTCTTCCTTCTCAAACTCTAGAAGAGCAGTTTTCAAAGTGTGCCCCCCGGGGTCCTGACACCATGTCAAGAGGGGTCTGTGAGGCCTTCCTTTCCAACTACAGAGCTGGTGAGTCCAGATTTCCTCCGCATCTTTCAACCAAGGCAGCATATCACAGCGGATAGACTGCAGAAGTGGATAGTATACCAGACACTATGGAGGTTTGCAAAAATGTAAAACAATGTCACTCTTCCCATTAAAGATTTCGTTTTGAAAATCCCAAATAAAAACAAAACTGTACTTAGATAAGGACAGACTTTATTCAAAACGACTTGTAATGAGGGGAGTGATTTCACCTCAGGACCTGCACATGTCTCAGTATTATACTGAAAGAAGCTTCTCTTATATAGGGCAGGGTAAGCAGGGACTTGATGCGGGGAGGAGGGCAGGCTGATGTGGTGAGAAGGTGGTAAAATCAAGATACCTCATTAAGAAATGTTTCTTCTTGGAGTTAGCCAGTCTCAGAATGAGCTATTAAGGGTGAGTGACACTCACCTCAGTGCATTAGTGCATGCTCAAATGGGGGGCAAGAAAAAACCTAGAGGCCTGTGGGGAAAAAAGAAATCTTATTAAAATTTGATTAAGCCAAAGTTCAATAGATAAATACTAGGTGATTGTGAGTATTTGGTCAAAAAATATTTTATTTCTTAGGGCACCCGGGTGGCTCTGTCGGTTAAGGGTCCAACTTCAGCTCAGGTCAGGATCATGAGTTTAACCCTCGCATCAGGCTCTGTGCTGACACCTCAGAGCCTGGAGCTTGCTTTAGATTCTGTGTCTCCCTCTCTCTCTGCCCTTCCCCCACTCATGTTCTGTTCCTCTCTTTCTCTCTCTCTCAAAAATAAACATTAAAAAATTTGTAATATTTTACTCCTCATGAAAATTATTTTATGTTTACCTGTAATGGGTTTGTTTTTAATCAATTAATACATATTTTTGAAGTCTCATTTTTGTATTAAATGTCAAATTTGTATGGCAAATATCAATAGATAAAACTCACAACAACAAAAGCTTTTTGGAATCCTCAGTAATTGTTAACAGTATAAAGGGAACCTGCAACCATAATGTCCAAGGACCTCTGCTCTAGATCATTCATAAATTCCCCATTCATCATAGAACAATGATATGATTTAAAAATCTTTTAGTTCAACCTTTTCAATATGGATTGACTTATGGAGGTTATGTGACTTGCCCAAGACCATAGTTAATCAAAAGCACCAATAAGATTAAATACTGACCTCCTTACTTCTAACCCTATGTTGACCCTATACTGCTATTTAGTAATAGCAAATTTGTTTTTCAGATGTGTGTCTATGTCTTGCCCAACCGCTGAGAGCCTGTCTCTGCCTTATGATTCCTTCATATACTTCAGAGCACCTAGCACACAGCCCTAATAAACACGTGATAGGTGTTCAAAATTCTTGTTGGATGAATAGATACAGGAAGGGAGAGAGGAATGGATGAAGGAGGGGAGCTTTTCATTGATCCAAAGCCCTTGAAACCACTGAAGTCTTCCAATACCCACACCTATATCATTCCATGCACATTAATCTCCTAGTAGTTACTCCAGACTCTTGGGGCCACAGAAATATGTTCTTTGAAAACTCCCCAAATCTTCTTGAATAGTCTACAGCCTGAGGTATTGAAAGGGAGACCCACAGAAGCACCTGGCTTCTCACCATCTTAATGTGCACAGCTCACCACAGATCATGGCAAGGATGTCGCTTTTGCTTTCCTCTGTCCCACATTGTTGCCCACACACCCTGCGACTCCACAGTGTCCTAAGTCTTGCAGAGGGTCAACTGGACAAGAGGGAAAGAGACAGGAGTGTGTCAACACAGATAAGAGCTCCTTCAGTCAGGGGGTGCTGGAGCAGAGCTATTGGGGGAGCCAGGGTGAGGAGAAGCTGCTAGAACAGCTTGCTTTGAAAAAGCAAAAGAAACAAGAAAGGCTATCAATCTTCTAAGAAAAAGGAAATAAAAACTAAAAAATAATTGGGGGAAAATCATTTCTTAACAAAAGAAAACTATCCCTTCTTTATTTTGAGGAACATAATCTTGCATAGACTATAGCTGGACGTTGTTCTGTGATCCTAGGAAAGTTATCCAGACCTCAGCTCTAGAAATTAGAACGTGAAGGTGGGAGTCTGTAGGTGGAGTGATATTAGCTTGGATCCAATTGCTGACCACTTCATGACCACTAATGAGGGCTTCAGGGCATATCCATAATGTGTAGGAGGTGATCCATTGGTCATTTGTTTTCCTCAGTCAGGTCTACGCCAGCTAAATTTAGCAAAAGATTAATTAATCCTGCTCAGGGTGCTGGGAAACTCTACCTAAAGCTTGCAGTTCTATCTCATTCCTCCACTGTCTTCACTCAGTTCACACAGGATTCCAAAAGCTATCTCAAATCCATATAAGTAACTCATCCTCCAACTGCTATGACCCAGGGTCCAAGCTACCATTGTTGCTCATTGCATCAGTTAGGACCAGTCAGGAAAACAAAGTCCAAGCTCTGATTCGAGGATTTTAATGTAGAGGGATAGTCATAAAGGTGCTGGAAAAGCCAAAGAGAGAATGATGATACAACCCAGAAATTAGCAGTAGCAAGGAGCCACTATTAATTCCACGACTGAAGGACCTGAGGAAGAGATGGTACTGGTGAAGTGTAAGAACTTGGAAAGCCAGGTAGAAAGAGGAGCCATGGAGAAGAGTACCCTGAAGGATCCAGACCCAGAGACAAAGGGACTATCCAGTGGGTTTGTCCAAGGGGGCTGTCCAGGAGCAGTAGATACCAAAAACAACCAGCTAGGGATGCCCGACAAAGCAGGGAGAGACAAGAGAAAATATCCTGGCTTCTCCTCTCATCATGCTCTGCAGTCTCCCTCCACTGCCTCATGTTGGTTCAGCCCACTCAAAAGCAAATTGGCCAGAGAATTTGGGAAATATACTTTGTTTTTCACGGGAAAGATAAAGAACAGATTTCAGAACAAATAGGCAAATGAGCAACGCATTCACCATCCCCATGGAAATTCCCTCCCAACTGGTCTCCTGGCATTTATCCTTGCCTTTCTCCCAGCCTTTCTCTACATGGAGATCTCTATAAATTGACTTCCATCACTTCTACCCTTCAGCAGCTTTCTGTTGCTTGCAGAAACTCCCTACCATGGTCTACAGGGCCCTGTGTGGTTCTGCCTCTGCCAATCTTCCCAGCCGCATTTCAAGCCACTCTCCCCCTCAGTCACCAAGCTCCAACACGAAATGCTGTCTTTTAGTCCCTGCAGGGCCTTCACACCTGTCCTTCCATCTGTCTGGAAATATCTATTCCCCCTGCTTTGGCTAAATCCTCCTCATCCTATATAGGTCTCAGCTTAAATGTCATTTCTTCAGAGAGTCTTTGTCAAGCTTTCCCCATTTCAATGAGATGCAAAGTTTGTGGTCTTAATCAATCCTTGAGCTTTTCCTTCATGGCACTTTAACATAACTTACAAGTATATATTTACTTGTGTCTCTGATTTTTTACTATTTGACCTCCACCTGTCTAGAAAGACAGACAGCAACAGTAGGTATCTTACTGAGAATTGTCTCTGGGGCAGATGCTGCATTGAGCACTGTGTCTGGCACAGATGGGAACCCACTAAAGAATGGCAGATGAGAAATGCAGGGGGATGCTATGATGGGAACACATTATTTAATTCATATGTTTTTCCAAGGTCCATCCAATCCACCTTCTGACCCTTCATTTACAAACTCAGAACTACCCACCTCTGAATAAATACTCCCGGATGGTTAGTAGATTCACAAACCCGCTGTTGCTAAATTGAGCTTCAAGGATACATTTTTTGACTTCTGTGTTTAGAAGGACAAAAAGTTCATTGTGTCCTTTGGAGAATAACTCTTGCTGAGAAAACAGGAGAATTCTGAGGCCTCCAGTTACCTTTTCATGACAACATGTGAAAAAGCCTCTCCCTTTTTATTTCCAGTCAACACTAGCTTGTCCTTATGTTTTTGTGTGGCTGTGATTCTGTCATGCTTTGTAATGTTCATTTAATAATGTAAGGATATCACAGTATGTTTATATTACTCACAAAATACCATACCATTCTTTCTGGATGTGTATCATATATTTTTTAAAAAGCTCTTTTAAGTAGGTTTTGTTTTTCATGCAGGAAAGGCTACTGGTATAATACAAGTCAAGGACACTTCCATGGTTGTAACCATGGCCCCTCCTTGTGGCAAAACACATGCAATGACTACAAATGCCATCTCTATTTTTGCTTCTCCATCTAACTTTTGCTCACAAGCCAACAGGGGAGTATAATACCCAGGTAGTCTTTGTCTGGAATTTTAGCCATGACTTGGCCTCAATGTTTCCTTACCACCCTACCCAAAGCATTTCCTTAATGGGCCAGCCCTCAAGCCTTTTCAGTACTGTTTCATTATTTTTCATCCTACCAAGCTAAATGTGTTATTAATAACAACAACAACAAAAATTAAGTATGGTGTGCACACTAATGTAAAATTTTGAGTTGGCAATTAGTTAGAATGAAATGCAATTAGATGTTTTCCTTCAAGTCCTAATTTACATGCTGGAAAACATGGGCAAGCTTCACAAGTAATTGCAAAAATAAGCCCTGCTTTCTCTGTTTGTGTGTAAATATAAAGCTTCCCAGCACACCTGCCTTTGCCTAAATAGAATAGAGTCCCAGGGGTCTTCTTGCTTTATGATCACTGAGATACACCGCAGAACAGAAACTGATCAGCATTTTGGTGGAAATGTGTTTTCTCTCCAATGCAGAAGCTCGTTAATTGGCATTGACTTTACCCATGGAAAGCTGGGGTGTATAAACTAAGTGTGACAGAGCTTGATGTAACCCCATGAGGTGAATTAAGACTCTTCAGAGCTCTAGTACCCTTTTTTGTGCACTTAGACTAATAGCTAATGTAGTTCAATCTAGTAAATGTTTCATGGGCATCTACCCTATGCAAGACTGTTAGGAACCCTGGAGGGTACAAATTGAATGAGATAGTGTTGACATCTTCAAGAGGTCACTGTCTAGTAGAGGAGATAAGGCACAGACACAAATACCGTCATGAGAAGGGCTCCACAGGAGGTTGAGTGTGGCGAACCCAAGCAGCAATGCCCCTGGAAGCTGCGTAGCTCCTTGAGGAATGATGAGAAAAGGTAGGAGTGTCTCAGATACCATCTCAATGCCCCAAGAGAGAATCTAATTTCAGCTTAGGTCCCAGTCCAGAAGCTAGTCTAACAGTACAAGGGTATGGGGTGGGGGCTTCCCATTTCTGCAGAAAAGCAAAGGACAGGAAAGGAGAAGGAGGGTAATTTTGCAGAATATAAGAGCAAATGAGAAATCAAGACTTACAAATTTTCTGCCAATAGCATTAAGGGCTCTAATAGAAGAAAAGAACATTTTAGTGCAGATGAGGGATCAAAACAAGAGACACACAGAAAGAATCCAAGAGCGTATAGAACTTGGATGATACAAAAAGAGAAAAAAAAATATCCAGCATGGAGCAAAAACCTTTCTGTTGGCCACACTACTGAGCAGTTTATCAATCCCTTAGTGAGGAGAAAATTGGCCAACATCAGAATCCCCCTATATATAATGTATAATTCCTTATTTATAAATAATTTTGCCTGTTAACTCTACATAGCTCTCATTGCATAGCATGGGTTCAGTTACTGTTTACTTATTTATACCCCCATATTGTTTCAAAAATAACTTGACACGCATTTTTATTACCTTCATAAAGTCCTAAGATAAAGGGCCGCTTTTAGATATTTTCATCTATACAGAAATTTTAACTGGGTGGACCCCACCCAACAGCAGTGATCAAGATTTGAATACTCAGAGCTTGTAAAAACAAATAAATAAGCCCACTACACTGAATTTTGCAGTGTCAAGACTTTGTTGTACCTCAGTGTGCTATAGACTACAAAAGTACAAAGCATTGCTAAGTGTTTTTGCTCAAGATATAAACAAAGAAAAGAAGTTATTCCAGCTGGAGGAACCAGGGAGAGCCTCATTGGGGGAGTACACTTGAAAGATTAGTAGGAAGGTAAGAAGAGAGGAATTCCTGACATGGGAAATGGCATGTACAAAGGACGGAGGTAGGAAGTTACTTGGTGGTATGCATGGTAGAAAAGAAGAAAACAGAGAAATCGTTTATGTCCTCTCTATTTTTTAAAAGTCTTTATTCTTTTTACATATGGGGACTATTCAGGAGATGAAAGCTAGCACAGTACCTACTTCTCTATGGCTGATAATGGGATGCTAACAGAGCCAGCAACACACTAGATAGAGAAGATCCACCCACATAGAGGTGTGGCTTATGAAAGGATTTCTGGTGCAATATTATTCTTAAAAATATCCTCCATCCCTCTACATTCATTTCACCTTAAATTTCTCTAATGGGAGTACAATCTTTCATTTTACAATTGGTAACAGTGCTTTAAAGGTAAATACTCTTGGAAGAGGCTACAGAATGGCCATCATCCCCATGGAAGCATAGATGATGTCATTGTTGCGTGTGGCCAGTTTAGCTAGAGAGGGAAGAAGAAGACAACATAATGGAACAGCAGGCCTGAAACAGGGACAGGATAAGGTCTAGGTTCAAGTTAGGAAACAAGCAGGGAGGAAAGGGTCTAGAAAAAGGTCAGTAGTAAGAATGACTAGTGTGGCCAACACTGTACTTACTTATATGATAATCAGTTCTATGTGCAGAGATGTCCCCCATACACTTGAATGAGGAGGACAGGGAAAATTTAGTTACTGCATTTTGGCATAAGCCTCTAATAATCAGAAGCTTTCCTATAAAACTCAGCATAAAGATGTCCATCCACAGACCTCAAAATCACTTCTTTGTTCCTTGAAGCCATTTCAAGCTTCAATAGGGTCTTTTTATTCTACATGAAAAAAACAAAACAATGGACTGCTGAAAAATTACTTAACGGCAAGCCCCATTTCTTTAAACACGGGCTTATTTTAATTTTCTTTTTTAAATATACAATGGGAAAGTGTGCTGAGGTTTGGGGGAGGGAGCGCTGCCGTACAAAAGAAGAAAATCAAGGACCATAGTGCAAGAGGGGCTTCTAAGCAAGAGAAGTGTGATCAAAGTGGGGCTTCCTTTTCGTGGTAGAGGAAATGTAGGTTGATAAAACCAAGAGCTGCTTTTATAAAGGGAGCATCACTAAATGGACAGGGGAGCGTGGGAGCTGTCAACTACAGTCCCACACTCTGCAGGAGACGTAAGGAGGGATCACAGGTGATTAGAAGTGTTTTGAGCTAACTGACTCTCCCAGGTAAGGTTAAACTTAGCAAGAAGACCCCTGCCAGACTATCGCTCCAGCTTTGATCTGCGCTCAGTAAGCAGCTGGCATTGTGACCCTTTATCAAAAGCATGTGTGAGTGGATGAAAAGATAAAGTGGAAGATGGTAGGTAGGAAGTATCCAGGTGTCCATGGTTAATTGCATTAAGCCTCACTTGTCCGTCTGTGCATTGCATGGGGTCCTTCTTTTAATTTTGTATTCGGACATCATCAGCACCGAGCAAAGGCCAGGGAGGTCCCCACTTCCTTCATCAGTGATCTGGAGATTTACTTATTTCCAGACATCAACTGTATCATTACATTGTCACCACATTCTCTTATGTTCCTGCTGGGAATGCCTTTTAATAATGACTGACTATTCTAATAGGATACCTCCTGGTTTGTTTTAACTTCATTCAAATCAACAAGCAGGTAAGAAATACTAAGAGCCTCGATCAGAGTAATGGTTTTAAGAAAAAAGATAATTCCAAGAAACAAAATAAGGGTGTTAAAATCCACAGGAGTTGGTTATTAATTGGATTTGGCTGACTAAAAAGAGGATGGTACCACCAACTGAGGTGGAAAGTAGACGACCTGTAGAGCTCATGGTGCCTAGAGGACAGAGTATTAATAAAGAAAGGTCAAGCTCTACTATGGCAACAAATAACCCCCAAAATTTCAGTGGCTTAACAAACTCTTTTTTCTGACTCATATTACAGCTCAAGGCAGTTTGGACAGCTCCCTTGGGAAGCTCTCTTTCAAGGAGTGACTCAGGAATACAAGCTTCTCCCATATTATAATACTGCCATCTTGGAGAACTTTGCTTCCAGCCATGAAGTCAGAAGATAGAGATTCATGGAATTGCTGCATATCATTTTCATGCATATCAGTCCATGGGCTAATCCACATTCATTTAATCTCAAACTAAATGCAGAAGAATATAGCAACTATAGTCTGTGTGTCCAGGAAGAGGAACCTGGTTGGATAAGCAACTAGCCTGTCCCTGCCATAGACATCTAAGTGATAATAGAGTAGGGACCTGAATATATCAGTGTAGGATTCAGGGTAAGAGGCATGAGACTGAACTGTAAATATAGATTTGGACATGGTCAAGAACTTAAACCTAGAAAATCTATGAGATCAACCAAGAAGAGCATAGAGCATAAGAAAAGAAGGAAAATCTGAAGAACACTAAGTTTCAAAAAAAATTTTTGAGAGACAGAGACAGAGTGAACAGGGGAGGGTCAGAGAGAGAGGGAGATACAGAATCTGAAGACAGACTCCAGGTTCTGAGGTAGACGTCAGCACAGAGCCGGATACAACCACAAACCTTGAGATCATGATCTGAGCCGAAGTTGGCCACTTAACTGACTGAGCCACCCAGGTGCCCCAGAACACTAAGTTTTAAAGAGCCAGGGAAGGAAGAGCCCCTGAGAAAGTTAGCCAGTATGGCAAGTCACCAGGGACAAGGTGAGGAACACAGAAAATAAAATACATAATTTTCTTCTAGTAATTAAGAGTTCAGCATTTATTTATTAAGAGAAGCTGAATAATAGTGAAGTAACCATATTTATAGAGGCGGAAATGTTAGGTCATTCTCATTAGGAATTTTTATTTCTTCTTGATAATAGAGGAATGCTAGAATCTTCAATTTACAGATGGGGAAATTGAGGCTGACAGGAGTTGACCCTGTTATACAACTAGATCACACACAAAATCCAGGTAGAGGCAGATAAAATAATAGGTTCAGAACAATCAAGATCCATACTCTAATTGCTGTTCCCAAGCTTCCTTCATCTATTCAGTAAATATATAATTAATGCTTCAGAGACATTATTCCTGCTTTCACTGAGCATTTTTCCAAGAAATGGGAAGCCAAGTGCAGAGGTCTTCACCCTCCACCACCCAGGCTGGGGAGCTAATTAGGAGCTATGCTCCCCTCAACACATATTTCCTCAGCCAGGCTGTAAGTGGGATAAATTTCAAGTCTGAAATTAATGGGCCCTTAATATACTTGAAAAGGTGCTTTTCCATTTTTGAGAAGGTGATTCCCCCATCTTTGTTAGATGAGTAGTTTAGTAATTAGGTTCTTTATCACTTTGTCAAAATGGAGCAAGATGAGCTAAACAAAGCTAGACTTTAGTGACCTGTATTCCATCAATATGAAGAAAATGGATAAGGTGACCCAATTTTCAAATCCCTTCCAAGGTAAAGAGCTCAATCTTTTCACACACACACAAAAAGTGTTCTTTTACATCTATCTATTTATCAATGTACACAGTATAATATTCTTATTATAATAAACCATAGAATTTAATGTATTCTATGAGATCATGAACATGATCGTGCAATGCAAATTATCAGGGGAAAACAACAATATTACAATAAACTTAACTAGTTTACTATTTTACTTTTTAATTTCAACTTAAGTGCACTCTTTATTCCCCTGTAATTGTCAGTAAAATTAAATTCTCTTTTCCAATTAGACTAAAATCAAAATGTTTAGCTGTTCAGCCTCGCTGAGCTCTCTATAAATCTCCTTTAACAGGTAAAATAAAAGCCATATCCGGCACCCTATCAGTCTCCAACAGTGTTATTACACATTGTACACAATAAAAAGATGGTGACTGTTTTTTTAATTTTCAAAGCCCAACTATAGAAAAGATGTCTTGCTAATGATATTTTTCTCCCTATTACTATCAATGAACCTCCAAAGTCAAGTTTTTCTGCTGCTAAAATCCTAGGGCCTAGTATAGGGTCTTGGTCATAGTACCTATTCAATATTTAGTTATTGAATAATTTGAATAGATAAAAGCATATTATTTACTAGAGATAAAGTAAGATATTTAAGAACTCTGCTATCAAGAAGCTTACATTTGTGTGGTGAGGGATGGGAAATGTAAACATATAAATAATTTATTTTGCCATCGCTACAGTATACTCTTGATTTAAAAAAAAAATTTCTGGGGCGCCTGGGTGGCTAAACCAGCTAAGCATCCGACTTTAGCTCAGGTCATGATCTCACAGTTCATGGGTTAGAGCCCCCCATCAGGCTCTGTGCTGACAGCTCAGAGCCTGGAGCCTGCTTCGGATTCTGTTTCCTTCTCTCTCTGCTCCTCCCCTGCTTGCACACTATCTATCTCATTCTCTCTCTCTCTCTCTCTCTCTCTCTCTCTCTCTCTCGCTCAAAACTAAATAAACATTTTAAAAATGTCCTGTGGTGCCTGGGGTGCCTGACTTAGTTAAGTGTCTGACTCTTGATTTCAGCTCAGACTCTTGATCTCACAGTACATGAGTTTGAGTCCTATATCAGGCTCTGTGCTGACAGCAGGGAGCCTGCTTCAGATTCTCTCTTTCCCTCTCTCTCTCTGCTCCTCCCCTGCTCATGCTCTCTCTTCTCAAAATAAATAAGTAAACTTTAAAAAACATGCTATATTATGCTCACATGCTCACTGTATCAGTTGGGATCTATGCAAAAAATGGAAACTACTCTATGCATTTTAAGTAGACCTGTATTTAAATTCAGAGAACTAAGTGTTTTTAAAATCACTGGAAGGGCTTAAGAAATCATAAACAATGATAGCAACATGCAGAAGAATGAAACTAGACCACTTTCTTACACCATACACAAAAATAAACTCAAAATGGCTGAAGGACCTGAATGTGAGACAGGAAACCATCAAAACCCTCGAGGAGAAAGTAGGAAACAACCTCCTTGACCTCAATCACAGCAATTTCCCCATCAACACATCCCCAAAGGCAAGGGAAATGAAAGCAAAAATGAACTATTGGGACCTCATCAAGATAAAAAGCTTCTGCACGGCAAAGGAAACAATCAAGAAAACTAATAGGCAACCAACAAAATGGGAACAGACAGTTGCAAATGACATATCAGATAAAGGGCTAGGATCCAAAATCTACAAGGAACTCACCAAACTCCACACCCAAAAAACCAATAACCCAGTGAAGAAATGGGCAGAAAACATAAACAGACACTTCTCCAAAGAGGACATCCAGATGGCCTACAGGCAC
>NC_043709.1:22077317-22088182 GCF_006229205.1 Suricata suricatta | reverse complement strand
CCATCACCTGATGAGTGGATCAAGAACACACACACACAATGGAGTATTACACGGCAATGAAAAAGAATGAAATCTGGCCATTTGTAGGAAAGTGGATAGACCTCCAGGGTGTCATGCTAAGTGAAATAAGTCAGGCAGAGAAGGACAGATACCATATGTTTGCCCTCACAGGTCTAACAGGAGAACAGGAGAAACCTAATGGAGGACCAGGGGGAGGGGAAGAGGGAAAGAGAGTTGGGGAGAGAGAGGGACACAAAACCTGAGAAACTACTGAATACTGAAAACGAACTGAGGGTTGAAGGGGAAGGGGGAGGGGGGAAAAGAGGTGGTGGTGATGGAGGAGGGCACTTGTGGGGAAGAGCACTGGGTGTTGTATAGAAAGCAAGGTGACAATAAACTATTTTTAAAAAATAAAAAAGGAAAAAGAAATCATAAACAATGAGATCAACTAGAACACAAAAGAAAGTGCTTTGGGAGATAAGGAGGAGGTTCAGGTTTAGAAATTTAATTTTCAAATATAGCCTGAATAAAGCAGCCCTTATTTTTGCAAAGAACAAAAATTGCCTATCAAAAAGTGCATTCTAAAGCTCTTAGCCTTTTTAAGGAATTGTGACCTCAAACACAAATTGCTACAAACTTAAATCTTACTTGATACATGGACAAAGTCTGTTCCATGGAAATAAACATGTACTCTAAAAATATCATTTAGAGTTTGAAAATAGAAGTAAAGCTAATATCCAGCACTGAGAGAACTATGTCAAGTAGAAGAAACCTTTTAAAGATCAAAGACAATACATTAAAAAACAAAGGTTGGGATTCACTACTGTATTGTTTTTGATAGGTTTAGATACTTTGGGGCTATACCGTCCTCCTACCTTTCTTAAGCCCTAGGTGTCTGCAGCTTGCTCACAGGCCACAGGTAGCAATATTACCCATTACAGTAGCCCTAGATCTACGTCTACTTTCCCATATTCAAGAATTTGACAAACTCATTCCATAAGGCAATGTACGTAGAATCACTCTATACTTTAAAAATAAAATTAAACTTTGAAGGGGAATTTTTTTTTACCATAATAAAATATAGTGTAGAGCTTATATGCTTCTAGCACCAAAATCTATTCTATTTCTCTATTTTTGTTTATAATAAGTACTGGTGGTTTCTAAATCTCTTTGAAACTCGCTGGCACTCCCTACCATTACAGACACCTTTGGCAGTCCTTTGCTTTCCAGAGCTACACAAAGAATCTGTTCCCTCTTTACGTGGTGCTTGGCCCTGACTGACTAAGACCATGACCATCTCCACAGCTACAGAAGCAAACCATCTTTGATACACGTGCCTTTTTTTCTAAGTCAAAATTTCAAAATAGGTATCTTACTGCCTTGACTATTTATTGTCCCCAGAAAGATTGGTTACTCATTAAGCAAAAGATTGGTTTTTCTGTCTTCCTTGCTTTGTCAATATTTGTGTACAAGATGGTGCAGTCCTTTGTGCTTACATATATTCTGGATCAGCATCCAAAGACGGGAGCAGAGTAGACCATCCCTCTGTCACAACGGTACTCTGAATTTTTGATCCAGGTCCAACTGTCACAGAGGAAATGACCCCATGCCCTTCCTATCCTTAGCATTTGCACAAAAAAAAAGATGAAAATGAAGAATTAGAGTAGAACCGAATGACATTTAACATGATAATAATACCAGGACTTTCCAAAATGACCAACCGAAGCAAAATCTTTTTTTTTAATTCTTTTATGTATTTATGTAACAGCAGCAACTGGATGCTGTGACTCATCCCAGATCAAAGCAAACTAGTGAGGCACTGATAACAAAGCACGGTGTCTACAAGTTCAGGAATTCTATCCAAATGTAAATATGTAAGACTAGAGTTTTATGACAATGGTAAACATATAACTAGTAGTGTGGTTATTATTTACCATTTTCTTCAAAGATACAGTCTGAATGAAACTTTCACAGCCCAAGTATAAAATATGCACTAATTTAATTCAATTTGGCAAATAAATACTACCTGTTATTGTTTGCTATGCACTAAAGTAGCTTCTGATAATACAGATAAAATGAAATCCAGTCTCTGACCTCAAGGAACTCAAAATGTACTGGAGGAGACAATGTGAAAAGATAATTAAAGTTCATTGTAATAATATTTATGCAAGGTGTTACAATGCCATGTTCCTTTTGTTTTAATGTTTATTTTTGAGAGAGAGAGGGGGGGGGGGGGGGGAATGCCGAGGAGGGGCAGAGATTGAGGGAGACACAGAATCCAAAGCAGACTCCAGGCTCCAGGTTGTCAGTAGAGCTCAAACCCATGAACCGTGAGATCATGACCTGAGCTGAAGTCGGACGCTTAACCGACTGACCCACCCAGGTGTCCCACAATACTATGTGTTTCAAACTAGAGTATTATTATTCTGCAGGGGTACAAGAAATGATGCCAGAAAATACCCAGATTCATGGTGTAAATATGGTTCATTATCCCACAACATCAATTGTACTTGAAAACTTGGAGACTATTTGTTTTAAATATATTTTTAAGTTTATTTATCTTGAGAGAGAGAGAAAGCATGAGTGGGCAAGGGGCAGAGAGAGAGAGAGAGAGAGAGAGAGTCCCAAGCAGGCTCTACACTGTCAGTGCAGAGCCCAATGTGGGGCTTGAACCAACAATCTGAACTGTGAGATCATGACCTGAGCCAAAGTCAGTTGCCTAACTGACTGAGCCACCCAGGAACCGCAAAATTTAGGTACTATTTAGCTGGGAACAGATAAATATTATTTGTATAATTGAGTCCACAATGCAATATTCAAGTGGGGATAGCAGGCGGAGGATCCACCATCAATCACCTTGTCTTGCTATTGAAGCTTCATGGTAGACATTTGTGAAAAACAATGACAGGGACCCAAAGCCATTATTCTTTCCTCCCCCAGCTTCTCTTGTGTTAATTGATAACATAACTTTTTGTGCTTTTTTTAATCTTTGTGAAATTAATGAGTATAATACTATGTTGGCTTTTAATAATGTTACTCTCAACTGATTTTTTTTCTGAAATTCAATGTATCTTGAAAGAAAAAAATTCCTCTTGCAGTTCTACAGGAAAGTCCCCACAAGGATATTAAGAATACAGATGAGCATTCAAACCTTGTTGAAAATTGTACAGAAACTTCTTTGCAGAATTTAGTTTTTAATAGAGAAAAGAGTCTTCTCACTACAAGAGATATCTATTGTATTTAGAAGGATACGTATCTAATAAGCATCTTACCTACCAAGATAAAATGAATTTGGCTAGCACCTAAATGCATTTAGATAACTTCCCAGGCCACAGACAGGTAAAATATTATTTTTAATTTTTTTAATTTAAATTTTACATAGTTAATATACAGTGCAACATACATTTTGGAGAAGATACCAGTGATTTATCACTTACATACAACACCCAGTGGTCTTCTCAACAAGCACCTTTCTTAATACCCATCTCCCACCCACCTCCCTTCATCAGCCCTCAATTTGAGTAAAACATTATTTAAAAGGAAATGACTAACAGAGTTTTCTAGGAGAAGTCATACTTTTATCATACTTATAAATGTACCAAAATTACATACTAAACCACACTGAAGTTAAAAGAGTTTCTTCTGAAACAAAAAAAAACTTACTAAAAAATAAAACGAGATACTCTCTTTTTTGACCTGTTTCTCCTTGTACATAATCCCTTGTTGATCTCACAATAGTCTATATTTCCAAGTCCGAAAATAAGCCTATAGGCAGGTATTTATCAAATACTAATTGGGTACAGAGGCCAGTTCTCAGAACTGTGGGGAAATAAGGAAAGCAATATAAGACTTGGTCCCAGCCCTCTAAGAGGTTCAATTGGAAAAACAAAACCCACCCTCTACTTCTTATAGTCTCTAATGGCAAAATTATTTTTAAGTTCAACAGCAGATCAGGTCTTTGACTCTCGATGGAAAACAGGTTAATGGAGTTCCAGAGAACCAATCAAGACAAACCTAGTAAACCAACAACATTACAGCTGACATGATCTCAACCCTCAACTTCCTTCTGCACAAAGGAGTTTTAAGAGAAAAGATATAGCGTATAGTTTACAATTTATATTTTTATAAACTCGACATTATTTACTAAATTAGCCAGCAAGTTGTGCTAGGCATTGTCCTTCCTTTCTAGAAGGGAATTCTAGAAATACCTTAGGAAGTGAACAATCTAAAAACACGAGGAAAAAACATAAGCTGAAAATATAGGAGGCTCCTTAAAAATGAACCCAATAATCTTGAGTACCATTAAGGCAATGGTCAATTTTTTCCTATGGTATACACCAGTAACTACAAATTGGCCTTTTTTTACCACAGAAAAACACTGGCAGAAAACTCCCTAAATAATTTTCAATAGTTATTGATACATTAATGAGAAAAAAAGGTATTGTACAATGTATTTTAGCATATGCATGCTGTGTTGTTTGTTTTATATGGATGTGAGTGATGTAGGTTATAAGGTTGAACCAAGATATAACTGTGAGACAAGGCTAGATGAAGAAGCCTACAAAAAGAATGGAAATAAGAAATGAGCCATGATTTTAAGACCAGGTGTTTGTATTTGAGCTAGTATGTTCTTACAATGTAATACAGCATGAAAGATTCTTGTAGGAGGCAAGACATATTTGGAGGGTAATATAACCTCAAGCCAACAATAAACTGTGATATGGAAAATTTCCTTCCTTATCTATATTTTAGGTCATTTTTGTACAATGTGAGAATAAATTTAGTGGATTCTATTTAGGGGTACACTTACTAGTGGATCCACAAAACACAACTTGTTACAAAGGTAGAATAAACATCAAAAATCTACTGTACAAACTGTAAACTTTTGTTCAGAATTCACTAAAAGCATTCACCTCCCTATTACTTGGAATGCTTATAATAACAGTATCAACTGTCTAGATTTGATCTTTGACTTACCCTAGACTACTACTACTCTTGGAATTGTTATTTAACCTTATAGGGTTCTTTTTTGTGAAGATTAAATATGATGTGGTATATAATGTACTTAACATGCAGCAACTGCTCAATAAATGTTACAGAAAGAGACAGAGTGAGAGAGAGATAGGAGAGAATGGTTTCAGTCAAAGTTTTCTTTCAAAATAATGACATATTATATGGAATCACAAGGATGTTGCTATGTGTGTGAAGTCATAGCTTAAATTTAGAGATTTTAAGTTAAAACCTTAGAGGTGTTGGTTGATTTCATAACTATGCCCCAAAATCCTGTCGAGTAGAAATGCTGTCTGATTATCTTCTCTTTGTTCTTAAATTAGGCACCCTCATTCTATAGTAGTTGAAACTTACAATTTGAAATCAGCATCTTTCATTGCTCTGAGCATTTATTTTTCAAATCAAATTCACTTTTTGGTTAGGTAGGTTCTAGCAGTGATATTAGACAAAGTCTCAATGTATTAAAATTGTCAGGAATTAGTAATTCATGTATAATTTAGAGCAAAATAATCTAAATACTTTTGCTTCCAGTTATTACAGAATAACTATTACAGATTTGCTTCCTGCTAAAGATATTTCTAACACTGGACAAAATACATAAAGCAATTGTTTTAAGGCCATTTTTCTGACGTTTATTTATTTTTTTAGAGGACAGAGTGCCAGTGGGGAGGGGCAGAGAAAGGGAGACACAGAATCTGAAGCAGGCTCCAGGCTCTGAGCTGTCAGCACAGAGCCTAACGCAGGGCTCGAACTCACTGACCATGAGATCATGACCTGAGTTGAAGTTGGACACTTAAGCATCTGAGCCACCTAGGAGCCCCAACTGTTTTAAAACTTTGAACAGCAAACAGCACAGGGCTGTTTCCCTCGAGAGGAGGGAAACATACAAAGTGAGGGCAAATGGAGATTGTCAATTTAACTGAGCTAAGGAAGCAAGAGTGGAGTCCGGGTGGCTAACTGACTGACATCGGTAGGGGTAGGTAACAGAAAGAGGAATCCACCCAGAGGAAGGGAGGCTCACAGGGAAAGGATTTATTGTGGGCTCTTGGCCCAGAAATTATCTGCTCTCTGGGCATCCTTTTGCCCAATCCAGTTGACACATAAAATTAACCATCACAGGCCTTCCCTGTGACTCTTCTACTCAGAGATAAAGTTATTTTAGGTCAGAAAACCATGCAAGGACTACAGAGGTAAACAATTTAGAAGGTTCTTTTACTGGGGTACCTGGGTAGCTCTGTCAGTTAAGTTTCTGACTCTTGATTTCAGCTCAGGTCATGATCCCAGGATTGTGGGGTCTCTGAACTGAGTGTGGAGCCTGTTTAAGATTCTTTCTCTCTCCTTTTCTCTCTTTGTCTCTCATCTTCCCTCCCCCCCTCCACTGTGCTTTCTCTCTCTCTTTCACAAATAAAAGAAAGAAAACACTTTTACCAACATTTCACCTTATACATTCATCAATCTTGTAAAGTCCATTTTACAGATGAGGAAACTGAAGCTGACAGAGATTGGTAGGCCTTTCCACATGGTCATACGCAGAACTCCAGTCTCATGGTTCTGATTCAGTTCTCTCGTCATGCCCACATGGCGTGGGGGTAGGGAAGCAATGGGATTAGCAAGCCGAGCTGGTAGAAGGAGTCTTGGGCCGATCACAGAAACGCAGCCATGAGCAGTTACGAGGATGCCCTGTGTGAGCTGTGTCGGGGGACAGTAGCCCTGGTATTTCAGACATAGGACAAGAACCTGTATCTGGAACCATCGTGTCTCTTTTCTTTTAAAATTTATTTTAACTTTTCTACTCACTAACAACTTGGCTTTTATATGTGTTAATTTTTTAACTGGCATAAATTAGAGGAAAACCTTGCAATATTCTTTCTATTAAACTCTAGGATCATCCTAAAGCAGAGCAAGGTAGGCAAAACTTCATCATATCGGGCTGAGTTTTAAAAGATTTCAAGAGCATGTTCCCTGGGATTTGCTTGGCTACGCACTACCATGCTTCCCTAGTATGTTTATGTAATTATTATATGAATTATTGATTTCTCAGGATTCATATTCTCCACAATTTCTCACTGGTTAGTCCAGGGTTGATCTTACTGAAAGCTGAACAAAGAAGCACAAAAATGAATGCAGTTCTGCATTTCATTGTATCCACTGAGCCTTACATGGCACTTTGCTAACATTTGTGAGTGGCAATTCCTAAGTACCAGCACAAAGCTGGGAAGCTTCTGGCAATCTTAAGAAAGATTCTTAAGTTCAATAATAAAAGTTTATTGAAGGCAGCTCTGATTTCCTTGTCCTGCCCTTCTTTATGGGCTTGGTTGTTTTGCTAAATTAGGTTTGAGGTTCACTCGCTTTGTTATAGCACCACATTAATGAGGCCAAAATGTCAGGTTCCATCTCTGTGGTAACAAACTGCGCCCCTAACCTCCAGGAGTTTCCCTGGTAGATGAAAGCAAAGAGGATATTTCCGCAAAACTGGAAATAAAACATTAGGGCCTGAAAACTGAGATGGGCATCGCTCGCATTTATACAAAATAGAAAGTTGTTCCCCTCCGTTAAAAAAGAAAAACGCAAAGGAAATTATTAGTGTCATAGAAGAAATGAAGTTTCAAAAAAAACAAAAATTAGAAGGTCCAAAAATGATTAACAGAGAACCATACCCATAATTTAAAAGACGGAAATTTTCAGCCATTTGGCTTGAGATGCCCCAGTGATTACTCGGCATAAATGTGCTAAACAGTCCAGGTTGCACATCGAGTAATTAAAATCTGATTAATTCTTATCGGGTTAGCAAAGGGTGCTTCTTTTTACCCCCCAAACAAATTGGCAATGCACCTGAACATTAAATTTAATTTGTCATTTTGCACATTTCACTGGCTCCATTATAATATACTTAAAAGCACATTTGCCACTCTGTCCTTTCTGACATCAGTTCTTTCTACTCTATGTACATCAGGTAAATATTAAAATGTAGAGAGGACAAAATACTCTTAAAATTCTCTCATTTAAGAACCTCACAATGAACTAATTGTGATTCAAGATATCAACATTTCTTCTTGGCAGTCACTACCAGCACAAAATAATAAAATGTGAATGAACAAATTACTGTTTAAACAGCAGTACTTTTGATAATTAGCAGATATACTGAGGGATAAATATGGGGGGAATCTGAAAAGGGAAAAAGGGGATTTAAATTTAAATAGGATTTTTAATGTTTCCCCCATTGTGTAAAAGTCCATCTTTAATTCATATTACAGTGAGTAATTTGTAATGCTGTGTCAAAATAGATATGCAAAAAGGATATGCATTTGAATTTTAAATCTGATCCCTAAGTTTGAATTTAATATAGCACCCTAACTGTGTCCTGTATGTGGAAGAGGAATTTTGAATCTGTTTTGAATGTCACAAGGATCAGCAATCATGCATACTGTTATCATTGTTCATTATCTACCATGACTTGTGAAAGGAACATGAAATGGCATTAATCATTATTTTCTACTGCTAATAATATACTTCCAATGCAAACTGCAGCGTTTTCTAAATATCTGGCAAGAGAAACTTCTCCTTCATTGCACCTAAAAACTACCCCTTCTCCTTCATTCTTGATTTGCAGCTGGAGGCTCTGGTGACTGATGTTTATGATAAAATGAATCTTCCACAAAGGAAAGATTTAAACCTTCTGACATTAAAGAAAATTTGAACTTGATCCCAAGCCCAAATTGCTAGAATCATGAAATCACTGAAACTCAAGGGACCTCAGGAGTCATCTAATCCTCCCCTCATTTATCCGATAGGGCAATATGGGTCCATTTGGTAGCTTGACTTGTCCAAGGTCACCTGGCTCATTAAAGGCACATAGGGAAATAGGAGCCAGAGCTCCAGACTTCAGGCTAAGAGTTCTCCCCAATGAACAGAATAATGAAAATATATTCACAAAATGAACAGAATAATGTCCCCAATGAACAGAATAATGAAAATATATTCACAAAATGAACAGAATAATACCACCTCTAGAAGCCAAAGCTTTGGGATCAAACAGACATAGGTTTGAATCCTGATTCTGCCAATTATTGCTTTAATTTCTACATTAGAACAATGCATAAAGTCTGTAATGATATAGACTTTGTCACATCACTGTGAGGATTAAAATGATATAAAGCATGGGGCCCTGGATGGCTCAGTGAGTTCGGCTCAGGTCATGCTCTCACAGTTAGTGAGTTCGAGCCCTGCATCACTCTTCACTGACAGTGCGGAGCCTGCTTGGGATTCTCTCTCTCTCTCTCTCTCTCTCTCTCTCTCTCTCTCTCTCTCTCTCCCCTTCTCCTGCTCCCATGCACTTTCTCTGTCTCAAAATAAATAAAATATTTTTAAACTAAAATGATATAATGCACATAAAGTATATAGCCCCAGGCCTGGCAAAAAAAAAAGCGTAAATATTCAATAAATATTAACAATGGATATTATTATTAACTCATGTTGCCTAAACAAGAACTTTTTGTCCACATAAATAACTTAATGTCTCCCACTCTCCCTCCCCATGTATACATATACATGCTTACGTACCTGTGAAGCCTGACGGTGCAGTAGGACCTTGCCGACTTACCCCTTGAGCCCTGGTGATAACAAACATGACCCCACGTGAGACGCGACGAAAGCTGCCACAGCATGGGGACCAGTTCTCCTGCATTGGTGCCGCAGCTTATAAACCACAACGGAATGTGTCATCGTGTTTCAACATTAAACACCCCTGTGCCACAGGTAGAGGAGACACTCTTACATCCACTTAAAAGTGAAGCAAATGGAGGTTCAGAGAAGTAATAAGTGACTTGCCTAAGGTTATGCAGTTGGCTCAGGACCAGTGCACTGCCTCTGATATCTCACTCTGGATGCTTCATCAAAGGAAAATCAAGAGATTCAAAGAAGCCAACATCATTTAATGCAAGTCAAATCTTCACCAGTGTGTTTTGATCCCAGTAATCTGCCCACCCAAACTGCCAGCACAAACCTCTCCCCTTTAGCACAACTGGTGAATGAACAAACATGGTGATGGGATAAGACAAGAGAGCTGGTGGTCTTTACTGAGTCCAATGCTGTGTGTGTGCTTGTGTATGAGTGTGCACACATGTGTGAGTAGTCAAGGGGAAAGGAGAGGAGGTGGGGAGAGAGACAGATTGTCTAGAAAGGCTGATTGCTTAACTAGAAGACTTCAGTTTGTCAGTACCAAGACAAGAGTCCCAAGAAAGGCTAAGCAGCTATAGCCTAAAGAGCAGAACTAGAATAAGAAGGTCACTGTGGCAGTGGCCATCTAGAAGGAGCCTAAACCCTCATTAGAGATGCAGTTGAGTGTATCCACCAGAAACTTCCCTAGTGAGAACACGCTATGTGCTGAGGAAATTGACGACCTCTTGGGAGATGGGACTCAATGAGGATCTTTGCTCCAGGGTTGCTCTATTAACCTGGATTTTTGGGGTTTAAATAAGATGGTCATATAATATATCCTCTCAATCAGGATACTTCTGAGAGTGAAAGTGCACTATCCATAATTATGTTGAGATAATAAGTGTAAATTAGGGCAGAACCAAACAAATGACATATGCTCACCCTTGTTTTAGATGTTGAAAATTAAATCAGACTGGCTTGATCAAAAGGGCATTTATTGGTGCCAATGTTTGAAAAATCTAGTGGTAAGTCTGGCTTCAAGAATGCCAGGACCGCATAATTTCTTCAGGTTTCAGCCTTTCTTTCCATCTCCTATCTCACGGTGGCCCTTAGCACCTGCAGCCTTACTTTGTACATTCTAGCAACATCCTCTTTTCCTTCCCAACACTCTACCAAAGTCCCAGGACAGGGTGTTATGG
>NC_043709.1:22031785-22077217 GCF_006229205.1 Suricata suricatta | reverse complement strand
AGCTACACAATTACTCAAGAATTTAGGCTCTGCGATCAAGACTCAGGTTTGAATCCTGGTACCACCACTCACAAGTTATAGGACCCTAAGCAAGTACATAACTTCCCTAAACCTGTTTCCACACCCAAAAGTCAGAGCCACTAATATGAACACTGTTGATGCATGTGTAACACATATAGTTCTTGACTCAGAGGAAGCCCTCAATAAATATTAATTGTTGTGGTTTTTGTTGTTAGAGCTACAAAGGAAATAAACACAAAGATGTCTCTCTGGCCACCAAATACCTAATAACATAAAGGGAATGAAATACAGAATCACTCAAACAAGATCAACAATTTCCATGTAGCCTATTATGATTTCTCTGCACACATGCTAGAATTTATTCTGTTGAGAATGCCCAACTCACATGTATCACAGTGTCACAGTCGAGGAATGAGTTGAGATCATTATTGTGAGTTCCTTTTAATTGATACGGTAGTAAACTTTCATTTATTTCAGAGATTATCTTCCAGACCCACATCACATTATACCCTCATCATATAAACAAGCCTTTGTCCTACGTATTGCCTTTATCTTTTGTCATTCATCCTTGGAAAAACCTGAGGGTGAGCTTCATATTTTACTTGAGTCAGGTGCTAGACAGTGTATTTTCCATCCTTGTTCCCCAGCCTCCCCAGGTAAAATAGAAATTGAGGTTTATTGTACATAATAGATATTTTTATGGTTTCTGTCCACTTATCCATGCTCTTTTCCTCAAGGACAGCCACTGATCTCCTTTTGGGAAGTCCCTCTAGCCCACTGCATTCAGTTACAGGGAGGTTGTCAGTCAAGGTGCCTACCACAGGACACATGACCTGTGCTGGTTTCCTAAAGGTACTGAAACAAATTACCGCAAACTTGATGGCTAAAAGAAAGAAAACCTTATTCTTTTATAGTTTAGGCAAACCTAAGTCTGAAATCAAGCTGTCAGCAGGTTTGGTTCTTTCTGCAGACTCTGAAAGAGAAACTATTCCATGCCTCCCTTCCAACTTACATTGGTTGCTGGCCATCCTTGGTGTTCCTGAGGTTGCAAACACATCACTGCAATATCTGCCTTCGTGGCACGTTACCTCCTTCTCTGTGTGTCTGTGTCTCCTCCTTTTCTGCCTCATGTAAGAATACTCTCATTAGATGCAGAGCTCACCTCAATCCAGTATGGCCTCATCTCTACCCTACTTAAGTTACATCTGCAAAGACCTTTCTTCCAAATAAGGTCACACATCCTGGGGTTCTAGATGGACATGAACTTTGAAGGGATATTACTGAACCCATTCTATGACCCAAGACAAGTGAACCCAACTCTCTTTCCCTGGAAGATCATAGGATTTTCAACTATTTGCAAGACATTCATTCCACCAGCAGAATCCTGAGGAGCCTGCTCCCTAATAGAGCCTACTACCTACATCCCAGAAACTTCCCTCATCCCCCCAAGTAGCATGGCTGAGCTATTCAAAGTCTCCTTCATTCTGAGCATTACCCAATATCCTACTAGTCAATTCCCATGTAGCCTAGCTAGGTAGAATCAAGTTCCACTGCCAGAAACCAAAGGAGTTAAATCAGAGACTGCAACTTCTAAACCACCTAAGTCCTGCAATGTACAAATAAGAACAATGGGATGTCAAGGCCTGTTTTTAACACTTTCCACTAACTAAATATTCCTTTGGACATAATGCCTCTACCCGTATAATTTAGATTTTATTTCTGGAAACTTTACCTGCTCCTCATAGTAATTTTTCTAGAATTCTTAAAAGTTTCTGCAAGTGTGTAGGTGATAGTTCCTGGCATCGTTCCAAATCCTGAAAATGCTGACAGACTGACTAAGCTAAGAAGTTATCTTGTAATCCTAGGGCAGACTGATTAAATCCTACACATTGACATTTTTGGCTAAAAAATGATAACTGCACTAATTAGCCCATTAGAAAATATTCATATCTCATTGTGCCAAATGAAAGGGGATTCCTTATAATTGTTCCTACAGGATTGCAAGCGACGTGTTATGGACATGATTTAATTGCAGGAAACGTCATTACCTTCCAAGTCCCATCACCCACTTAAGTACCCCAGAAGTTCCCAAATGAACATGAGGAAAAGTCAGCTGAATGGGCTTTCCAGAATCGTGGCTCATTACCAGGGTGCCTCAAAAAACCTTAGGAATATAGTGAGTCTTTGGAAGTGAAATGAATGTACCCTCTGACCTCCTACTAGATCCCACACAGTCTGAAGACACAAGGAAGCCAAAATGCGAACTAGTACAAAGAGTGAGCAATTAAAACATTGCAAACTTTGGAAGACACCAAGGAAGCTATACCGAGTATTTATAAAGAACATTTGGAGCTTTTGGAAAAGCATTTTTTTAAAAATAAAATCCCCAAAGATTTACTAAATGTCAGGCAGTGATGTTAAAATATCAGTATATGGCAGGGAGATCAACAAGAATTAATAACATGGAGATGAATTAGTCAATTCAATACAATTTAACCAATCTTTGGGGATGCCTACTATGTGCAAGGCACTGTGGTAGGCCCAGAAGGTGATATAAACATGAACAAAAAGAGGCTCTGGCTCCCAAAGAGTTTATAATCCAGGAAGGAGGGTAAGAGAAGAATTCAAATTCCAGAAATATAAGGGGAAAAAGTAAATGTTGTAAGAAAACAAATTAAAATGCTAGAGGAAAAAGGATTCCCATCAGTTGCAAAGATTAGGGAAAATTTTCATAGAAGTAAAAATAGAGTGGCCTTTGAATGACACATATATAGACAAGATTCAAAAGATGGAGAGTTAACCCAAGCAAAATCATAGAGATAGGAACACGTGCTGTATATTCAGGGAAATTAGTATATAGGGCACAGTCAAGAGGGAGATATGGGCAGGAAAGATTGAAGCTACCCCAAGGATGGCCTTAAAAGATAAGTACAAGGTATTTTTGATTCATGGAGGGCAAGAGGGAACCCCTGAAAATTTTTGCAAGAAAGCAGTCTGTCGCCACTGGTTTAGAAAGATTAATCTGCAGGCAGTGTAAATGATCGATGAGATATCAATCCATTGAGAAGTTGACTCAGTTTTAAGTGGAAGAGTTGGAAAGAAAATAGGAAGGAGGGCAGGAAGCCACACTTGCAAGAGATAAGACAGTGTCCAAACCCAGAGTATAAATTTTCAACCCCGACTGCATGGTATAATCTCATGGCAACTTTATTAAAATACTGAAAGCCAGGTACCCCAGACCAGTTAAATCGGAACCTCTGTGGTGGCGCCTAGGCACTGGGATGTGAAAAGCTTACCAGGAGATTCCACTGTGCAGACAGTATTGACACTCCCTTCCTCAAGGTGTAGTCTAGGAACCAGGAAGCCCAGTATCAAGTGGAGCTGTGCGGGAAATGCAGATTCTCTGACCACTCCACTCAGAATACACACACAAGATGCCCGGGCAATGTGTCCATGCACAAGGAAGTCAGAAAGGCACAAGCAGGTGCTTCAGTGGTCGGCCCCAAGATGCTGCAGTTCTTACCAGCACCCAGGTAAAGCCACCCCGGTACACAGACCTCACTTGAGGACATATTAACAGGACCAACTCTGTTCATGGCTGAGCCACTGACTGGGACTTCTGCTGTGTTCCTGTGGCCCATCTTCTTTCCCTCCACTCCATTTCCTAGTGTCAGACCCCACCCCACCTCTGCACACCTGTCACGAGCTTCACAGATCTCAAGAACAAATCCAGAAAAAAGTTTGGCTCTTCCTTCAAAAAGCTAAATATAGAATTACCATAGGACCCAGCAATTGTACTCCTAGGTATACACCCAAAAGAATTAAAAGCAGGGACTCAGACACTTGTATGCTGATGTTCTTGAGCATTATTCACAACAGTCAAAAGGTAGAAATAACTCGAATATCTAAGGCTCACACCACACGCAGCCAACTAAGGGCCTCGTTAACCTGGAGCCTTGTCCATCCTGCCTGCCAGGGACTTGGTTCTCCCCACTCACACTGTTCACACCGTTTTCAGAAGTGGGTTTGAATTATTCAATGCTAGAAACCATCCTCTTTTCCTGTATAAATGTTTGCTCAGAAAAGGAAAGCATAGTCTAACCAGCTGAAGTTCCCACTGCCCAGCCAGAGAAAAATTCACTGTTCCCCCAACCTCAGCTGTACGGAGTCTGTGAGTTCCCAGATTTCCCTGCTGTGGCAAGACAGGCTAATGGAGAACACTTCTGACGAGTTTCCTTTTTCTTTTCCTTGATAATTTACTAAAATAAAGCATCTACTAATCTCTGATCTACAAATGTTAAATGATTCTGTATCAATTTAAATAAGATATCTGCTGCAAATATTTAAATTTTAAAAAATAAAATGTACAATGGAATATTATTTAGCCTTAAAAAGCAAAGAAATTTTGAGGTGCCTGGGTGGTTCAGTTGGTTAAGGCATCTGACTTTGGCTCAGGTCATGATCTCACGGTTTGTGGGTTCAGGCCCCATGTCAGGCTCTATGTTGACAGCTTGGAACGTGGAGCCTGCTTCAGATTCTGATGTTTCCCCCTCTCTTTCTCTGCCCTTCCCTTACTTGTGCTCTCTTGCTCTCTTGCTCTCAAAAACTAAGTTTTAAAAAAAGGAATTTTGATACATGTTATAACATGGATAAACCTTGAAAACACTATGCTGTGTGAAATAACCCAGACACAAAAAGGTAAATGTTGTATGATTCCACCTATATGAAATATCTAAAATAGGCAAACTCAGAGAGACAGAAAGCAGATTAGAGGTTATCAAGGGCTAAAGGAGGAGAGAATGGAGAGTTAAAGTTTCTGTTTGGGGCAATGGAAACATTTTGGAAATAGTGGTGATGGTTGCATAACATTGTAAATGTGATTAATCACACTGAATTATGTACTTAAAGTGGTTAAAATGGCAAATTGTATGTTAGATATTTTCCCCCACAATTCATAAGAAAGCGAACTCCATCCCATCCCCCACTTTTATTTGAAAGGTCTGAGCCTCCTACTCCTGGTGTCTAGCTGTATACCTGACTTCTGGACTGCTCCCATTCCCCTAAATGGGAAGCTCTCTGGTCTCCAACCTGAAGCCACGCTAACATCAAAGAGACAGTGTCTTATTGTACCTTGACACCTCAACCCAAGACAGCTGGTCTGCAGCCCTCACCTCCAGGAACATGGGTGGTCACATTCCCTTCGATTTGTTGTGGGACCACCACTCCCTCTGCCAGGCAGGCTGCACTGTGCAGTCTATCCCCCAAACAATCCCAAATTCGTCCAACAAAGCTCTTCATTCTACCTCATTCCACCTTCTTAGAGGGTACTCAGACCATTCAGCATCCTAGCTTTTGTGACATTATCAAAAAGCCCCACATTCAGTAAACTAAAACTCCTAAGGGCAGGAAACAAAAAGTCCATTTCAAACAACATTAGAGCACGCTTAATGCTCAGAACCCAGGAGACCTAAAATGACCAATATGAACGAAGTGAATATATGAGTCCTCCCAAGCACATTCTCTCCTTGAAACTGAGAAGATCCAGCCTGATGTTCGGTACAATGACAAATTGTTCTGGGCAGATTTTCCGGAGTAATCCAAGATCCCTGAGTCCCACTACACAAATTGTCTACTGTGGTGACTTAATTTCATGTTTTAGTTTTAAGGAGAAGGGATTTGGATAAATGTTCTAATGCAGTAATTAGCAGTTACATTAATAGCATTGATTTCCCATTATGTTGTCCCATTATTCCAATTACATTTCTCTTTAAACAATTTTTCAGACTGTAATATTCTACTTAGATGAGCCTGATACCCTGAATAACCTCTCCTCTCCATTGTGCACCAAAATTGATAATGAGTTCTGTGATATTTAACCCCATATCACATATTTTTTTTAAATCACTCCAAAGAGTCCTGGGTAAATAGTCTCTCTTAAGCAATTTCCTCAGGGCCCAGTACCAACATTGCAATAATCAGAGCAGGTGGTCACTTGGCAGGGCTCTCTACACAAACCTCCTTGACATCCCACTAATATGTCTCAAATCCTACCCTTCAAGAGCCCTTTTGGGGGATCTTTGGGGGTTTTTCAGTCTTTGATAGATGCTGAAAAGAAAAAGCTATATCAAGCAACAACCTGCAGAGAATAACACTTATCAAAAGCCTATAAGAAGCACCAGATACTCATATTAGACCTAACAATCACATACTACTTACTGTATGTTTGAGGCCACCATTCTAAGTGTCTTACATATATATGCCCATTTAATTCCTCAACTTCTGGGGGGTAGATAGTGTCATGATTTATATTTTGCAGGTGAGGAAACTGAAGCTTACCCAGATCATCTAGCAACTAAGGGATACAGGTAGGATTCAAACACAAACAGGCAGGCATCAGGATCTGTGCTCCTAACATCTGCTATTCTGCTCCCTGATATATTTATTATTCAGTCATCACATGATATAGGAGTTTTACACCTGTTTGGACAGATGAAGAAGCTAATGATCAGAGAGGCTAAGTAATTTACCCAAAGGCATACAGCTAGTTAAATGCCCCCCCCCCAATTATGATATAAACTCAGGAGTATCTGACTCAGGAGACTTGTTCCTTCCCTTTTGCTGCCAAGAATATATCACAACATCCAACCATGATGGCTATTTAGGGGAAATACCTAAACAACTGGGAAATGAGAAATAATGTAATAGGCCACATGGTCTACTAACTAAGCATAAGAATGGCAGATAGATATGGCAGAGCCTACTAGCTAATTGACCACCCGTTTCCTCCTCTTTCTAGATACACACTGCATTTCTCAGTGTCCTTTGTAGTTAAGTGTAACCAAGTGACAGTGTTTTGGCCTGTGGAATATGGGCAGAAAATCTTGTAATTCCATCCTACCTCTTTTCTCACACTCTGGCTAAATGGAGAGTCTTCAAGAACCTGGAAGAAAGAGGAGCCCAAAGAGTAAAGAAGACTGGGTTCCTGATTGGCCATGTGGAAGGCTACTCAACCAGGAACAGACCCAAAAGACTGTGGCAGCAAGAGGTAAACTTGTACTTTTTTAAGCCATAGGGATTTCAAATTGATCTTGTCTAGCAACTAGTATCAAATTAACTAATAAAAGATAGAAATTGAATGCTATCATCAAAATCTTAAAATGTATGTTACTGATTTACAGATAGGTTTTGGATAGAAGAGAAAAAAACAACTCAGTTTGCAAAGCTAGAGACCATGTGATATGTATCCACAAAACATTTGGTAAACTTGTCCCTGCAGTAACTTGGAAGGCAGGTCACATACCTACTGGCCTTCACTCCAAATGAAATAAACTGCCATTGGAGGTTTTGAGTAGCAGAGTAACAGATCTCACCTTAGTAGATGGATCACTCAGGCTCCTCTTTTGAAAATAGATAGAGGAGTCAAGGATAGGAGCGAGACAGTCAGGAGGCTCTTTCCACTGACCACAAAGAGCGAATTCTTTGGACAAAGCTTTCCTCCTACAGCCCAATGATGCTCAGTTCCCCTGAAGAATGTCTCTGAGCCACCAGGCCAGACAAAGTTATTACCATCGATTCTGAGAACACTATTGCTTCCAACTAATGACTAAGTTAAAAACATAAATTGAATATAGATAAAGAACATGTATCACTAAGTATTCAAATTCTTTCTTTGTTAAATTGTTTTTCATATTGCCTTAACATTATACTTACATTAAAAAGAAATTCCACAGATACACAATCCACTTTTGGGATCTTTAAATACCTAATTTTTTGCCTGTAGAATTGTGACTTCTCTAAATTTTAGGTGCATAAAGATATAAATATTCCTTAGAAGTCTGCCAACTGCAACAGGGACTGAGATATTTACAGTTGACCTTCTTGAGATAAACATCCACTGCTCACATCTACCATCGAAACTCCCTAGGGTATTAGCATGATGTCCATATAGCCAGACGGTAGGAAAAACCACCTTTAATGCTTCAGTTTAACATCTCTCTGTCCCAGTCCTCATGTAAGCTCAGAAAACACATTCCAGCATGGACACACTACATTTATTTTTCGGTTACAAATGGCTGAATAGAGTTGATTGTCTCTCTGCCTATGGTTGTTATCAAATACTAGTAAAATCCCAAAAGATTTGCAGTCCAAATTCTGACTTAACCAGTAGTTGGAACCATAGTACTCCATGCATTGGATTCTGCTTAACTGTCCTTGCCACAGGGGTAAGCTAATTTGTCCACAACTAGTTTCTGACCTGTGTCATTACTTATATTTACAGCTTAGAAGCTCAGGCTCTTGTGGTATGAGTTATTGGAAAAAAAAATTTTTAACTAGAGTCAATAGCCTAGGAGCCACAGTCTTCATCAAACAGAGGGAGGAAGGACTCTCCTCCAAGCCAATATTCAGATGTGGCTCACACTTGCCAATGATGACATGATCCCTTGAAGGTGCTGAGAAGGAAAAGGCAAAATGGACACCCACTGTTTTCCTGTTTGCTGAGCATCATTCAAAGGTAGAGTTAGTCGTTATTGAAATAACTTAAACTGTGGAGAAAATATCAAAATAAGCCTATTACGCTAGGACCCAACCATTACAGCCAAGGAAATAATACAATAAATCCTTTGAAATGAACAAATATAGCAAGAGGTACTTGAAATCTGAGAGGTGTTCTGTCACTAAATTGTAGCATTAATAGTGCTTTGATGCTCCTTGCTAAACTGTATATTTTTATACTCAAAATGAATATTAGGAAAATCATACTTATTTTATACAACTCATTAGCAAAAAGGAAGAAAATAAGATGATGTCTTAAAACCATAAATCTTCTTTGTAACTAACTGTGAATATGAGGATATTGAAAGAGGAAAGCAAATTGAGAGGGAAAGGATAATTCTAAACAGTGTTATGATCTTTGTTGTAAATGAACTATTATCTCATCAGTAGAGGATAAGTTGTATTTGGAATATGATGCTGAAGGCTGGCAATATTCTCTTCCTGATAATGAAAGGAAACTAGAAACTTCAGAAGAAGTTATTTCTTTTTTTCATTATCAGCAGGACCCTGGTGTCATTTCTATATACCTGTGGTCTTTTTTTTTTTAACCAATTTTTCTTCCCAACAAATATACCCATTTATCCCAACTAATGAAATACCACTTGAATTTACTCTGTTTAATAAATATAACAAATCCAAAGAATCAGAAGGAATTAGATACTCACAGGCACACTGCTCCCTAGGTAAGACCTAGCTGGTCACCTGTACCATTTTCAGACTCTCGTAAATGCTTGCCTGGTGTTCTAGATGTCTGTTTACCCAATCTCGTTTTAATTTGTTAAAGGAAGTTGAAGTCATGAGTCAGCTATAATGTGGCAGTATTTGAGTATTAAACAAAAATGCAAATCTAGCAGTACACCCCTAATAAGATACAGCAAGCTCATTTTTCTTCATATCACTTCTAATTCAGTCTTGTTGGTTTAGGGGAGCATTTATGTGGTACATGGTCATGTTTAAACTTTATTTTATTACTCCTAAGCTACTCTCACATTATCAGTGAACTTGAAGGACTAATTTTGAAATCTGTTAGCTTAGAGACATATGTAAACACTTGGGAAAATATATTTTTTCCACACAACCACTGCACTGAAAAGGGAGAAACGTCTGTGCTGTTCTAAAAACTCCCCGTTCTGTCTCTGCACAAAAGTGACAGCTAGGTTTCAGAGTTCCCAGTGTCTTTAAACATATGCAATGAGTCTTTCTCATCTGTCTTAATTTCCCATTCTAAATAATGCATAATTCTGTCATTAACCAGCAGGTAGAAGACTGCCCAAGGGACATATAGTTGTCTTAACTTGGATCTTGGGTAGATGTAGTATCTGGGAGGTGATCTCAGAAAAAAATCATGAGCAAATGAGGAGAGCAAGAGAGGAAAGGAAGGAAGGAAGACCAGTAAAACGTGGGTTAATGAGAGATTACTCTGTGGGCACCTGGGACTCTGTCCCATAGGGGACTCTCTGAGAGACTGTGTAGAAAACACCTCAGAATTGCTGGAGGGCAAGAGATAGGATATTAATCTTTCTAAATCTCAGTGGTTGAGAACTGAGGGTGGCTCCCAAGGGCATTAACTCCTTAGTACTTGCAGCCTGAAATGCTTCAGTAGCCAGAGAACACTCTAGGGCAGAGAGATGCAGGAAGCCACCTCTAGGTAAGAGAACTATGCTGGTGACCTCCAAGAGAGGCCAGGGAATATGGCCAGGGACTGCCTGCAAAGGTTACCATGCTCTGAAGCAGGATGATGGCAGACTTGCAGGGGTTTGAATCCCTGCTTCCCTCTACTCACAGTCCGACTTAGATACACTACTCAAGATCTCTGAGGCTCATTTTTCTATTAAACTAGGTTTCTGATGCTGATGTTTCTGGGTGATACAAAGGATTCAGTATAATCATGAGATACTTTATGTAAACTCCCAGCACAGAACCCAGCACACAGTAGGTGCTCAAAAAACACTAATTATTTTGATTGTGATTATGATGATAAGCTTTATAAGTTACGAAGTACAATAAATACCCTCCAAATTTCTGCGCCTCCTTGCAGTGAGCTGGTCCTGTCCATGCTCCACCTCACCCTGAGGAGGGGTAGAGTAGGAAAGGAAGCAGCAGGACTCTCTTGGTGTACCACTGTATCATGTCTTAGCACATTTGTTGGACATAACACATTTCATGACACTGTATGCTAGACAGAGTCAGGCAATTCTCTAAGAAACCCCATGTGCAGAGCAGGGTGTACAATAGAGAAATGAGTTCTCATTTAACCTCCTCATCTAAACTCACCAGAATAACATCACACTTGAAAAAAAAAATCATGCCATGAAGTCTGTGGGCTTCAGTTATCCATGTTATCTGAGGGAGATGCTGACTCTGATTTCTATTAACTTTAACACTGAGACCTACTCTTGTTCCTGTCCCTCAAGCAAAGTTCTGATCCTCTTGAGCCAATGGTCTCACTAGACCAAATTACACCAGTCATCTTTCTTCCAACCCCTAGACTGCTGTTCCTATAAGGTGAAAGAGACATAACAATAGCTATCATCAGTTAGTCTTAATGTTCATTAAATGAAAAAAAATAGAGCTCTTAAGTTCTAACAAATGTCTGTGGATTTTGAATAATGCCTACTTTTTCATATTTTAGTCCTATTTATTTTGTTTCCTCTCTCTATTAAAAAACATAGTAGGAAGAACCAACAAGTTCATGCTCCCAAGGTTACTCTCACAAAACAACGTCTCCCTGTATCTGGGTTCTGTTACCATTTGCACTGTCAGCAAAGCCCTCATCTCCATAGACCAGGAGGAGATATGACCCTTTCTCCTCATTGTATATATGGCTAAATATCCCTAAACTATTCCTCCCAACTGTGTACTTACAAATAAATGTCCCAGGGAAGAATTAGAAACGAGAACAATGTGTCATCTTTTGTTCCTGTGAGGCTTACTCCTGACATTTCAGAGAAAACATAGGATTGGGGGAAGGAGAGAAAGAGAGCAGAGAATGGAGAATCACGTCATCTATGATTTTATATTATACATTTATTTGCATTGGAGTCAATCATCTTTCTATTACATCTACTACCTGAATAGTACCCCTATTTATGCATATTATTTTATATAGGAAGATCGAGGTGAAAGAATTATTTGTGTGGCCCTCAACTTTACAAAAGGAAATGAATGGTTAATGAAAATCTGCCCACTTGGTGAACTTTCATATCTCATTCTGATATGACTGCATGTCTGAATGGCGGGCTGAATTATAAATAGTTGGTGCTCTGGTCTGATGCTACAGCATCTAATGAATTGTTGCCTCTATAAACTTTTTATATGTTACACTGTAGAAATGAACCAATTAAAATGTTTTGCCAATTTGAATCCTCCATATAAAGTATCTTCTGCAAGTAAATAAATGTCTTTGATGCCTTTGACTGCTTGGTGAGCTAAAACTTTATTCAAATTGGCTTTGTAATATCTTTAAATACACATTCCTGTGATGTTTTGCTCTTACATTTGTACTAAATGAGTATTTGGACATCATTACACAAGAACACTTGCTGAACGTTTTTGCTCCCCCTTTTGTAACATAAAATTTCAGGACAAACTTTTTAATTTGTTTGGGGCCTCCTTTTTATTAAATGTGTTTAAATCTCTAACTATTCCAATCTGACCTCTCTGGCATCATTGTGGAGAAAAAGCTGATAGTTACGTTTCGTGTAAGCCAAAGTTCTCCTTGCAAATTAAAATTACATTCCACTTTGCTGAACACTAAGAAAATCAGCTTTGGAAAATTACGTCGGCCCTAAAGACTGGGCTGCCACTTACCAGTCAGACCCTGTTCCTTTAATGCGCATCTGTGAGCAAACATGCTTGGCTCTGACTCACACTGGACTAAACAAAATCTCATTAATAGACTTGGCCTAAAGAAGCACTTGAGAAGACAGCTAATCATGTTCTACATGATGGGAAATGTCACACAAAATCAGAAAGGAGGTGAGTTTTTGGACCAGTACTTCCATCAGAGGACTGAACCCTCTTCTGAAAAGAAAAGAGTTTAGAATGTGTCAGAGCTGGTTTTCCAACTCTTCCCAGTACTTGACAGAAATTAACAAGCCATTTTTAAGACAAAGACCAGAAGAGAAAATAAAGAGGAAAAGTGCAGCTTGCATGCAACAGACAGAAGAGAGGCAGTAGCAATGGTCCAGGCACTGTGGCAGGCACTGGAGTTACGGATGTGAAGGGGAAACCAACCTTGCCTTCCAGAGGCCTACAGATTAGAGGGGAGACTGATCAATAAAATCAAACAAACAAACAAACAAACAAGCAAACAAAAACAATTATAAAACAGTAAAAGTGTTGCTTGAATTGGGACTAAAGCAAGCAAAGAAGCTCTATAGTCAGCTTGGGGAAGTCAACATCTTCAGAGGATTAGCATTTGAACGACTAATTCAGTAGACAGTTGTGGGAAGGACATGGCGGGCTAAGGGAATACTGTCTGGACATTCAGTATTACCAGAGCAGAGCTTCAAGAGACTAGGGGAAAGAGGTGAGGCTAGGTAAATAACTTCCCGAATCTGAACATGAAGGCTTTGCAAAGAAACCTGGATTTGGTTCTACGGTTAGTCTTAGTGTGTAGAAAAATAGCATGGTGATACTTCTTAGAAAAATCTCAAAAAAGAAAAACCTCTCTATTCATAAATATAGAATATTCATAATATTTAATAATTCAAAGAATGCAGACCTCTAGGAAGGACAGGACCCCGACCACAAAGGTAGTGATGCACTTTTTGGGCCATGCCTTTTAACATTCCCCAGTAAAGGTCTATCCCTAGATCACTTAAAGCAAACATTATGAGGGGGTCAACTGATACAAGTTAAGGCTCTCTAATGGTCTAACTTAAACCTAAGAATAAGTTGTAAACTTTAGACTTTCCACCAATTCTAAACATTATTTCTTAACTCAAGTTTTTGATAAATTTTGGACTACTGTGAATCAAAGGTTATACTCCCTGACACCATCCAGGCACACACAGTTCCCTTGTGGTTGATTAAGGACCTGCACATACTCTAACTTCAGTGCCATGCTATCTATGACAGATACAACCTTCCCAGGAATTTCAGACTGTAATTCAGTGTGCTTCAACACATTTAAAATGGTGAAGTCTGGATTTCCTTCCCTGCCAAATCCTGATTATCCAGGTTAGTCTTGCTTTTACCTGATCTCAACTTTTCAACCACCCAATCAGTCCCAGTTTGCTTTCCTTGAGCACTTTTGGCAAGAAAATTTGAAAAAAAATAAAAAAGACATGAGGTGATAAAGCTCAGATTAGTACATATCCTTATTTATCCATGCTGAAGAAAGTCAGATGAAGAAGAACTTAAAATCTCCATGGCTCTTAGACATGGATGTTACTTTGGCTAGGTCTTCATTACTCAGGTTATATTGTTGGTCTGTCTAGTAACATAATACCTAAGACACTGTGTGGTTTACATGCAGTTGCTGTATAGAAACAGAATCTCAGCTTAATTAGCACCTTATAAACAGCAAAGTCAGAATTATTGTCCAGGTCTTCCTTAAGCTAAAGCCTGAGATGTTCCCCTATGTCATTACACCACTTTGGAAGTAACGTTTCTTCCTAATTCAGTTTTGGCTTTCATTTAGGAATATAGCTGAATTTCATCAAAAATATAATGTGTGCAAAAAATGGATTCAAACTTCTCAGGTGTATCCCCACACCCAGGCTCCCAAAGCTTGGGAACACACTAAGCTTTTTGGTGTTCACATTTTTCATCTTTTTCCCCCCAAAATCTTTTTTCATTTTTCTAGATAATAAGTCAGTTCCTGTACCACTCTCTTATTTAGAGATTTGGGCTTTATGTGTGTTAGACAGTTAAATATTCCATCTTCTTATAACTAAGTATAAAAACCAATAAATGGAGGTATGAATTTTCACAATTTCACATGAGAATGCATCTGCCTTTGGTTTCATCAATTTATGTGTGGTTATTTCCTATCACAAATAGGTTTTGAGCTGTCAGGATGATCCTTTTCTTTGCACAATTCTCAAGCAAAAATTTTGCACAGAGCTCTCGATACCCCCCAAGAAGCTGAAAAAATACAGGTTTTCTCACAAGGAAGAAAACATGATAATTGATGACTGAGATAGGCTGCCCTTCTCTGGAGGTTTTTAATTACCACCTTTCATTTACATAACACTTGAAACGTTTCCAAGAGCTTTCAGGTACATTATCACATTGTTTTCTCAGCACAACCCTGCAATGAGAGAGAGCAAATATTACAATCATCACTTTCAAGAATAAGCCACCAAGAATGCCAGAGGTGATGGGATTTGATGAGTCACAATGGATGGAGCTGGTGCTAGAACTCAGGACGTCTAACTCCTAATCAGCTATTTCTTCTACCACACCTCCTTTATTCTTCCGGCTAGGAAGATCTTCTCTTAAAGGCCCAAGAGGTATGCAGCCAATATCAAAATCAGTGTTATAAGCATTTCTATCATAAGCATTTGTCATTTTTCTATGAGACACATAAAAAAAAACTATGGTTTTTGCTTGAAAAGATATTAGGAGTGGGATTGTGGGTATCCATTCCAGCAAAGCCTGCTGGCTTTGTAGTCAACTTAATCACTTTGCTAGCTAAACATCCATAAACCTCATTTTCCCAATCTATAAAATAAGTATGAAGTAGGACCTTTCTCAGGGAGTTTTATTTTAAGGATTGGAAGAAAGGATGTATGTAAAGCCTTTAACATCATGCCTGGCACATAGTAAGTGCTCAACAAATGGTTGCTGCTATTTTTAGAGTTGTTGGTATTGTCACCATCATCATCATCATCATTATTATAGATCATGGTGAGTGTAATTCTGAACTCTGTGGGTGAGAGGCTCCAAATACTGCCAAGATGTCATTTGGGGGTTATATTAGCCTGCACTTTTCTGGCTCTGACTCAAATAATGAGGCTTGCGATTTCATTGACTGGGTGTGCTAATTAGAAGCTTCTTAAAGATTTCTCTTGTCCATTGAGGCCACTAAATAATCTCCACATGGGTCAAGCTCTGCACTCACCCCGTTACCTCATTGATTATACAAGTCAGCAGTTGGAGCCATGATGGAAGATCTATGGCGGACAGAAGGAAAAGAGTCTAAAGACTTGAAATTGAGCTGGTTCATTCTCTCATCACACTCAAAACTCAACTTTTATCTACATGATAATTAAATAATATGACATTTTCTTAACCAGCATCCTGCCCATTTTTAAATACATCTTTTATTAGATGGTAGAGCTTATAAAATATTCATCAACACAAGCTACTGCAGTTTTTTTTTTCTGCTGACCTAACCTCAGAGCTGCTCAAGTGGAAATTAGATTTTTTTTGTTAAGTCGCTGAAACTGTCTGCATTTGCTAGATTTCCTAAGGAGCAGGGAAAAAGTAATTCCGTAGGTTTAATAAGGGCAACATACATTCTTATTCTAAAAAGACACACAAAAAGGGGGCAGAAATGCTATTCAGTGAGGATAATTGATATTGTAGCACAGCGTTCTGCCTAAGCTCATTGTATTTCGAATGGGTGCACAGGTTCTTTGAATCCCTGCCGAGAATAGCTTGTGTGTCTTTCACATCTTACCTGGAATTAAGGAAGACTTTTAGGGACCTTGTGAAATGTAAGATGCTTGTGATGTTAATCAGCAAAAACAGACATCTGATTGCACTTTCAAAAAGAACAAGAGAGAGATTTTGTGGTTTTATAGATTTTGCTCCTAACTTAAAAGTAAGAAAACCTAATAACTGTGCTTTATCTGTACTGTTTTCAACTCATGCATATATTCCCTCTTCTTTCTCTCTCTTCTTCCCTTGGAACTTTTTTGCTCTTTTATTTCTCTCTTAATTAAAAAGTTCAAGGTTTTAGAAGGTTTTTGGTTTGTTACTGAAAGCCTTGCTTGTTCTTTTGTGATGATTGTAATACCCGGACCTCACGTCTTACCTCAGTAGCCTAGTTTTGAGGTAAACTTTGCCTCAGATACCTTGAGCTCTTTTTGATGAGAATATTTATCAAAACACTAAAAGTAGACTGATGCACTCAACTTCACCAAGCAAATCAGTAAAAATGCAGCCTGACCCCATCCATGATCGCCCTTCTACACCCCCAGTGTCTCAAGCATGACACAAGTCCAAGTTTAGTTTCCCTATTTTAATTAGGGCTTCAATTTCTCTCAGTAAACAAGAAGGAAACCAGCTTTGCATTTATGTCACTGAAGGGAAAGGAACTTTTAGCTACACAGAAGAACTTTGAAACTCCCCTTTATGTTAACAATTATTACATCAACACTTTCTTGCAAAGATATGTGTTTCCTGCCCACTCAGACACTAATTTTACAATAATTGAAATTTGTATTATTGATATTAAGAAAACTGAACCATATGAAATTAAAATGTAATACAATATTATCCTAATGGTTAAGTCTTCTGTTTCTAGTTTAAGGTCCTTAGGGCAACATACCAATAATCTGCTTGAAACTTTTCTATCTCTGAAGTAACCTTAGCAACAGGGCAGTGTCAGAGTGGTATTTCCACGGACATACTTGCCATTTTGATTAGAATGATTATCTCTGGTTTGAGATAAAATGGAAGTGGTGGTAACTGCCATGCCCTCTTGGTAAAGCCTTACTTTCTCATTCTGGTCTCCTGTTTCATGTCACTCTCTCCTTCTCCCTCTCCCCTCTGGAACCTTCAGAAATGGAGAATCCAGGCCCATAATTTCCACTCCATAAACTACAAGCATTTTGAAAAGCATTATTACACTGGGTCAAAACCCAGAGGCCTTCCAAGCATTAGCTCAGTTCTGTCACCAGAAGCACCTAAAACAATGGGCCTGAAGTGATTATGCCCTCCAGTTGTCTGAGTGGAACTGTGGAGATAATCTCACTTCTGAATAAAGACCAGATTTGTGTGGGCCTCTTCTGCTCTGTAAGACCTCTGAACTTGACACATCAAGACTAAATTTGGTTGAGATTTTATTCAGATGAACTGGAACCATTAATCTTCATGCCCAAGAGGAAATCCTCCATTCTATCCATTGTATACATTGATAGTCATATTTCTTTCTTTTCTAAAATGCTATTAAATCAATGGGTGTCTTACAGTCTGTGCCATCTTAAAATCACTGAAATCAAGTCCTTTCTCTGGCTAACTTAAGAGCCATCTGGATTAACACCCAAAAGTCTCCCAAGCTTTTTAAGCTCTCCATGCTCCATAGATGAAGACACTCAACTAGTCTGTAAATTCAGTCTTACTTTTGGACTCTGTGGCCAATCCAGTTCCTCTTATTCCCCAAACCTCAGCAAATACAAGACATCCTTACTTACATTCAATTATGGTAACTGAACTCTTATTTGTCTTGTTTTCTCTGGCAACATTTTCCTACCATCAGCTGCTCATTCTGTGGTTCCTGAAGTCAATAAATGTACCACAGCTTTATTTAGTATCTGCCACCTTTACTAAGTATCTACTTAGGTGTTTTCAGGCACAGAAAGAAAAAAGAGAATTTTTTTACATTTATTTTTAATGTTTCTTTTATTTTATTTTGAATTGATATGGCAGAGGGTCTCATAATCTCTTCAGCACTTATGTACTCTTAACAACGTCTTACTCCTGTCTTTTGCCTATTACCAGATCTTCATGGCATCCCAAGCTACTGGCCTCTTAGAGCACTCACTATAACCTACATCTTGGCCACAACAGCCCTCATTGACCTTGGTTCAATGATTTCTTCTATTTCCTGCTGATGATCATTTTCCCATCCTTTGCTTCACTCTTAGGGGTCTGTCGGATTTTCAGGACCAACAATGGCCATCTTACCTGGGGCAGCTTTGGTTATTGTTTCATGACTAGGCTGAGGGAGGGAGCTCACTGAAGAAGTTAAAAGTACTGATGTAGGGATGCCTGGGAGGCTCAGTCTGTACCAAAAAAAAAAAGGATAGATGTAATGTCACAGGGACCTTGGGTAGAGTATTTAATTTCTCTCAACTTCAGTTTTATCATAAAATAAGGATAATAGTAGTAACTACCATTACTGTTATATGAGGATTCAATAAGAAAATATACATAAATATATGAACACAGTTTCTATAATATGACAGATAGAGAGCAAGTTGGTGACAAAATTCTAAGCCACTAACTTGCCCTGTTTTATTTTGAGAGATGACTTAATGGTGTAGATCTGTTATCCAAAGTAGGAAGTTCTCTGTTCTGAAGCTCTCTGATCACAGAAAGCACACAAAAGGGACTTTGGAAGGGCCAACTCTGGGCCTCCTTCCCCTTTCTGGGGAGAAAAACTGTCACAGGAAAGAATAATTAAATTTATCTTGTATTGGTCACACTGAGGAAAACTTGGGTCTATTGGGAAAAAAACTTAAAGTGAATTAGAAAAATAAAAATATCTAATCATCTTTACTATGCAAAAATGAACCAAACCATTGCATAAAAGGACATGCCCCCTATCACTGAAGGTATTCAATTTAGGATAGATGTTGTACAAAGTTTAGGATTGACTGCCTGTTCTTTAATCTTCTTTCCAGCCCTGAGATGCTAACGATTAGGAAACAAGGCAGCTTCTCAGGGTTCATTCATTCATTCAACATTAACTATCAAAGAAGAGCATGACTTCAAGTTTTATTTTGGCTTGGAGATGTAAAATGGATTCTTTTAACCATGGCAGAAGAGGAACCATGGGAAGAGTTTCTATCTCAAGCACCAGAAATTAAACTATGATTTGCATAGTTTTAGAGAACAAAGGAGCTTTCCTCTGGATGCCCAAGATATTAAAAACTAGTAAGTTCACTGTTGATGTTTTTATTTCTGCAGTGATTGGCAATAAATTTAATTTATGAACTACAACTATTTTCTATATTAGCTTTGTTTTATGAATTTCCATCATTATCAAAGTCAGACATGTTTTACAAAACTTGATGTCTATACAAATCCTTAGCTGGGTAAAGACAGATTCTCTAGTAAAACAGCTTAATGGTGGAATTCATATATTTTTACATTGTGTAGCAGGAAATATAAAAAGGAAAATTTTCACTTGTGATAGGAAAGAAAAACAGTTCAACTTAATTCTATGTGAGTATTTCTCCTTAGTGAAATGGGCAGCCCAACAAGGCTTTTGTTTAGTGCACTGGGTCATGAATAGGGCTTCTAAAACAAAACAAGAAAGAATTTTTGGCATATTTACCAAAAATAAAGTATTTTTGTGGTTAAAATATTTACATTGTATTTTCTGTTAATAGAAGTTGATTTCATTATTAAAGGGATAATCGTATTTCTAATTTCATATTTTCTATTTTCAAGGAAAGAGTTTGTGGCAGAGGTGGTTGCTGTCTTCAGAGATCCCTCACTCCATCTTTTATAAGCACTAGAATCCCTGAGCTTTATCTGGATCCCTGGTGGCCAAGAATAAGACAAGTTTACTTTCCAGCCTTCCTTACAGCTAGGTGTGACCATGTGACTAATTTTGTCTGAAGGAATATGATGGGAAATGAGGTGTTCAACTTCCAGCCTGTTCATTAAATGAAAAGGTCATAGCCACCTTTGGGTTCTATTCTCTTTCTCCTCTTGCCACTGGCTAGAATGCCAGGAGCTGATGCAGCCATCTTGGACTACAAGATACAAGTCTGAGTGAGGAGAACAGAGCAAAAAGCCAGAGTCCCTACAATGACCTCCAAGGCCCTATATGAGCCAGTCTTGCATAATCTCTCTGGCCTCAGCTCCCACTGCTCTCCACTGATCACTTCCCTGTAGCCACACACTGCCCTCTTTGCTGTTCCCAACAAACCAGAGACTCTCTTTCCACAAGGTCTTTGTATTTGCTCAACATTCTCCCCAAGTATACTCATGGCTTGCTCCCTCACTCTCTCTCTTGGTCTTTACTCAAATACCACCTTTCCAGAGAGATATTCTTTGACCACCTTGTCTAGAATTTCAACAGCATCCACTCCCTGCCCTGCAACTCTTCCTCCCGCCCTTGCTTTATTTTTCCCTGTAGCCCTATACAGCATACTATACATGTTACTTTTCATCATGCTTATGTACTTGTCGATCCCACTAGAATATCAACTCTATGAGGACAGGGATTTCTTCTGTTGTGTTCACTACTGGTTCCTCAATACCTGGAACAATGCCTGGAATATAGCAGGTGCATAACTGAATTCTGCATTGAATGAATGAAAGGGATAGTAAGGGTCCAAATCCCTGACACTGTGGAGTGGCTGTATCACCTTAAGGTCAGACAGAAGTAAACCACTGTTTTAAGTTCACTATTACCCTCTCCTTTATTATGACAGTAAAACCAATACTCAATTAATGCAAAGATGGTAATTCTCTCCTTCAGCAGAGAGATGATGCCCCACAATGGCATTATGTTCAACTTCCGAGTGGTTCTATTCCAAAAGGGTAAATGAGTGAGCTAAGACAGACAAGGCTCCTGTCCTCAAGGATTTTACCCTTGAACGAAGAGGAAGACATTAATCACATAATTGCACCAATAAATATCAAGTTGCAAGTGAAACAAAGGAGTGTTGGCAGTCAGAACCAACAAAGGGCAAATTTGACCTGGTGGAGGAAGTGTAATGAAAAGATACAGGGAGGGCTGATATTTGGAAGGTGAGAAAACCTCTCCTCGGGGAAGGTGGAGTGGGAACAATCTTGCAGGCAGAGTGAAGAGCCAATGTCAAATCCCTGTGGTGGGAGGAAGTATAGCAAATATTAGAGACTGGGGAAGTATAGCAAAAATATATTTGCTGGCTGGAGCAGACAATGGGAGGGCGTTGTCTGAAGCACCCTGAGAGGTGAGAGCTGAAGAGTTATTACTTTTTTTTTTAAACAACGCAAGTCCAAGAAGTGTTTTGGGCTGGAAGGCAACATGGGTGGTATCTACCAACCGGCTTTCAGAAACATCCCAGCACCTCAGCACCTCTGTCCAGCAGAGTCACCCCAGTCTCCCCTGAGATGAGGAAAGACTAGAAACCTCCGGAATGGGAGCCTCACTCCTGTCATAGCTCTTTTATTCAGCACCTCACAAATGCATTGCAAGAACTTGCCCTGGAGACAACGGGGATGCAAATGCAGACAACATGGAACTGTAATAACATAAACATTATGAGCAATGCAAACCAGTTGGGCCCCCCGTAGAGAAATGATCCCCGTGCTCCTTTCTGAATTGTCTTTATGGAAATTTCATAAAATTTGCCATTATTAAAACTGAGTAGCAATTATTTCTTTCTTTGGTTCATCAGTTGTGGGAGGAAAATTAATTGTGTTCTCCTTCTTTTCTCGAGTTCATCACAAAGAAATGAGGCAACAAGGATTGACAGGCCTGAGGCCTCTGTTGATGGAAAGAAGGCAAGAGAACTTGGGGGACATTATCACAGATGTGGCATTAGAGGTGGGAGCGGCTAAGAGAGTGGTAGCGGCAGATGCGGCCAGGCTAACAAGTGTGCTCAGGAAGCTGAAGTCATTACGGTATGTTGACATAACATTTGCCAGCTTCACAGGGGCCATCATTGTAAATTAGATTTAATATTGATCAGGCCGTTCACAATCAGGGCCAGGAGAAAATTGGACTCAGAGTTCTTAGTCAAAATTGGCTCTTAAGATTCTGCTTTCTAATTAACATAGAAGAACAGAAATCCAGGGCCCGTCTGGCTGACCCAGTGTGGCAAGAACTGTTCTCCTGTTCCCTGAGGGCAGTGTAGAAGTGACAGCAATTTCCACTGTCTTTCTATTTTCTCCCCTAGGTCAGCTCTGCTACGGAGCAGCAGGGGAGAGGGAAAGGGTGAGAGGTGGGCTGTGGGAAGGAGACAGGGGCTTCAGAGCACAGATGGCTGTGTTTTCCTTCTCAGCCTTCCTCGGAGAGCTGAGAATCTTTTTAAAGAAATTGGGTTTGCCTTTAGTCTAGTTTTTTAAAATAAGCAATTTTTTAAGGTCCATTCAGGGTTAAGAATTTGGAGGAGTCGTCCCTGATTCCTCCCACCACCACTGATCTAGATTTCCCCCTCTGAGGTAGCATGGCGGACAAGCCTGGGTTTGAATCCTGACCTTGGCAGTTTGCACTATCTGACCTTAGACAAATGATTTGACATCGCTGAACTTCAATCTGTTCTTCTATAAAATAAAAATAATACCTACCTTTAATGGTTGCTGTGAGGACTAAATGGAATAATCCATTTATTATACATTTAGCAAACACGAGCTCTATTTTCAGTACTATTATTATATGTTAATTATTATCATTATTATGATATGGTCTGTCCTGTCAGACAATGTTAATACTACTACCAATAATAACAATAAGAGTATGACATCTAATTTTTTTACTTTAAAAACTGGCCAGGACAATTTCAACACAAGCATCTGAAAGAAGCCAGGTCTATGCTTCCCTCTGGACTCTAGCCCAATCCAGAGGCTTCAAGAGTCCCAGAGCTTTAGGGTTTTCTTTTTTTATACCACCTTCCCCATGAGCTTCAGGCAGACTTATTACTTCCAAGGCCTAACACCACCTTTCATGGACTTTCCGAGGAAGGAACTTACTGGAATCAGAAATTCAGCTCACTTATCTTTGGATCTCTGATATCGTACGCAGAACTGCACCAGAACACACATGAGGCAAGGGAGGGTCCTGGGGCATAACACCTAAGGCAGTGATCTCTCTTGGGCACCAACTCCACTCTTTCACCAACCCAAGAGGAAGCACCACCTTAAATTTCGTGCCTTATGAGCCTCACTTGTGTCACCTGGCTTCTGGCTTTGCTTAGAAGAGTTGCTTCATCAAGATGACATGACTAAATAAATGAAGAAAAGGATTCCTCAACTGTTCTCTTGTCCAAACTCCCCAGCCTCAGTCCCTCAGATGCTCCTTTGCCCACCTGGATACACACAGGAAGGGAAGATTTTTAAGACAAGAAAGATTTTAGGAATCTACCTTGCCAAAAAGAAATGCAAAAATACCCATTTTTTAAAATCTAAACAACAGTTCCAGGTTTAGCTCACTTTTCCAGAGTTCCTACTCTAACCTTCATAGAGTTATTGGTCTTGAGAATTAATTGTAAAACTCAAGTCCAGCCAGAAACATCTGCTGCCATTGAGTAAAAGGCTAACCAGGGAACTGAAAGAAAATAGGTCTCACAGCTCTGCTCCCCATTTATTAATTTACAAAGCCTGCTTCCTCCTGCTCCCTCAAATGATTTCCATGTAGAGCTAGGCAGGTCTCCGTTGCTGTGGGATTTTATTTTCTGTTCCCCAAGACCACTTCTTGCACAAGGAAAGGAAAGGAAAAAAATTATTTCCCCTTGACCATAACCCTTCATTCAATTCTAGGCTCTGTCTTCAAATTCAAGAGCTTTCTTTCCTTAGAGCCATTAGGAACCCAGTCCATCCCTTGCATTTCCCATTTTAGTGAGCTTATCTACTCTTGGACACCAAACTACAACTATGAAATTTATTTATGGAGTAAGACCATGTGTTACAAATTTTCAGAATTTTGTCATACATATAATGCATGTGATAAAATATGCATCTATGGAAAAGTAGGTAGAGGATGATAAACCACTCAAATCTCAGCCGTTTATTGTGCATTTACTATGTGCCAAACCCTATTTCACTTATCCTGCTACTAATGAACTCAGTTCTCCTTCCTATAAAATGTGCCATGTAAACTGCTTTTATGTTATCACCTGTAAATTTGAAGGCTCCATTGTGGTGTTACTCAGGTTCTGGTGCTCCAAGGAACCCAGGGCCTGATTTGCTTACACATTGGAATGGATATCTGCATTTTTTCCTACCCAGCATCCATCCCCATTTCTGGAAACACTGTCTCAATTTTCTTTTGGAAGCCACCTCTCCTTGTCTCACAGACCATGTGTATTGGGTGGCACTGACCCTTCAGTGGTTTCAGAGAATGGGTATGGATTTCAGGTCTGGCCCATCAGAATGGCGCCATGTTTTCTCAGCCCCTGTGAGCATGCCATCTGTGGGCATGCAGTTGAAGCCTGAATGATGAATTGCAGACCAAGACCACTAGCTGGAATTATAGGAGAAGAGACTTTTCTGCCCAGGATGGCTATCAGCTGGAAATTACTAAGCAGCCCCTTTGTCTCACACAGGAGGACACTGCCTGTAGTAGACCTGGACGTAGGGCAGAAGTACTCCTGAACACCTTGTGTGCCCTTCTAGAGCCATTTACACAAGAAGGTGGAACTTATCATTATGTAAACCAATTTGTTCTCACTAAAGCCAATATGTGACATATGAGACACTCATCCACAATAAGCACTAAAGCAATGACTTAAATCAATTGGAGAGTAGTGACTTCCATAATAACACAACCTGGCCCAGACCAGTTACTGCCCACTGCCTTCACAATCAGATATGTCATGCACGCAGTCAAGTGATCTATCTGTCCAAATGGACCCTCAAACAGGCTACATCTCCTCATTCATTATCCTCATGTATGTCAGGGTGGGGTGAGGTACACCCTGCCCCCTTTCATAGAGTCAGACATCAGCTCAGAGAATATCAGGTTTTTGATGGTTCCCTCCTGATGGGACATAGCAAAAAAAAAGTTTTTTTGCCTCTAGTTAAACATTAGAGCAGTAAGAGCAGGGACTCAAACACTGGGATGTTTTATTTTGCACTCCAGAATGGCAAAGATTAGGTGAGCTGCACCTTCACACCCAGGAGCCACGGAGGCTAATGAAAGTTGAAATGAGCCAGGAGCCAGCGTGCTGGGCAAGAGGAAGCGGATGAGCTGGGGAGAGTGGCAGCGGTGGGGAGCCTCTCGCAGGCGGCCATCTCTAATTGTATGAGCAATAAAGCTGACACGGCGGGGGACTAGAGGCTTGGCACAAGTCAAATGTTGCCTAAGTGAGACTGCCCTGAGTTTTTAAACTTCTTACTTGATCAATAAGACAGAGTCCAAAGACAGGGGCGATGCTGGGACGACACTTCCATAAATCTTCAGCCCATACAGCAGATTCCACGAGAAAGTTCCGGAAGCACGGAGATCGCTTAGGGCACAATCGCACCCCTAAAGGATCTGCAGGCGGAGGGACCCGTAGTTCAGCCTTCTCTGATGTGTGTGCAGATTTCTGGGTCTATTTAGGCCTTCCTCTAAATGGGCGTCTTTTCTTTCTCTATGCTTCTCCAAACTGAGGCATCTCCTATTGAACGGTGTTAGGGAGAGGCAATGCTGGATCAAGTAACACATTTTTAATGATGTGAAACAAAGCTTTAATCACCATAGTTATTTACAAAATAATGTCTTCCTTGCATTTGGTTTAATAGCACTTTGTCCACAGCTTTCATCAAAACAGCTACCCATCTGACTTATTGGGAGATTATATTAAATGTCAGAAGAGCTCCCCAGACTCGCCAATCAGGATTTTAATTTTGGATGGGGAAATAATAAATACAATAATTATTGAACACTGTGACATTAGCTGATAAAGATTCCTGCTTCCCTTAAATTATCAATTTCACATTGGCATAAAAAATAGATTAGTGACAATTTAATCCCACATCTGGTGACCTTTAAGTAATGTTGTAACACTTCACCGCTTTGTCATTAGAAAGTCATCAGCCTTCTCTCTAAAAGAAACGACACCTAAATGCTTCATTTTAGAACTGTCTCCAAAGTTTGCTAATGTCTAATATCTGGTAACAAGACCCAGATCCACCAGGCAACTTTGTCGGTAGCAATTTTTGAGATAATCCTATTATAATTTACCATATGACGGAGATTAAGTAGAGTCAAGAACTCACAGAACCACAATACACATTGTGTCAGCTGGGAGACGTGCTTGCTGCCATACCCTCTGGTGTGGTCAATTGGCCAAATCCATTAAGACTTGAAATGCCCTTTCCTTTGTGTTCAAAATTCTAATTCTAGAATCCCAGTCTATAAACATGTTTATCCATGGGCACAAAAGACTTCATTACAACATTGTTCATAGTATCAACTGTATATAAAACTATTTTTAAAAACGTGGGGCGCCTAGGTGGCTCAGTAGGTTAAGAGGCCGACTTTGGCTCAGGTCATGATCTCACAGTTCGTGAGTTCAAGCCCCGCATCGGGCTCTGTGCTGACAGCTCAGAGCCCGGAGCCTGCTTCGGATTCTGTGTTTCCCTCTCTCTCTCCCCCTCCCCTACATCCTGTCCCTCTACACTCTGTCTCTCTGTGTCTTAAAACTAAATAAAAGTTTAAATAAAATAAAAAATAAAAACCTAAATTTCCATTAAAAGAAGAATCTTAAATAAATTGGCACACCTGCATAAGCCCCTAAAAAAGATTTGAGCGGCCAAACACACTGACATTGTGAGGTCTTCATGCTGTACTGTTAACACTCCACACCTGGCCTATCAGGAAATCTTTCCGGACTCCTTTCAAACTATGACCAGAATCCAAGCACTTCTCACCACCTCCCCTGCTACCACCCTGATTCAAGACACCACCATTGCTCACCGAATGATTGAAACCACCTCCTGACATGCCTCTCACTTCCACCTTTTTCTCCAGAAAGTCTGGGGTGGACACAGCAACTAAAGTGATCTTTTCTGATGTAATTCTGATCGAGTGTCTGCTTGATGTTAAAACCTTCTAGTGACTTCCCATTTTATTCAGCATAAAAGCTAAAGTCCTCACATTGGTGTACAAGGCCTTACATGCTCAACTCCTTCCAGCCCCCTCATCACCTCTCGGTCCTCACATCCCTCTACCTGCCCCTCTGATCCTCACATGCTCTATTTAGCCTTTCTCTCTATTCCTCAATCATGCAGAACCTCAGGGACTTTGCACTGGCTATTCCCTCTGCCTAGAACACTCTTCCTTAGATACCCATGTGCAGTTTACTCCCTCACCCCCTTCAAATCTTGATTCATATACCACCTTCTTAATAAAGCCTCTTTGGCCACTGTATATAAAGTTGCAAAGCACCATCTCCTTGGCATTTCTAATCCCATTTTCCTTGCTATCCTTTTTTTTTTCCTCATAGCACTTACTATGTTCTGATCTACTGCATAATTTACTTCTCTGCTGTATCAGTTTCTTATTGTCTATATCCCTCCTCGCCACTAGAATGAAAACACCATATCCAGCAGGAATCTCTGTTTTGCTCACTGATGTATCCCGAGTACCTGGCATATAGCAGATGCCCAATAAATACTTGCTAAATAAATGCATGAATGGCATAATAAGATTATGGACATAATAAAAGTAATTTACTGAGCATTATCTCCTTATAAGCACTAAACCAAGTACTTTACATATATTGTCTCATTTATTCCTTCCATGAATGCTAGATAAAACAGAAAGGGCAGGAGGGGAGATATTATAATTCCCATTCCATAGCTGAAGAAAACTGAAAACCAGAAGGTTAATAAGTCACCAAAGTCACATTCTAATAAGCAGCAGAATGGGGGAGAGGAAGATTGAACACAAGCCTGTCCACCTACTAAATGGAGACCTTAACCACTTTGCCTATTGCTTCTCCTACGGCAGCTCAGCCAGTTAAAAAGCTACCTATCCACCCAACCTCTTGCCTCACTCTTTTTTGGATTTCTACAAAACCAACTATTTAGATGAATGTCATCAAACTGAGCAGTGTTTTAACTTACATACATAAAAATTAAGTGTGGCCCTGGGTAAAATGAGGGATGAGGTCATAAGTCTTTAAGTTTCCTTTAAGCTTTGTGACTTCATTATTAAGTTCCAAATCACATTTTGCTTCTGGGAATGGTGTTTTGGTTTGTTTATTTTCACTGTGAGGAACTGTATGTCTCCCTCTTGCCCAACTTATTAGCTTTAGTCATAAACAGCAATCAGTGAAACATGAGGTTTTTTTATGAGATAGTTAAATCTAGTGTGGGACTCTGGTATTTTGGAAATTTTTTTAATGTCAGCGTATTTGCTTTCAGATCTGTGAATATGATTTTGTTCCAGAAGCTCCTGTTTTATGAGTGAGATTAATTTTAGTTAGGTCATTGCTAAAAGAATAGACCATCTTAAATTTGGTATAATATGTGAAGAAATAACTTCTCTTCCATAAACTAAACGGGTTCAGACTTGAAAAAAATGTGAATTCTCTAAGACCTGGTGGTAAAATTAAATTAGAATATTTTACATATAAAATATTTATCTCCCTGACTTTTCTTTAATTTTTGTAGGATCAGTGATGTTAATGTTAACCTCACAGTTCTCAGTACTGATTTGGAGACTTCATTGTGTGGGAAACAAAGCAAATTCTGTGGGAGCCCTGCCCACAGCCCTCTGCGTCGTACCACTTGCTACATGTCAGCCTGATTGCTAAAGGCTAGCATCTGTACCCTTTGCCTGAGAAGTGTATTTGGCCTCCTGAGCCTCTTCCGTCCAAGCACACAGGCATGAGTGTCAGGAAATATGTACCCCTGGGAATAACTCTCAACTACTGGGGACTAGTATATAAATATCCCGCTTCCTCACTCTATAAAATAACTCTGGGTGCATACTGTACATGGTTCCCAGTGTGGCCACTGAAGCTCCAGGGACAACTCGCCTGACGACGCATCATTTATTAGCCGCCTTCCTTTTCCTATCTTATCCTCCACTCCATAACCAGTGTTCCCTGGGATCACCTCCCAAGTAATCTATTGAATCCTTATATTAGGATCTGCTCTTCTGGAGAAACCCAAACCAAGACAGCTAGCTCCCTTTATTGGGGGTTTAGCTATAGGTCTAATGAATTATTATTGTTGTTGTTGTTGTTATTAATTCCTTATCAGTGAATATTTATTGCATACCTACTACGTTCCCAGCATTGTTCTTACCATTGGGTATTCAGCAGTGATGAAATAAACAAAAATCTCTGTCTTCATAGAGTTTACATTCTTGGGGGGTGGGAAATAATAACAATAAATAAATAAAAATGTCCTGCAAGGCAGATTATGATGAGTGGTATGGAGGAACATAAAGAGAAGGACCGTGAGAGGCAATGCCAGCAGTTGAGGTGTGCAATGTAATAGGTGGGCAGTGAAGGGCTAAACAAGAGGGTAAAATGTAAACAAAGACCTGAGTGGGGTGGGGAGCAAGCCAAGGAGGAAGAGTGTCAGCCTAGTCATGAGGAAACATGTGCAGAGGGGACCAGGCTCGTAATGTTCCAGAACCAGCAGGATGACTGGAGCAGAGTCAGGAAAGGACAAGATGAGGACAAGATGAGTCACCTTTGCTATTATTATTGTTTATTGTTGTTATTACTGTCAGTAATGCCACATAACAGATTTCTTTGGTATCTACATTTTATCATGAAAAGTATAAGAAAGTTGAAAGATTTTACAGTGAACACCCATATACTCACTACCTGAATGCTACCATTTTATTATACTTGATCTTACACACGACTAACCTTCTAGCTACCTATCAAGCCATCTCTTTAATGCACGTGAAAGCAAATTGCAAACATTTAACATCTGGTTATAATACAGATATTGTTTGTAAATCTGACAACACCCTTGCAAGATGAATACTATATCCCCATTTAATAGATGAGAAAACTGAGCCTCAGAGAGGTTGAATAGTTCAGCTGAGTCAGTAACACAAAGTGTTTGGCCGAGTGGGGATTCCAATCTAGGTTTGTTCCATGTCAATGCTCATATTCTTTCCACTATTAATACATGCTGCCCTTGGTCAAAAGATTAATGTTGAAGAACAGACAACTAGTTGGCAAGTAGCTCTGCTTTTCTCTGAAGGCAGTTGTCTCCCTTCACTATTTCCTCTTCATCTGAATGGCAGAGACCCAGTGATACACTGGTAAATGTTTACCAATCAGCTCTGTGGGTGGAGATGGAGAGAAGGAAGAAGCCTCGTTTGCAACAGTTGCCAATTCCTGTGGTATAAATACTCCTACCATGGCTGATTTTAAGCTACCCACCTGGCATCAGGTTGCAGAATCTGGTTAGTACAAGATGGCTCCGGCCCACCACTGCAGACTTAAAGTCCTATGCTGTAGAGGACAAATATAACTGGCCCTTATGCCCAGCACCAGACTCAGGATCAGTGCCTAGTGACTATACACAATGAGTGCTCAGTAATACAGGTGACAGTGGTGGTAAGGTTAAAGATCTGCACCTGTTCACTCATGGCCACACACAGATCAAACCTCCACACTCACTCACACACACACACACACACACACATTCTTCCCAGGAAGGATAATGATACATTTAATTAATGAATACCTAACACTTGTATAAAGCAAACTTCCCCATAAAAAATATGTACACCCCTTTCTCCATGTAATTTCTAGCATTGGTCCATTGTTCTTGCGATCCTTTTTGTCACACCATTCCTGTACCTCCCTGCATCGTGGACCATACTTTCCTTTGGCAAGAAACATCATGGTGTATCCTGATGCCACCAAATACAATTCTACATGGTTTGACATTATAAATCACAAAACAGACACTCTAGTTTTGGAAGCTTACCTTTTCTCCTCCTTCTTGAGCTTCCTCTTCAGCTAAAACCAAAAGATTTCTTCCTTTCAGAACACTTCCTCCATTGCCCCTGACAAGGTTCTCTGTGTTCTTTTCATCATGCCAGCATGCCACTTGAAACCTTGATTATTTTTATCCCACCTTCTCCTACCTCTAACCACTCCCCACCTTCTTCATCCAAATTTCCCTCTGCACCTTTCCCCAGGAGCCCCACACACCTAAAATAACATTCCAGAACTGTTTGAGGGCATTTGCATTGAATTTGATAGGCGATTCCAGATTCAGCTTTGCAAAGATAGGCTTTTCTGTATGGAATCCTTGTCATTTCCTCCTTCCCCACCACACCCCATCCTCACCCTGCCCCACACATACACACATTTTCTTGCCCAATGCAGGTCACATCCCCAGCAGTCTGTAGAGCAAACAATCATCTCAAACAGAATCGGCACAAACAAGGTCTGACACTTAACAACTTCAAAGCATTTTTTATAGTATGGCAAATCCCATTACCATGCAACAAAGAACAGCTAATTGTTAAGAATTAATAATAAGAAGAAATAAGTATACACAATGGTTTGGCTGACACTGTCATATGTTAGTATAATATGTTCTGAAATATTTGCTCCTCTGGGTTGAGAATGTTCTATTTTTGTCACTAATAGGCCTATAGAAGCCTAGTGGAAATGAGTTTTCTCAAAGAAAGTTGTGCATCCTGAGATTTCTCTGATAAGGGGAAGGGGTCAATGTGCCTGTAGTTTCTGTGCTTCATTAAAATTCTGCTTCCGTACTGCATAATGTGAGTAATATTAATTTTCTAAACATTCATGTACAGCAGCTGCTAACTAATTTCCATAACAGTGTTGCTGTTCTACAGGCATTTTAAAAAGGGGAAAGGAGATGACTACTGACTGTCTGCCAAAAAAAAAGACTCATCCGAGCCCACTTCTGAATCATTCTGGACCAAAAGAAGGATGACATTAGGAATGCTAACTTCTCATTTGTGAGGGTGTCTGGAATTGAACATCCCTGCCTTAGACCAGGGCTGGCACACCTGGAATGAACTGTGAGTTCATTCACTGGATTTATCTTTCCTCTAAATACCTTTGAGATGGCCCAGTTCATATGACCTAGACTGGTTAACAATTTGGGCATTTCTGCAGCTACAGTCATACTGGGTACCAGCTGCTTCCCTTCCCTCTGGTCCATGTCACCGACATCCCAGTGAGACATTGTTGCTGCTAAAGCTGTCCACACTGTTTCCAGGAGGACAGCATAGCTGGGCACCATGGACCCCTTGTGCTTCAGAAGCTTGCTCTCAGAGTATCGCCCCAACCTGAGATGTCCAGGCTTATGGTCAGGATACAATTAAAATATTTGAGTTATATCCATTCTCAGGCTAGAACTTCCCCTCTTCTGCCCTCTGCCAAGAGGAAGAGCTAGGGTCACAAACTTGAACACTATGCAGTCTTTCTTTAATTCTCTCCAACAGTCACGTTCTTTGGGTGATATTTGTGCTCAGTCACCTCCACAATCCATCTTCCTTTCCTTCATACTCTAGCCTCAATTTGTCCACCTAACCTTACTTTCCACTTCTTCCCAAGTTCTCAGCAATCCCACCACATTGGTCTACTTGGTCACTCCCCCAAAAAACCATGTCAAGTCATTCCTCCAAATCTTTACCCTGTCACCTCCAGCTGGGTAGCCCACCCCCTTCAATACTAGTAAAATTTTACTATTCATCCCTTTCTAATCTCATAGACTAAGTTAATCATCTCCATTGGGGTTTAAATTAAAAACCCTTCTCAGCTTTTGCCTGATACATCAATTTAGCACTTGTCTTGTTGTTGGCTGGTCAGTTAGATGGTTAAATGCAGATTTGTTGTTTTGTTTATTGTGACTCTTGGAGTGCAGAAGCCTGGGTTTTACTCATCTTTATATATGCTATGTTTGTGACATTGTAGGCACTCAATAAATCTTTGAGTGGAAGTTACTATCAAAATGTACCTGCACAAGAATATGTAAAAATAGGTGACCATAAATTACGTGAAGACATACACACTCAAAGTTAGTCAGTTTGAACAAAACTAAGTAAACTGCAGAAAGGAACAGAGGTTTATATAAGGATGGGTCAGATCACAGAAGCAGCATCTAATTTCATGCGTGGCACTTTTCCCTGATTCTCCTCTCCTCTGCCTTTCCGAATCCTCCCCATAACATGGCGCCACTACTCTCATTCTTTTCCCTTATCATGAAACCATTCCTTCCCCCTTTCATATTCAAAGCTCACACAGCTGGTCCCTGGAGTCACTGCCTCCTCAGAAACTGTCAACATCATCCTAGATGTAAAATGAAACAATAAAACAAAATGAATGTGACCCAGTATGAAAATTCCATACGCGACACCAGGCAGAAATGCAAAATTACTGTTTGCCAGTCTACTGTCATTGAAGATTCTTTGATGCTTTTTTTTTTTTTTTTGCCTTAACTCTAAATGTGTTACTAACCTCAATACACACCAAAATTGGCAGGGGCATTCTGCAAACAATCTCCCTTAGAAGCCAACTAAGTAACTGGGAACATGTTAATATTAATATCAGAACTCCAAATTCATCAATTGAGTCACAACAAAATGAGGTCCCAAGCAATGAAAGTAAGAGATGTACTTCATATTTCATTTGAAGAAATATCTATCAGTCTTGACTGTTAACTGAGAGGTGATGGATTATTTTGCTTTTTAATTGACTATCTTTTTGGAATACATAGAATGCAGACACCCATCCAAAAAGCACTTACAGTATGAATGAGAAAAAGTTGAGAGCTGAAGAATGGGGCTCCCAAACAGCTAGATCCAAAGGATCAAGCATTCATTTGGCCAAGAAGGTACTTTCAGGAGAGATGGGTCAACTTCAAGTAGAATATGAAAGAAATGAGCCCAACAACTCTGGAAAGAATGTCCTCAATCCAAAATGTTTCCCCAAGCAACTGGCACAGAGTAGACAATATACATTTGCTGAATGAACAAACAAATGAATTTGAAGTAAAGAAAATTAAATATTTAAGTGTATAAAATGCAATTAGTGACTTTGGTAATAGTTTCCAAAATTTTGCAAGAAAAGTTTATTAAGCATTCATAAATACCTAGACAGAAACAATATTAAGATTCACAACTAAATATATTCTTTAAATTCTCTTCAACAAAAGACTTTTGAGGACTTACTATGTCCCCAGGAGTGTACACAAGACTATGGAGGACACTAAGGTAAACTGGAGGTGGTCCTGCCACCTGGACAACTATATGATGACAATCCTTCATGCAGCCAAGGCAGCAATATTTCTTGGCTGACCAGAGAAACAGGCTCTGCCCAACATTATGTCCCCAATACCTCTCAAAGGGTCTTAAATTACACTATCAAAAATTAATTCCTTTGGATCCTGAAGGTTAATTGAGTCTCTTAGCAAAGATTAAATACTCCTGGAGTAGGTATCTTTCTAATTCATTACCGCCTGAGACTGGACCGAAGCATTAGGCACAGAGGGTGGAGGAGCCATGAGGAAGGTTCTTAGAACTAAAGAAATGAAGAAAGAATGCAGCTAAGAGAATCACTAACTCACTTTATTTGTAATTTTCCTCATTTTTTCCCTTGTTCTAACCAATTGAGACTGGCACAGAAAATTCATACAAGATAATATCAGCATCCCCTAGCATCCTCTGAAATGACTTTTCCAGTTCCTCATAACTGAGTTTCTGCGCCCAACACCTGCATTTGCTACCCTAAACCAGTTCTCGTATTAACAGAGAATGCTAATTGGGTGCTCAGTCTGGGGTAGCAAGTATCCTAAGAGCTCTACAAGTATTATCTCGTGTAGACTTCATAACCATTCTATTCCCATTTTATGAGTGAAAGTTGAAGGTCAGAGAAGTTAACTAACTTGTTCCAATCACCTAGCTCTAAACTGCAGAGCCAGGAGTTTAATTTATCTAAATTCAACCCCAGAGCCCAAATTTTTAAATTCAACACTATAATACCCATAATTCAGGCTGAAATCATACAACAGCTCTATAAGACTGTCATAAGAAGCAATGGTTCTATCTTAACCTGGGTTCAAAGTCCAGGTTCAGTTCTGGAAACTTGGATTTTAGTGCCCTTATTGGAAAAATAGAGTTAATTGGGCACCTGGATGGCCTAGTCCATTGAGCATCCAACATTTGATATCAGTTCAGGTTGTGACCCCAGGGTCATGGGATCACGCCCTGTGTCTGGCTCCACACTGAGCATGGAGCCTTCTTAAGATTCTCTCTCTCTCTCCCTCTGCCTCTCTCCCTCACTTGCATACTCTCTCTCTCTCTAAAATTAAAATAAAAATCAGGAGGTGGCCAAGATGGCAAAACAGCATGGAAGTTTTTTTGTGTCTCTCATCCCTGAAATACAGCCATATCAACACTAAACCATCTTGCACGCCTAGAAAACTGATTGGAGGACCAACACCACAATCTGCACAACCTGAACCACAGAACTCAGCAGGTATGTGGTGTGGAGAGGTGAACTGGGGGAGAAAGCTGCAGAGGGCAGGGAGCTGTTTTTGTTTACAGAGAGAGGACAGAGACGGCAAGGGGGGAGGTTGGGGGGAAGGGCTAGTATGGAAAGCATCCCCCCAGCCTGAAAGCAGCTGGGGAGAAAAAGAGTATGCAAGGGACTAAACAAAAAAGGGAGAAAGGAGAGGGTTTTAATTCCATTAAGACTCTAATAGTCTTAGAGTGCAGAGTCTGAAACTCCACAGCTCAATATCTGGCAGTGCTCTGGTAGGAAGGGTGAATCCTCAGGAGCAGAGAGTGAGGTCCTCAGGGTCCTCAGGCCACGTGGGGAGAGGCGGTTCCCCTGCTGGGAGGACATTTGGTAGAGGCTGTGCAGCCTCCCTACAGGCCAAGGTCCCAGTGGACCCCGGAGAACAACCACATTCACTGGTGGTGGAACAAGGAGTTAATGGGAAGCCTGGCACCAGATGTGTGTTGTGATTTTCCATAATCTCTGAAATGCTGCTGCTACAGGACCATGTGATCTTTTTCTGGGGCGGGCTGGCACCCAGCTGCAGTCTCTGTGCATCGGCAGCAGCACCATCTCCCAAAAGTTCCTGGGGGCAGGCCAGCACCCAGCTATTACTCAGTGAGACCCTCCCCCAGAAGGTCTGAGAGGGTCAAAGCCACAGTCCCTCAGAAATGAGGGATTGAGAAATACAGCTGCATTTGATATAAAACTCAGGAGGGAGGTGCCACCTGGCAACCTGAAGGCTTGCTCACAGACTGTAAAAGTAGGGAATAGATTGAAGCCAATGACAAAGGAGAGGTGCACAATTGTTGGTCAGGGAGAGCACAGAGTTCTGATACTAGAGACTGGGTAGTTGGGTGACACCAGTTTCACCCCTCCCAAGTGGGCATACACTCCTACAGGTGCCACAGCAATCCAATCCCAGTAAGCTAATCAGCGTCATCTAGTGGAGAATGGAGCCGTAACACTAAGCCCCACCCAACTGGGCCAACCTTGCTCTTCAATAACAACACAAGTCTCTCCACTTTGCTTAGTTTACAGACTACAAAGTGCTTCATAGTTCAACTTCTAGGGGAAACCAGTGTAATTTCAATTGTACTTCAGTCTATTTGCTGGTCCTTCTAGTCAATTTTTTTCTTTTCTTTTCTTATTTTTGAATACAGAAAGAGAAAAAATTATTTTTTATTTTCCATTTCTATTAAAAATATTTTTCTTTAATTTTTTCTACTAATTATTTTTACTTTTTTGTAAAATTTTCAAATTCTATTTTTTAACTTCCATCATTTCATTTTCTCATATTTCATTTATTCAATTTTTCAATTTTTCAGATATTTTCCTTTTTTCTTTTTTTTTTAATCTCTCCCTTTTTTCTCTAATCTATAAAGCTCCTTTAAACAACCAGACCAGAACACACCTAGGATCTAGCATCTCTTATTTGATTTTAATTTTTTTACCTTATTAATTCCTTTTCTTCCTTTAAAATGACAAAATGAAGGAGTTCACCCCCAAAAGAAAAGAACAGGGAGAAATGACAGCCAGGGACTTAATCAACACAAATACAAGCAAGATGTCTGAACCAGAATTTAGAATCACAATAATAAGAATACTATGTGGGGTTGAAAACAGATTGGAATCCCTTTTTGCAGAGATAAAAGCTAGTTAGGATGAAATAGAAAATACTATAACTTAACTGCAATCTCAAATAGCTGCCACAGTGGCAAGGATGGATGAGGCAGAAAAGGGAATAAGTGACATAGAGGACAAACTTATGGAGAACAATGAAGCAGAAAAAAAGAGGGAGACTAAAGCAAAAAAGCACGATTTAAGAATTAGAGAAATCAGTGACTCATTAAAAAGGAACAACATCAAAATCATAGAGTCCCAGAAGATGAAGAGAGAGAAAAAGGTGTAGAAGGATTATGTGAGCAAATCATAGTGGAAAACTTTCCTAACCTGGGGAAAGACACAGACATCAAAATCCAGGAAGCACAGAAGACTCCCATTACATTCAACAAAAACCGACCATCAACAAGGCATATCATAGTCAAATTCACAAAATACTCGGGCAAGGAAAGAATCATGAAAGCAGCAAAGGAAAAAAAAGTCTTTAACCTACAAGTGAAGACAGCTCAGGTTCGCAGCAGGCCTGTCCACAGAAACTTGGCAGGCCAGAGGGGTGGCAGGATATATTCAATGTGCTGAATCAGAAAAATAGGCAGCCAGAATTCTTTATCCAACAAGGCTGACATTCAAAATAGAAGAAGAATTAAAAAGTCTCCCAGACAAACAAAAGTTAAAAGAGATTGTGACCACTAAACAAGCCTTGCAAGAAATTTTAAGGGGTACTCTCTGAGGGGAGAAAAGACAGGGGAAAAAAAAAGCAACAAAGACTAGAAAGGACCAGAGAACACCACCAGAAACTTCAACTCTACAGGCAACATAATGGCAATAAATTCATATCATTCAGTACTCACTCCAAAATCAATGAACTAAATGCTCCAATCAAAAGACATAAGGTAACAGAATGGATGAGAAAACAAGATCCATCTATAAGCTGTTTACAAAAGACCCACTTTTGACCTAACGCTGCCTTCAGATTGAAAGTAAAGGAATGAAGAAGCATCTATCATGCTAATAGTCACCGAAAAAATGCCAGAGTAGTCATACATATTAAAATAAAGACTGTGATAATAGATGAAGAAGAGCATTATATCCTAATTAAGGTATCTATCCACCAAGAAGACCTAACAATTGTAAACATTTATGCTCCAAATGTGAAAGCACCCAAATATATAAATCAATTAATCATAAACATAAAGAAATTCATTGATAATAATATCATAATAGTAGGGGACTTCAACTCCCCACTTACAGCAATGGACAGATAATCTAAACAGAAAATCAACAAGGAAACAATGGCTTTGAATAACAAACTGGACCAGATGGACTTAATAGATACATTCAAAACATTTCATCCTAAAGCAGCAGAATGCACATTCTTCTTCAATGCGCATGAAATGTTCTCCAGACTATTCTGGACCACATACTGGAAAACAAATCGACCCTAAACAAGTACAAAAAGACTGAGATCATACCGTGCCTATTTTCAGACCATAATGCTATGAAACTCAAAATCAACCACAAGAAAAAATGTGGAAAGATAACAAATACTTGGAGACTAAAGACCACCCTACTAAAGAATAAATGGGCTAACCAAGAAGTTAAAGAGGAAATTAAAAAGCACTTAGAAGCCAATGAAAGTGGTAACACCACAACCCAAAACCTCTGGGATGTAGCAAAGGCGATCATAAGAGGGAAGTATATAGCAATCCAGGCTTTCCTAAAGAAGGAAGAAAGGTCACAGATACACAACCTAACCTTACACCTCAAAGAGCTGGAAAAAGAACAGCAAATAAGATGCAAAATCACCAGAAGACAGAAAATAATAAAGATTAGAGCAGAAATCAAAACCAATAAATAAGTAACACAGTAAAACAGATCAATGAAACCAGGAACTGGTTCTTTGAAAGAATGAACAAAATTGATAAACCCTTAACCAGTTTGATCAAAAAAAAAAAAAAAAAAAAGGAAAGGACCCAAATAAATAAAGTTAAAAATGAAATAGGAGAGAGCACAACCAACACAGCAGAAACACAAATAATAATAAGAGAATATTACAAGCAATTATACACCAATAAAACGGGCAATCTGGAAGAAATGGACAAATTTCTAGAAACATATAAACTACCGAAATGGAAACATGAAGAAACAGAAAATTTGAAAAGACCCATAACCAGTAAAGAAATCGAATTAGTAATCAAAAGTCTCCCAAAAAACAAGAGTCCAAGGCTAGATGGCTTTCCAGGGGAATCCTACCAAACATTTAAAGAAGAGTTAACACCTATTCTCTTGAGCTGTTCCAAAAAAATAGAAATGGAAGGAAAACTTCCAGTCTCTTTCTATGAAGCCAGCATTATCTTGATTCCAAAGCCACACAAAGACCCCTCAAAAAAGGAGTACAGACCAATTTCCCTGATGAACATGAATGCAAAAATCCTCAACAAGATACTAGCCAACTGGATCCAACAATACATTTTAAAAAATTATTCATCACGGGATGAAGGATTTGCTCAATATCCACAAAACAATCAATGTGATTCATCACATCAATAAAAGAAAGGACAAGAAACACATGATCCTCTCAATAGATGCAGAGAAAGCATTTAACAAAATACAACATCCTTTTTTGATAAAAACCCTCAAGAAAGAAAGGATAAAAGGATCATATCTCAAGATCATAAAGCCATATATGAAAGACCCAGTGTTAATATCATCCTCAATGGGGAAATACTGAGAACTTTCCCCCTAAGGTCAGGAACATGACAGGATGTCCACTCTCACCACTGATATTCAACATAGTATTGGAAGTCTTAGCCTCAGCAATCAGACAACGCAAAGAAATAAAGGCATCACAATCAGCCAGGAGAAGGCCAAATTTTGTGTCTTTACAGATGACACAATATTCTATATGGGAAACCCAAAAGATTCCACAAAAAAAAACTGCTAGAACTGATCCATGAGCTCAGCAAAGTCAGATATAAAATCAATGCACAGAAATTGGTTGCATTTCTATACACCAATAATGAAGCAAGAGAGAGAGAGAGAAAATCAAGGAATTGATCCCATTTACAATTGCACTAAAAACCATAAAATACCTAGGAATAAATCTAACCAAAGAAGTGAAAAATGTATACACTGAAAACTATAGAAAGCTTACGAAAGAAATTGAAGAAGACACAAAAAAGTGGAAAAATATTTCATGCTCCTGGGTAGGAAGAACAAGTATTGATAAAATGTCAATACTAACCAAAGCAATCTACATACTCAATGCAATTCTTATCAAAATAACACAAGCATTTTTCACAGAACTAGAACAAGTAATCCTAAAATTTTTTATAGAACCAGGAAAGATCTCGAATAGCCAAAGCAATCTTGAAAAAGAAAACCAAAGCAGGAGGTATCAGAATCCGAACTTCGAGCTGTATTACAAAGCTTTACTCATCAAGACAGTACGGTGCTGGCTTAAAGACAGATACTAAGATCAGTGGAACAGACTAGAGAACCCAGAAATGGACCCACAAACGTGCCAACTAATCTTTGACAAGGCAGGAAAGAATATCCAATGGAATAAAGGACTGTCTCTTCAGCAAATGGTGCTGGGAAAACTGGACAGCAACATGCAAAAAATGGACCTGGACCATTTCCTTACACCATATACAAAAATAAACTCAAAATGGATGAAACATCTAAATGTAAGACAGGAACCCATCAAAATCCTCAAAGAGAAAGCAGGCAAAAACCTCTTTGACCTTGGCCGCAGCAACTTCTTACTCAACATGTCTCTGGAGTCAAGTGAAACCAAAGTAGAAATGAACTATTGGGACCTCATCAAAATAAAAAGCTTCTGGCCAGCAAAGAAAACAATCAGCAAAACTAAAAGGCAACCGATGGAATGGGAGGAGATGTTTGCAAATGACATGTCAGATAAAGGGTTAGTACCCCAAATCTATAGAGAACTTAACAAGCTAAACACCCAAAAAAACAAATAATCCAGTGAAGAAGTGGCCAAAAGACATGAATAGACACTTCTCCAAAGATATCCAGATGGCCAACCGACATATGAAAAAATGCTCAACATCACTCATCATCTGGGAAATACAAATCAAAACCACACTGAGATACCCTGTCACACCTGTCAGAATGGATAACATTAACAACTCAGGCAACAGACGCTGGTGAGGATGCAGAGAAAAAGGATCTCTTTTGCACTGCTGGTGGGAATGCAAACTGGTTCAGCCACTCTGGAAAACAGTATGGAGGTTCCTCAAAAAATTAAAAATAGAACTACCCTATGACCCAGCAGTTGCACTACTAGGTATTTATCCAAGGGATACAGGTATGCAGTTTTGAAGGGACACATGCACCCCAATGTTTATAGCAGCACTATCAACAATAGTCAAAATATGGAAAGAGCCCAAATGTCCACCAATAGATTAATGGATAAAGAAGATGTGGTTTGTACACACACACACACACACACACACACACACACACACACACTGGAGTACTACTCAGCAATCAAAAATAATGAAATCTTTCCATTTGCAACTATGTGGATTGAACTAGAGGGTATTCTGCTAAGTGAAATTAGTCAGAGAAAGACAAATATTATGACTTCACTCACATAAGGACTTTAAGAAACAAAACAGATGAACATAAGGGTAGGAATCAAAAATAATATAAAAACAGGAAGGGGGACAAAACATAAGAGACTCTTAAATATAGAGAACAAACGGAGGGTTGCTAGGGGATTGTGAGGGGGATGGGCTACACGGGAAAGGGGCTTAAAGAGTCTACTCCTGAAATTATTGTTGCACCATGTGTTAACTTGGATGTAAATTATAAAAATAAATAAACTATAGAAGTAAAAAAATGAAACAAAATAAATAAAATAAAATATATAAGTCTAAAAAATAGGTGATGAAGATTAAAGAGTGCACTTGCTGTAATGAGCACAGGGTAATGTATGGAAGTGTTGAATCACTATCTTGTACACCTGAAACTAATATTATATTGTATATTAACCGGAATTTAAATAAAAACTAAAAAAAAAAACTTTTTAAATTAAATTAAAATAAAAATCTAAAAAGAGAGGTAATAAAATGTCACGTAATAGCATGTGAAAATCAGATGAGCTTATGAAGAAAGTATTTGGCACAAGGTAAGGATGCTATAAATAGTAGCTAGCTATAAGCTATAAACTCTCCATGCTCCTGCTTTGTTCTGGTGATGCTACTGTTGGCCAGTAGGGGTCACTTAAGTCTCCACTCCCTACCTCTCACACCATCTAGTTGTCAATGGTTCTCAGCCTATACATTCAAATCTCTTGGGAATAAATACATACCCGCATGCATACATAATACATACATACATACATGTGGATGTGTGTGTAATTTATATATACATATATGCATGTGTATATATGTATGTGCATGCATATGTGCATAGATGCATATGTGTACCCACGTCCAGGGGTAGGAGCCTATTTTTTTAATGCTTCCCAAGTACCTCTAATGAACGCAGAATTGAAAGCCATTGTAAACCAAGAACTTCTAGAAAGGGCCAAGGCCAAGGATCCTTGAAGTTGAAACAGCAAGGAAACAGATGTTTCTTAGGACAAAGCAAAGCAGTTAAAAGTTCTAGTACCCAAGTGGCATGGGACCCAACTTTGGGAATTCTTCATTTTAATAGGAGCTCCCTTTCTATAAGAGTCCTCTCTTGGCTTTTTACTAAAAAGCCTAGCCATACTCAGTCCCTGAACTCTGAGCTTGACTCTGCCCTCAGTCACCACCTTCCCACAACCTAGATTCCCTGACATGAGGCTTTGATTACCACTGGAATATTTCCCTGTCCCTAGTGCTGTCTTTAGCTAGCCCTGGTTAGAGGCTGAAGTAATCCTCAGATGCCATGCCTTCACCCTTGTGGCTGGTCTTCCAGCATCAACTGCAGCACACAGGACAGATGTCCATCTTCTATCCTCCCCACAAGCATGACAGGACCAGCAGCTCAGTCTTGCTTCAAGTAAAGTCCCCTTTAAATTCTGGGCTGAGACAAGACTCCTAGAATAAGAGTCTCTCTCCAAAAGCAAAAATAAATTCATATTAGACTTTGTTTGGGACTGTTAGTACTTGATCATGCACTCACAGTTCAAAATCCTGTCCCTGTCCACCCTGAGTTCAACTGACAAGGGCATTAGCCGCCCTGGATGGGGCTCCTGCCTACATAATGCAGGAGTCAAATATTCCTGCTCCTTTTCCAGGTTCTTCAGTTCCTCATTTGTAATTTTCCCAAACTATGAAAGACTCACAGAGAAAAGCATTTTCACTACCCACCCCCTGCCCTGAATTTGGAATCCAAACAGTTAACAAATTGTCTGGATGCAAATAAGAGATTTACATTTTTTCATAAAATGGCCTCATTTACACACTTGTCACTCAAAAGAGGCTGAGCATATACATTTGCCAAACTTGGCAGCATTTCACTCTGTGACTGAAAACAAACATGATAAATTTCTCCTCCAGAGATAATTTTGGTGATGTGTATAGGCCACTGAAAATGAGGATGTTATGACTTTAGTGCTGCAATAATATATGGTAGTAATTATATTAACAAGGGAAATTACATCCTTTTTCAGCAATTTCAGCTCAAAACACCCACATGAATAGTGGGCAGGAGCAAAAAGTGCTGAAATGGCGCTAGGAAGATAGGGGAAGCAATATCTGCTGAATTTAGAACCTACTTTAATCACTTTTTAAAATGTATTGAGCACCTACTATGTGCCAGGCACCATGTGAGCACAGTGAGTAATGAATCTGACACGGCCCAGACCTTAAGGAGCTTCCTACATAATAAAGGAAATAAGACATGCACATAAATCATTGTACTACCTGGTGAGAGGCGATAAAAGAGAGGTACAGAGAGAGTTCTGTGAAGCTCGAAAGAGGACGCTGTTGCTTCTCGATGAAGCTATGATGGAGCCTGGCCTGCCCAGAAAGCCATCAGACGCCCAGAGGTGACAGCAAGCAGCACTACACGGTTTTCCAGCATTGAGATAAACTACAGCCAATTAACACCAGACATTCTGCCCAGTGACCTGGCTCCAGAGAACATCCACCAGAATGCTCCACAACTGAATGACCATGAAAGCAAACCATATACTCCATGGCTCCAGAAGTCCTTCAGAAGAGTCTTTTGCCAGAACTTATAAATGTATGATTGATGAACGATAGAGATTAAATGCATGAGCAAAACTCCATAATTCATTTTGAAATTTTATTGGAACCAAATTCAAGATACACACACTTGTTCTACCAATTCAATGAGCTTTTGTTTCTTCCCTCCCATGTCCAAGAGAAATAAGTACAGGCAAGATTCTGAAGGAAATCAGAATTTCATAGAGGAAAGGGAAGCACAAAAAATAATTGTAAAGACAATCTGCTGCTTTATCAACATGATTTGTTGGAAGGAGGATGTGGCTTTAACTCATGCAGACCTGAGCTGAATTCTACTTTGCAGCCTACCAGCTCGGTGACCTAAAGAAGAATTATTGGCTCTCCAGGTTAACATTCTTTTATCTGTAAGGTGCTTAAATCACAGGACTGTGGTAAGGATTAAGTGATATAATATCATAAAAGCATTTTGTCTAATGCCTACAAATGTCTAGTGAATCTGTTGAATAATAGAAGTCAGAGAACTGGGAAGGAAACAGTTAAAAAGAAAAACATAAAGTTATCATCAAAGAAAGAGCTCATCTCCAAGTAGGAGGGACCAAGAAATCTTCATGAAGAAGGTGTCATTTGAACAAGACCCTAGGGACCGTGATTTGTCACTATACAGTCTACTTTGGCTGGCAGGGAGGGGGTGAGCAAGGTGGTACTAAGATACGACATTAGTATTTTAGATTTAAAATGTTATATGTGAAAATACTTAGCTGATTGATTCATTCTAAGCAAATCAGCACTTTAACACATATAGCCTCCAAATACCAGGCCACATAACCAAAAATCCAATGGTGCCCAAGCCAAAGAACACTAGGCAAGGCAGAGCAGGGCAATTCTTCCAGAATACATGCACAAAAAAGAGAGTTTAAAAAAGCTGATATAACATTTATAACAAAATTTTTTAATTTTTTTAAATAGGCTATTGTCAAATTGGTTTCCATACAACACCCAGT
>NC_043709.1:22013924-22031685 GCF_006229205.1 Suricata suricatta | reverse complement strand
CATCCCTCTCTCTCCCCAACTCTCTTTCCCTCTTCCCCTCCCCTTGGTCCTCCATTAGGTTTCTCCTGTTTTCCTGTTAAACCTATGAGTGCAAACATATGGTATCTGTCCTTCTCTGCCTGACTTATTTCGCTTAGCATGACACCCTCAAGATCCATCCACTTTCCTACAAATGGCCATATTTCATTCTTTCTCATTGCCATGTAGTACTCCATTGTATATATATACCACATCTTCTTGATCCATTCGTCAGGTGATGGACATTTAGGCTTTTTCCATGTTTTGGCTATTGTTGACATTGCTGCTATGAACATTGGGGTACATGTGCTCCTACCCAAAGCAATCTACACATTCAATGCAATCCCCATCAAAATTGCACCAACGTTCTTCTCAAAGCTAGAACAAACTATCCTCAAATTCGTATGGAACCACACAAGACCCTGAATAGCCAAAGTTATATTGAAGAAGAAAACCAAAGCGGGAGGCATCACAATCCCAGACTTTGGCCTCTACTACAGAGCTGTCATCATCAAGGCAGTATGGTATTGGCTCAAAAACAGTCACATAGACCAATGGAATCGAATAGAGAACCCAGAACTGGGCCCCCAAATGTACAGCCAATTAATTTTTGACAAAGCAGGAAAGAGTATCCAATGGAAAAAAGACTTCCTCTTTAGCAGGTGGTGCTGGGAGAACTGGACAGCAACATGCAGAAGAATGAAACTAGACCACTTTCTTACACCATACACAAAAATTAACTCAAAATGGTTGAAGGACTTGAATGTGAGACAGGAAACCATCAAAAACCTCGAGGAAAAAGTAGGAAAAATGCTCCTAGACCTTCACCGCAGCAATTTCCTACTCCACACATCCCCAAAGGCAAGGGAAATGAAAGCAAAACTGAACTCTTGGGACTTCATCAAGATAAAAAGCTTCTGCACTGCAAAGGAAACAATCAAGAAAACTAATAGGCAACTGACAGAATGGGAAAAGATAGTTGCAAATGACATAACATAATTTTTTAAATTCAAACAAAAGGCCAACCCTTTCCATAAATAGTGAAGTAAGAATGCTATAACACATTGGGAAGCAGAACTCAGAAGCATAATGAAGGAAGAAGATAACACAATCAAGTGGAGTTTACTCTGGAATTACAAGGAATGCTAGGATTAAGTATTAGGAAATGTATTTATAAAATTCTGTTAGTTAAGAGGACCAAAGAAGAAACATTATCATCTCCATAAGTGCTAAAAAGTCATTTGTTAAAATGTAATATCTATTCCTAATTTCAAAAGAAAACTCTGATAGAACATGGATACTTTATTAATATGATAAATATATAAATATATACTTCAACCCAAAAGTTAATATCACAATTAATGGAGAAACAGATTTCCATTAAAGTCTGAAACAAGTACACCTGTGCCACTTATATTTCATATTTGCCTGGATCACCTGACTAGTCAGTGAATGTTGGTTCCAAACCTCAGGAGTCCCCTGGGTGAAATTTGAAACTAGCCCGCCCAGAGGAAGGGCAAGGAGAGATCAAAGAAAGAGGCAGACCACTGCAGACTGGCAGGTGGTGGTTTAAATAAGCAACGGAATTCACATACAGGGCTGGTCTTGAAGGGCCACAAGATGCGTAGATCTCTGCACCTGCCTGCCAAATCTTAAAAGTTTATATAGAGGCTTTACCTGGGTTTATTCCCATATACCATCCAGATGATCTTAACACATTACTATTGCAAGGCTGTCTCTTTAGGGCAGCTTCTAGTGCCGGAGGGGAGGGGGGAGGAGCTTCTGGATGGGTCCAGCTGACAGGTCAACTGGCAGCCATGTCCTCTGAGTAACCTCCTCCAACAATGAAATTAGTTAACTGACAGAAGTACGATTGCCTGGAAATCCAAGAAAATCAACTGAGAAAGGTTGAGAGAACAGTGTTTGTAACTAAGAAAATGAGATAAGGTAACACTGCAAAAAATGAATATATAGAAATCAATAGCCTTCATGCACACACAACAATTAGAAGAAATCCTGGAAGGAAATTCTCTTATTTACAAAAGTAACACAAAAAATGTAAAATACCTATGGACAAACTTAACAAGAAATGTGCAGAAACTATACAAAACAGTTTTACACAGTACTTAAAAAATAAGTCCCACAAAAATGATTTAAGCTAATGGAAAGGCATTCCATGGTCTTGAAAGTCTTAATTATCATAAAGATGTGATTTCTCATCAAGTTAATTAAAAAATTTACACAAACCCAAAATTCTACCAAGGAGATTTCTTTTGGAACTAAAATCCTGGTTCTAAAGTTAATAAGAAAGAAAAATAGTAGAAAATTCAGGGGGGGAGGGTGAAATCATTTAAAAGACAAAGGACACTTACTTCACAATTTCCACAAAAATAGATCCCAAAAAGATGAAACATTTAAAGGTGAAAAATAAAACCTTAAAAGAAATAGAAGAGAAGATAGGAGGTATTTTACTTTTTATTTTTTATTATCTTCAAGTAGGGAAAGCCTTTTTAAAGAACAGTTTTTAAAATTCCAAGAGTCACAAATGATTAGTAAGTTTGACTACACAAGAATATGTAAAATCTTTGTATGGAATTGTGCAAAAAAAAAAAGTTTAAAAATCTGAGAAAAACTTTTGCAAATCATAAAAAAACAAAACATAATTTTCCTAATATATGAAAATTATCAACACACCAGTAAGAAAAAATGAATAACCCAAAAGAAAAATGGGCAAAAGATATGAACAGTTAACTAGACAGAAAATACAGATAGCAATATAAATACATGAAAATCTGTTTATCTTACCCGTAATAAAAGAAATGCAAATTCAGACTACAACTAGATACTATTCTTCACCCAGCAGATGGGTAAAGATCAGTAATGTTTGAAAAAAATACTCCTTTAACAAGGATGTGAGGGAACAGCCATTTTCTTACATTTCTGATGAGACTGTAAATTGCCACACTCACTAAGGAGAGGAATTCGGTAATCTCTATCAAAAATTACAATGCCTGTACCCTTTGATACAACAACTGGATCTCTAAGGAACTGATTCTGCACACAGTATAAATAAAGGACCATACGTTCAGAGAGATGCGCTACAGTATGAAATCTTTAGCATGAGCAAAACGGGTCCCTTTTGACTGCTTGAGACGTCTCTCTTTATCACATGCACACGGTGGATTTATTAAGGAGCAGGAAAGCACCTCTGTCACACAGGGTCTGGCACTCAGCACAGCATGTACCCATTGTAACCTTCAACATCTGTTCCTACGCTTAACGCCGTTCAGGCCCCAAGGAAAAGCTTCTCCGTGTTTTTTGCACTCTATCTTTTAAAACATACAATTCTATCTAAATACAGTGGAAATTTGTGGGTGGTCCCCCTGCCAGCCTCAGAAATGAGTATGCCTCGGGGAACAGGAAAGATGTGGCGGGAAACATTTATATAAGAGCGAAGACAAATTAAGTTGTCAAACGTTCCTCTCAGATAGCAGGAATGCAGTAGAATCTTGCATTCTTTTTTTACAACAAAGCTGAGCATACATTTTCTTACGTTGCATGTTTTGAGGGTTTTTTAATGTTTAAATTATGAGAGCATCCACAGTTTCTGAGTAACGTTGTCCAATGTAAATAATATATATGACTTCTAAATGTGGCATGTGTAGATTCCTTATAGTTTGGCTACTGGATGGACTTTGAGTACCAGAATTGAAAGGCTCTATTTTTATGCTAAATGAGATTTAATTTAAATTAAAACATTTTTACTCATACAAAACTATTATTTTATTAATAATATTTGTAATTTAAAATTTTTATGAGATTTATTATATTTCAGAAAATAAATATGCAAGAAATTTAACTATACTTAATTTTTTTTAATATTCAATCATTAAAATTTCCATTTGCCTTTATGTTTAGATGGTTATGTTAAAAGAAAAATAACTTTTCAGGGCACCTGGGTGGCTCAGTCAGTTAAGCATCTGATTTCAGTTCAGGTCATGATCTCGTGGTCTGTGAGTTTGAGCCCCTTGTTGGGCTCTGTGCTGACAGTTGAGATCCTGCTTTGGATTCTGTGCCTCCCTCTCACTCTGTCCCTCCCCAGCTTGTACTCTGTCTCTCTCTCAAAAGTAAATAAGCACTAAAAAAATAAATAAAAGAGAAAGAAATGAAATGAAATGAAATGAAAGAAAAATAACTTTGCAAAGACATAAAAATGAATTTTAATTGATCAGTGTTTTAGACTTATGTTAATTTACATTTTGGTGAAAAGGCACCTAAATTTTGCACACCTTGAATACAATTACATTTTTAATCCTAAAATCATTTTTTTCACTAGAACACAATTATATGCATATCTTGATTAAAATAATATAATTGGTAATTTTTCTAAAATGAAACTAACAAGAATTGTATAGACTATGGAGATAATTAATGATGAAACATATACCTTATGCTTATTATTAACCCCAAATTGGTACTCCATCACCAAAATAGCCAGACATATACAGTCATAATTAATTTTGTCCTTTATATTTTGCCAACTTTCCGTTATATAAGAAACATGGCTTTATATACATTTTTCCATTTCATATTATTACATTTGTCCAAGTAAAGGGATAGGCCAGATTTTGGTTAATAGTGTGTGAGCTTGATTTGTAACTCACGAATACTTAGATATACTGTAGGAGGGCTCCATTTGTACTATATTTTTTAATGTTTATTTGTTTTTGAGAGAGAGAGAAAAACAGCATGAGCGGGGCAGAGAGAGAGGGAGACACAGAATGTGAAGCAGGCTCCAGGCTCTGAGCTGGCTCTCAGCACAAACCCACAAACTGTGAGATCATGACCTGAGCTGAAGTCAGATGCTTAACTCACTGAGCCACCCAGGCGCCCCATCCATTTGTACTTTCGCCCTGGGCTCTACAAATATTATAAAAGGATCTGAGTACAGCATTGTACATAATAGAAAAGACTTTAACGGGTCCTAAATGCCCATTTACATGGCACTTGCTGAATATATTATGTGTAAAATCTTTCAAAGGATATATGTGTGTTTGTGTGTGGGACAATGTATATAATCCTTAGAATGACACACAAAACACTGATAGCAACAGTTGCCTCTGAAAAATGAAATCTTGCGTGTAGTACACAGCAGTACCCTTAGAACTAGAAGAGTTGCCCTGCATATGATAGATGATCAATAAATAAATACGTGTGGAATGAATGAACTAATTGAAAGGGGAAAATTAGTTGTCTAGCATTTCACTAACTACCCTTTTGTATATATTGCATTTTGAACCATATACATGTTCTCCTAATTTGGGGAGGGGGAAATCCAAAGACAGATAAATTTTAACCTTCCAAGTAGCTCTGATATTATCTCAGAACCAAATAATATCTGATTTTTATGTCTGGCTCTTTATAGCTAATCATATATTCTATTATATGCACAGTGTGGCTTGTGCAAGGTAAGTACAGAAAATGTCATTATCTCTAATTTATATATTAAAAACTTGCCCAAAGTCAGGCAACTGATGCTAAAGTCTGTTCACTTTTCACCACCTACACGGCTGTTGTATAAACGCTTTCATGGGCAACCCTTCCCATTGCTCTGGAAAGACAGCTTTGTTTTTGGAACAGACAGCCAAATCACACTCCAAATGGTTGGCATTCATTAATATCATGGAATCCACTAAAGTTGAGTTTGTGGCCAGTTCCAAGTTCACAGTTTATGACGAGAAAGAGGAAATGTATCCTGTCTTCTCTATTGTTTATTTTTATAGTGTCCTGTGTTTAGTAATAAACTTTGTTATATAATTGTGGTAAAATGTTACAGGATTTGCCTGAAAAGTCTTTTCTTAGGGAACAAAAGTTTCTGAAAAAATTTTTATTTTACTTTCATATTTTATGTCTTTAATGCACTTCCCTATGACTTTTTTCCCAGAGAAATCATGTTTATTATCCCATTTTGACATTTTTCAATGTCACACTAGTTTCTGGTGTACCACACAGTGATTCCACATACCTGTATGTTTATACCATGCTCACCCCAGGTGTAGACACCCTCTACCATACAACACTATTACAACACCGTAGACACATTCCCTGTGCTGTACCTTTCATCCCTGTGGCTTATTCATTCCCTTTCTGGAAGCCTGTACCTCCCATTTCTTATGACTTTTTCTTTAAAACATTTCACTTTTTTCAAGATTACATTATCACATTTTCCTTAATTCCGTAATCTTTTCAACTTCCTTATCCTTTATGTACTGTCCTTTTGTATCTTTTTATTTTCAAGTCCTTTTCATGTTTTCATCCTTTTGTTTTATTTCTTTGGGAGCTCTTATTATCATCTTAGTCTTTATTTTTAGGTTTCTGCACTGAAGCCTGACCCAACAGTGAGGAAATCAAAAGAGAAAGGGCTGCATCCATGCTGAGTGGAAGTGAGCGACAGGTGTGAAGGACAGAAGAAAGAAAAGACTGGACACAAAGTCCTGATTGTCATTTTGGTCTCCAAGATATAATATCTTTGAAGATGAAAAATACAACGTTTATACCTACACAGGCACATACATAAAAATGTGACTTGCAGAACACTGAAATGCCAAGAAAATGGGTTCCTTTAATTAGAATCTTGGTTCAATGTCCAGTAGATTAAGTCAAATTCACTTGGAAGGCATAGTGAGAGTTCCCCCCTGTAGAAGGCCAAACTTAACAAATTAACTCTGTCTTCATCTTGAAACCAACTTACCAGTAAGTGAAATTCAGAATTCTGCTTGAAGTTTGTTAATGTTGACTTAGATGAAGCAAGTCCACATACCTTAAAGATCTCCAAAGCAAGGTATCTATTTGATAAATCAGTAAGAATGGACACAGTATGATTCCCAGGCAGCAAGATCAACAAACAACAATATTAAAAATTCTGACAAGTAGCTGTTCCTCTCTCTATTTAGTAGGCATTTTCGTATTTCAGATCGAGCTATTTACTCACCCTCTTTCCTTGGAGCTCATCCTGGTTTGATTAATCTTTCACTTATCTATCTGTCTCTAGTCTATCTATAATTCTACCCCAAATATCCCATAACCCCTAGAGCATCTAAAGATCAAACATGAACAATTAAAATAAGAGATTAATTTCTACTGAATGGGAACATATATATTTTATAAAGTTTTTATTGGCTTCGCAGCAAACTAAAACTAAATCTGAAATTTTCATTTCCCAACAACACTAAGAGAAAAAGTGATGAGGTAGTGTGTATGTGTGTGGGTGTCTGTGCGTGTGTGTGTGTGTGTGTGTGTGTGTGTGTGTGTGCCATGAAGAAGTAGAAAGGAGGAAAATCAGGAAAACAGACAAATTTTTTTATCTACCTGGCATTAAATGCCTAGTTACTTGCAAATATGTATAATTAATTTTTTATTTAAAAAAATGAAAATCTGAATGTAATATCTGGCAAATGTGGGTGACTTTCCCTTGGCTTAAAACTTTGTTTTCACTTACTTCTTTTCCTTCCCTTGCCTGCCAGCTTTTGCCTTCATTTTGCTTTTCCTATCTGGTATTTCCTAGATGTCTGTTCAGTTTAATTTATCCAAATGTCATACCCAATAAGTTGTTGAATTTCCACTCCATTCCTGCTGAATTATTGTATTACTTTTAAATAACTTGCATCTGCTCTTGATTCTCCCATCTGCTTCTCTTCCTCTTCGCTTTCTCATCGGGAGGCCTGGCTCGAGGTTAGGGATGTTGGCCAGGCACGCCTGATTTTCCAATTTTGAACCACTGACACAAACTTAGTCATCCTTTCGGACTCTCTCTGAAAAAGCTGGCCCCAGGAAAATTTGTAAAGTAGGTCAGATACATGAGTGCCATCACACACACTTTTAGTACTTTTTCATTCATGTGTGCCAGCCTCCTGCAGGGGCGCCCCACACTCTGGACCTGGTTTGTCCTTTTAACTCCCACCTTCAAAAAGTAGATGCCTAGTATGCCTTTCCCCGTTGCGTCATTTCTAGAAGAAATCCGGTGGGAAAATTCCACCATGTTACTCATAGACAATAAAAATGTAATATTTCATCCTCCACAGAATGAGTTTCATGATTTATGTTTCTGTGTTCTGTTGTTAATACAGGTATGGGGGGGAGCACACCAGAAAAGTAACCAGCTGTAACTGATTTGAGGTACTTAAAAGCAGAGTTGGCTGCTATCTTAAGCTCTAGAATTTGATAGCATTTTTCAAAAAAAAAAAAAAAAAAAAGAAAAGAAAACTACCATTTCTCAAGTTTTTACTATGTGACAGATACAAGCTAAATTTCATGCCCATTTTAACTAATGAAAAACTAGGAGACTTGCCCAAGGTGAAAAACTCATATGGCTAGAAGAAGCAGGGATGGGATAGACGGCTACATGAAATACAGATACTCAGTATAACCTAGCAGCAGAGTCTAACACTCTGTCCACTACACCATGCCGTTGCTTGGGCTTATAGCCATACAGAGCCTGTTAACCTCTCGTCTGTTTGGGGGTTCCATATACGTAGCATACATTAGGTGAACACCTTTCGTGTGTCAAGGCAAGGTTGGAAGTGAGAAGCGGCCTGGCGTGTGTGGTGAAGTGCTGTGTAGCAAGAGCATAAGGTCTGGATCACAGATATGACCCAAGAATGATCAGCTGAGACACCAGCTTGAAGTCTTTGTGTATATGCTATGGAACTCAGACTTGACATCAAAGATATCGGGGAGCCCTTAAGGGTTCTAAGGAAGAGAATAAGACGGGCAGAGTTGAGTTCTAGTTTCATCATTCTGGAACAGGAGACATTCAGGCTTTGTGAGGGACAAACCTGAGGAAGGGTAACTTAACAGGGCAGCTATATTGCAGCTACCTAAGCAAGGGATGACAGCGGGCTCTAATGCGGCATTGGACAGGGGAAACGATATTAAAAAGGTAAAACTGTAGAACATGGTGACCACGTGATATCAGGAATAGAGGAGAGAATGTAATCAGAGATGTCCATTTTTCCTTTATATTTGTTCCAGAGTCCCGCATTCTTTTTCCAACCCAAAGGGAACCACTGTAATAAACTGGGGTGCCTCAGAGTGAATTCCCAAGTCGAATTTATAAATGTCTGAGGTTGGCAAAATTTTGCCTAACTTGACCAGTAATGTATTTGCTAGGCATTGTTTATGACCACAAAATATTGCACCCACACAATTAAAGTGTAATTTAGCCTTAAGAAAGGGCTAGGATCTTCTTCTTTGGAAAACTGTCTTTTCCCACCTCAAGAGGTGTTCTTGCCAGAGATAGTCTTTATAATTCTCAATTATGTTTACAGCAATTTGATTTTAAAAATCATCTAAAGACAGATATTTCCATAGTAAATATTCCCAGCTGCTATCTTTGGAAGAAGTAATTTGATCAGTGGTCTGTGTTGAATTGCATTACAATTGGTTTCTTCAAATAATGTATCTTACCTACATAAAGAAAAAAGAAATCATAAAGGAACGTCTAGCTGATCTGCTTGGCACAGAAGTAATGGCAGGATGGGGTTAACAAGTGGTTTGTGGAGAAATAACAGGGAGTGATAAGCTCTCAAGTTTTGATGTTTATTAAAGAGTTTATTGGAATCTCATAGAGCAGTAAAAAATGATCTAATAAAACAAATAAGATTAAGCAGTTCCAGTAAACAAAATTATAATAAAATTCCAGAAGCATAGATGCAAACCATTTTTATTTTTTTAATTCTTGCAAAAAATCATATTAATATTTCCAAATCTTATAAAGAGTTTTAGAATTAGGACCCCATTTGAGAACGGGCATAACCGCTCTAATCATGATCGTGTCACTTATGAATAGTCATTTAATGGGACTATTTAGCCAGGTTAGCAAACTTTCTAAAGGAAAATAACTTTTCGTGGCCTGAGATAAGGGGAAAACTACTGAAAATCGATCAACAAATAAATAGTGTATGCTGGCACAGTTTTGTTGGAAAATGAAAACCAAGTAAACAAGCCTGAGTGGAAGATGTGAGGGTTGGGTTAAGGGAAAAAAACAACTTTCTTAAGGAAGAAAGACTTGCTGAACAAACTTATTAGACCTTAGGAGAAGGTACCAGCACCTTCCTTCTTTGAAAATCTTTCTAAAGGGAGCAAATGGTTGCAGAGCAATTACAGGCAGACACGGCCATGAATGGCCTCCAGGGAGTCTCATATCTAGCATGGCCCAGAAGCAGCAAAGTGATTATTTTGGCCAAATCAAGGTCCTAAGTAACAGAGCAACCAGCCTGAAGGAGCTAAATGGACAAGAACAAAGTACATCTCAGTAGCAAAGGTGTGTAGCCATGTCTCCACAGAACAACACACATCTTCTATGGACAGATAAAATGAGACACCAAGTACTCCCTCAACGCTCTGGTGTTATCTGAACCCTCCCACCCCAGAACTTAGAAGGTGATAATATATTGACTAATACTGAGTTTCTACAATGCTGGCAGAGTGAGGATTTTTAGTGGCACTGTAGCAAGTTGAGATATAGGAAAATAAAAGTTCTATTTCTTCCCCACCTAAACAGTGAACCGGGGGTCATACCTGCTACATGTGGGAATCTTTGTGCAAACATATCTGCACCAAAGGTTTAAGGCCAAATTATTCTGAGATGTGCAGCATGAGGTGCACTAGAAGCAACCACTGACGGTAAAACGATTCAGGGACTTGAAGAGAGTAGATTTGAAAGAGTCCCACAGAATGCTTTAACTCTCTTGGGCGGGTGCCGACAGATTGGTAGAAGGAAAGGAGAGAAGGTGAATGCAGCCTGGTCAGAGGTTGAGAGAATTTGTTGAGACCCAGAGAAGCACCTGGAAAGGCAGCCACACCGACAATGATTTTTAAAATCTCATCTATGTCCCTAAATTTCTGAACCTCTTTCTGGATGGGGAAGAGTGTTATGAATTAGATATTTGGTCCCCCCTACCAAATTAATATATTGAAAGCCTAACCCCCATTGGGACAGCATTAAAATGTGCAGACTTAGAGTGGTAATTAGTTTTAAATGACAGCCTGAGGCTGAAGCCCCCGTAATGGGATCAGTGTCCTTATAAGAGGAGAAAGAGACTAGCGTGTGCTCTTTCTCTCCCTGCCATGTGAGAAACAGCAGGGAAGCAGCCATCTATCAACCACGAGGAGGATCTTCACCAAGAGCCCAACCTTGCTGGAACCTTGATCTCAGACTTGCTTCCAGACCTGTGAGAAATAAATGTCTGCTGTCTATGATACTCTGTTACAGCAGCCCAAACTACGACAAAGGGCGATTCCAGGATGACACGAGAGTCTTGCAGTTGGTGCAGATACTTAGACTGAGATTTCTAACTGCTACCCTGAGTTTGATCTTAGAATTTTTATCTCTGCGCTTCCTCGCACCCAAAAGAAATGAAAAATATGAATGTGTGATTCACATGTTTTTTTAAAAAAGCAGTATATAGCAATTTTTCTAGATACCAAAAAAATTAAAGGAATATATGATTTACATCCTTATTCCATGGATACTGCACAACATAAGACACAGTATTCCCTATGACAGTTTTGCAGAAAATAAAGGTGGGTGTCCATGATTTTTTCTTGTTTCAATCCTTAATAAAACCTTAGATCTTAATATTGTCATTCATCCTCACTATGTTTATGTATGTATTTTTTCTGATTAAGTTTTATGCTAGGATAATAGGTCTATGACTTATTACAGAAACCAAGCTCCTAGCACAGTGGCACATGTGAGAGCTTCACAAATGCGCACTTGAACCAAAAGCAAGTCATGCAGTGGAATTTCTTTTGATGGAGAGGAGGTACCAACCTCAACTCCTAAGTTCCAGACATGGAAACTTACGGCTCTCTTGCAGTCAGCTCGGGCTGCTACCACAAAATACCATAGACTGTGTGGCTTAAACAATAGATATTTATTTCTCACAGTTCTGGAGGCTGGAAAGTCCAAGACCAAGGTGCCAGCAGACTCAGTTCTTAGAGAGGGCCGTCTCCCTGCCTTGTAGAAGACCACCCTTTCACTGTACATGCACATGATGGAGAGGGCACCCCAGCAACTCTTCCTCTTCTCTAAGGGCAGTGATGCCATCACAGGGCTCCTTACTCATGACCTCCTCTAAACATAATCACCTTCTCATACCATCAAACTGGGGCTCAGGCCCTCAACATATGAATACAAATATTCAATCCATAACAGGATCTAACTTGAAATATGGACAAAACCTAAAACCACCTAGAGTTTATTCTAAACACTTAGCTTTCTTAACACACACTAAACAGAAACTTTGTATATCTCCAATTTCTTCTCTAGATATGTAGGAATGTTTCCTTATTTTGCACTAGGGCTATGAGAGTCCCTACATTTTTAGATATGTTTTTAAATTATGGCTCTTGTTCATTTAGAAAATAAAATTTGTTGAGTCACAGCAAAAACATCTAAGTGTCTTAGAAATGAAGTCCAGTCTCTAAACCGATGTTTGAATGTATTAAAAAAATCTGTCTTCAAACTTCTGTCAGTTACACAGCATGGACACTGACTGGCCAGAATGGATGGCAGCTGTCAACAAGTGCTGTAATCATCTGGGTGTGTGTCGGGGAAATATCTGTGGGTTACCAAAGGGCTTAAAACCCAAAGTACTCAATAGATGATGAATAAATTAATTAATAGATAATTAATTGTAATTTTATTCATGCAGAGCTTTCTAAAAATGGCAGCTGTAAGAACATTTTATGATTATCTAAGGTCTTTTCTCAGGTGAAAATTGATTTTTTTTTCTTTACTATTGAAACCATGTAGCCAATAAATTTATATGTGTAATCTGAACCTCAAAAAGGCATTCAGTTTTCCCCAATACAATTAAATGTTGGGACTAATGAGGCAGTGACAATATTTCCTTTATACAAACAATTTTTCAATTATACAGGACAGTGGCATCCAATGACTGCCACCAACACAAAATCACTGGGCAGCCAGCTTCTACTTTATGCAGCAAGGTTAGCAATTATTCTGTAACACTTAATTTCTTGTTACTAATGCTTTCTCAGAAGCACTTAAGCATGATGGCCTTATGAATATAGTTATTAGTGGAACTGCATTTAGTGTTTGGATTCTTTTGGAAATCTGATAAAGATAATATTCCTCCAAAGGTTACTGTCCAGATTACAAGTCATTTTATCAGCGGGCCTGAGTTCCAGCCAGCTGTCATTAAGAGTGTCTCGTTAGCCAGTGAAGGACTTTGTAGCTGGGTCAGGGCTGTTGAAGTCTAGGGCAAGGTTGCTAAGGTAACGAATCTGTCCAAAGACTTCTCTCAGCATCAACCTTTCATCTTGTTAAATTTATATAAGCAAAGCACTGTGAGGAGAATGCTAATAGACCAAATGACAGAAACAGTTACACAAAGATATTTGTAAGCTTGATAGGTGTGTATTTAAGCTCCTTTATAAAGATACAACAATATGTATGGGTTTAGAGACGTTCATGGAAATGAGCTAAATTACCCTGGGCCCATATACTGTTTACATTAGCATGTGAAATATGAGGCTCTACAAAGCAGAATTTACTTCAACAATGCACACGGAAGGAAAGTCTGCTTGGTACCTGAACTTATTTTTCAGTGTAATGCTTGAGTCTGAAAGGAATGAAATTCTATGGAAAGTGAAGCTTTACAGGTCTTCCAGAAAGTCCAGACTCAGTGAGGTAGAGGAACTTCAATTGGTGCATTAGGAAGTGATGGCTATGTGGAGGCAGGTTGTTATATTAAAAATATATAGGATATCAAAGATTAATAAGGTCATGTCAAAAGGATACAAGAGCCAACTTAAAGGGGTCTTTTTGGCCTAAGATGGGACAATTCCAACATCAAAAAGAATAATAATAGCAATGGATCAAACTATATCAAATATATAAAATTACATGAGTTCCTAATGATACTGGGGGAAGAAGAACATTTCATCAACCAAGATTAGGGGTTGCTAAGACCACCAACTCATTACTGAAAATTAACAGATAATAGGAAAGAATTAAATATATATCTTACTTTTCCTGCATGAATTGTATTTCTGTATAACCAAGTAGCCGATGAGAATGTTTTCAAAAAATAATTCCAGAGGAAATAATAGAATTAAACATCACCATTTTGTAACTCTTAATGAAATGATGGAGCTTGGCAACATCTATCAATGAATGCCAAAATTATTAAGTGAAATGTTGGTGGGGAACTTAATAAAGGAAGGATTACGTTGACAACTTCTGAACTCACTAATCAAACACATCATTAAAGATGGGACAGTCAGACATGAGGTGCCTCATAATGTCATGTAATGGAAAGTACACACATCGCCTATGAAATCATCTTTCCTAAGAATATTGAACCTGAATCTAATCAACCCTCTATTTCTAACTATAAGGAATAAAGAGAAGCTTTAACACACACACACACACACACACACACACACACACACAATCTAAAAACTGGAACATTTTGAAGAAAAATGGCCCAGTTTCTTCAACCAATCAATAATGTGAAAAGAAAGTGGACAGGAGAGCTTCTTTAGAATAAAAGAGCTGAAGAGATACAACAGTCAAATATACAAGGTAGATCTTTCTTAAACTGTGAGTTGAACAAATCAAATATAAAACTACATCTTTGAGAAAATTAGAAGAAATTCAATGTAACTGAGAATCAGATATAAAACTGTTGCTATTTCTGTTAGGTATGATAATTTTGCTGGCTGTGTTTGGAAAGGTTCTGAGCAGTTAAAAATGCATACGAGTGAAATAAAATGGTGTTCAAATTTTGCCTTGAAATGCCAGAGGGAAGAGTGGGTTAGTTTGATAAAACAGGTTGACAAAATGTTTATAATTGCCAAAATTCTGAAAACAAAACACCAGTAGAAAACTGAGTGACTGAATTACAGTGTTAGAACTGATTGACTATTATTTGTTGAAACTTCATTCTTAGGAGAATCAGTGGCATTGTTGCTTATGTAAAATATTCTTACTCCTGGCAAGCCTCTATGTTGAATGGAGTCAGCAAAACCACCAAATTTAGTTTTGTGGGGGGTTTTCGGGTTTTTTTCAAATCACCAAATTTAAGTTTATGTTTATCTTAGCCTTTATTCTGAAAGACAACATGTCAGTTTCAAAGGATAGTCTGAACTCTGAAACTTGTCTTTATCTAAAAGATGAACAAAGGAAGAATTTCATATATTGAAAACACTATCCTCAAATAAAGTTAAATGATTTGGTAACTCAGGAGAGCATCTCATATAACTACCCACAGATACCTTTGAAAATCCTAAACTACTTTGAGCTGCTGGTTTGGGCTGCTACCAAGCAACTAAGACAGCTTCCTCACCATGCCAAATATTCAGGTTTTTGTCAACAACAGAAAAACTTGAAGCATGAAAGCCACTCTTCCTATTAAGATAAGCTGAAATTACAAAATAAATATTCATAAGATATTTTAAGAACAAAAGAGCTTTTAAAGAATCAAGGACTTATTTATAATGGGACAGAGATAATATATAAAGAATTTCTACAAATCAATAAAAAGAGGAACAGTCCAAAAGAAATATAAGCCAAAGACACAAAAATCAATTGGGTAAAATATAAATGGCCAATAAACATTTCAAAAATAATTTTAAACATTTGAAAATCAACCTCAATAATAATCAAAAATGCAAATTAAGATAAGAAAATACCATTTTTGTCTATCAAATTTGCAAATGTTTTCAATGGTGAACAGTATTTACATTTTTTAAGAAAGCAATAATAAAAGATGGCTCAACACTTCTGAAGGTCAACTTGGCAATATGTATCAATATAACTGTCTTTGAATTAACAATTCTACTTCCTGAAGTTAATCCAAAAGAAATAAGTATGAATATGGACAAAGATTTTGGTAGAAGAAAGTCCATTATGTTGATGGTTATAATGGTAATATCTGAAAAAAAAAACCTAGATATCCAAAAATAAGAATTGGATAAATAAATTATGATACATACATGAAATAGAAAACTATCTTGTCAGGGGCGCCTGGGTGGCTCAGTCAGTTAAGCATCCAGCTTTGGCTTAGGTTATGATCTAATGGTTCATGGGTTCGAGTCCCACGTCAGGCTCTGTGCTGACAGCTAGCTCAGAGCCTGGAGCCTGCTTCAGATTCTGTATTTCCCTCTCTCTCTGGCCCTCCTCTGCTCACGCTGTCTCTCAAAAATAAAAAATAAATTAATTAATTAAAATTAAAAAAAAAGAAAGAAAACTATCTTGTCATTAAACCTACCCAGACAATTATGAAATGAATTCAGGAATCTGTTTATATTATACTACTAAGCACAAAAATCATTATCAAAGTAGTATTACATGTGTATATGTAAATGAAGGAAAAATATCTACCAATAAAATGCACTCAAAAATGGAAACTGATACTCTCTTTGATTGGTGGGATTGAAATTATTTGTATTATCTTCATTTTTATTAGTCAATATTCTCTAAAGTTTTTACAGGGAACATGTAAGGATAAGAGCTGTTTTTTAAGAGTGAAAAGAAAGAACTTTCTAAACACTAACGTCTACAACTCCAGCTGTGCTCAATTGTTCTTTCACTCAATCTGGGTTTATTGTACCCTATCTCCTCACTGAGGGAACATAACAAACACGGAAACCACAGCCCTGCCATTTCTACCTGCTGGCCCCACCAAGAGCCCGAGGGAGGAGACTTACTGGTAGCTGGACACTAAGTGTGGAAAGTCTTTATCACTCAAGTTGCTATACTTAGCATTTCATTTTATCTCACAACTATTCCAGCAGTACCAACACCTCTATCTTTACTCCCTTGCTAAAACTAAAACTCAAGCAACATGGCGCCCCTGTGCCCTTCTCTTCTCTGTCAGTGGTCCCCTATCAGAAATATCCTGCAACCAAAAGACTCATTCATCTAGCCTGACTTCCATTCCAATAAATGCTTAATCTACTGGGTTACAATTTTTCCATAACCTTAGGCTCCTATTTCCAGGACAAATCTATATTACTTCTTAGCTGTATCCATTTGGGCCTCTTAAAAGCATAATGTCTTTTTCTCCCCTTTGGTAAATTTGTTTTAAATATTGGACTCTCATAAACAGTTGTTAAACATAGAAAATAATTCTTTTCTCATTAGAGGTTATCCTATTTCCAAATAAAGACATAATTTTAAACCTCTATCCTTACAATAAAAAAAGTTGCTATTAAGGTCATAAAAATCAGCTAAATTAGACATTGTACAAAGCAGATTAAGGAAGTTTAATCAATGCCTTCTGGGATCTTACAAATTCAGGCAAATCATTCACATTTGTATTGTGTGAGTGTACAACTCATATATTCATTCAATGTTTGTTGAATGGCTACTAATGGCCAGGGACGCACCTGCCATACAAGTCCTTGTGGTACAAAAATGAACCGGCATGAATACAGCCTGAGGAGCTTAGGGATTAGTCAGGGGAATAAACATGTAAGTAAGCAACATAATCCAGTGATTCACAATAGTGGAAATGTGTATCAGGTATCCTGGGCCCCCCATGGGTTCACTTAATATTCACAAAAGGAGATTTTTTTCTTTTTTAATTTTTTAAAATAGTTTATTGTCAAATTGGTTTCCATACAACACCCAGTGCTCTTCCCCACATGTGCCCTCCTCCATCACCACCACCTCTTTTCCCCCTCCCCCTTCCCCTTCAACCCTCAGTTC
>NC_043709.1:22002290-22013824 GCF_006229205.1 Suricata suricatta | reverse complement strand
TATATATATACATATATATATATATATATATATATATATACCACATCTTCTTGATCCACTCATCAGGTAATGGACATTTAGGCTCTTCCCATGTTTTGGCTATTGTTGACATTGCTGCTATGAACATTGGGGTACATGTGTTCCTGTGCATCAGCACTTCTGTATCCCTTGGGTAAATCCCTAGCAGTGCTATTGTTGGGTCATAAGGGAGTTTTATGGATAGATTTTTGAGGAACCTCCACACTGTTTTCCACAGCAGCTGTACCAGTTTACATTGCCACCAACAGTGTAGGAGGGTGCCAGTCTCTCCACACCCTAGCCAGCATCTATGGTCTCTTGATTTGTTCATTTTAGCCACTCTGACTGGTGTGAGGTAGTATCTCAGTGTAGTTTTGTATTTCCCTGATGATGAGTGATGTTGAGCATCGTTTCATGTGCCTGTAGGCCATCTGGATGTCCTCTTTGGAGAAGTGTCTCTTTATGTCTTCTGCCCATTTCTTCACTGGGTTATTTGTTTTTTGGTTGTGGAGTTTGGTGAGTTCCTTGTAGATTTTGGATCCTAGCCCTTTATCTGATATGTCATTTGCAACTATCTGTTCCCATTTTGTCGGTTGCCTATTAGTTTTCTTGATTGTTTCCTTTGCATTGCAGAAGCTTTTTATCTTGATGAGGTCCCAATAGTTCATTTTTGCTTTCATTTCCCTTGCCTTTGGGTAAAAGGAGATTTTTTTCAAATGAGATGTTACTCCAAGTGTTAGGTAATATAAAATAAAATGTTCCCTGAATCTGGAAACAGACTAGGTTAAACAGAGTTAAATATGCTTCTTTACTATATAACTTATGAAAGCTTTAAATATCTAATGTTCATTGTGTATTTCCAAGAATGAATTTCCAATTAAAAGAAACTTTGTATACAGCATATCTTAAACTTATTGACCATAGAACCTTTTCTTCACAGATCATCTTCATCAGGAACTTTAAAGTTTACAAAGGGCTTTCCCATAATATATGGTTTCATGTGTCCAAGACTGTAAGCTTCTTATACGGAGAAACTGGAGACATCTGTGAGATCAGAAATGGGAGTATATCTCATTCATCTTTGTATCTCCAAAGTCCAGTATAGCATTCAACATATAATTAATGGTTGATAAATTAGTGAGTCAGTGCACCCTCAAGATTGAGACACCACAACCTGGGGTTATGGTCTAAAGATGTATTATCCTCATTTTACAGAAAAGAAAATACAACCCAGAGACATTAAGTGACTCAACCAAGATCATAGAGAAAGATAGTGATACAATCAGGATTGGAAGCCTGATCTACTCCCATGTCCAGTGCCCCTTTTCTTGTAATTGTATGACTATACCATTTAGGTTTTCTATATAGTGTTAAATTCAGACATTCTGTTCTACTTTTAAACCAGGTCAGGTAACATCCTGGGTTTTGTTTGGAAAACATCCTCCATAAATGTCTGTAAGACATAAAAAGAATAAACAGGTACATAATAATATGGAAACATAAAACACAGTCACAATATAGTAAAATTCAGATGATATTGGGCATGTATGATTAAATGAGAATGACCTTGAACTACACTTTGGGTACTTTGGGGAAAGAATGCTTATAATAATGGGAAGGACCATTTTCAGTTCATATTCTAGACAGGAATAACCACAGCCTGCAAAGATGCTGGGAGTTCCCTCCCACATAGACAACACCCAGAAAGAGAAGACACCCCCAAGAGTTGGATGTAGGCCCTCAGATATAGCATAGATACAAAGCACTGGCCAGTCATTCCACAGCTAAGAAGGCTGGTGGCATCCCCAAACCACATGTCAGGAAAGCGTATAAACAAAGCCAAGACCAAAATGGAGTAACAAACTCACTGAAGCAAGAAATCTCCTAAGCAGCACAGACTTTGTGGTATAACAGAAGATACTCCCTGGGTCACCTGAGTGGCTCAGTTGGTTAAGTGTCTGACTCTTGACTTTGGCTCAGGTCATGATCTCACAGTTCATGAATTCAAGACCCACCTCAGGCTCTGCACTGACAGTATGGAGCCCACTTGGGATTCACTCTCTCTCTGCCCCTGCCCCACTTATGCTATCTCTCTCGCTCGCTCGCTCTCCCTCTCTCTCTCTCTCTCTCAAAAAAAATTAATAAGCTTTGCAAAATGTTTTAAAAAATAGTAGATACTCCATTTCAAACCAGCACTAGCATCATTGGCTCAGTATCTTCTATTATACCACAAAGTCACCCAGGCACCCCAAGAAATAGTGTGTTAAGGTAAGACAAAGTGTTGTGGCCCAAGAAACCTGTGTTGTGATCCTAGCCTTAGAAAAGACCTACTTTCTTACGGGGTTATTGTAACTGTGCTCTGTTGGGGCCCATCCAGCCAAAAAGCCTGCGGAGGTGATTCCACTGTGACAGCAAAGCCTCCGGGGGGAGCGTATGTAATCGCAAAGTCCCTAGCCTTGTCTAGGAAGGCGCTACCCTGGATAACGGTTGGCCCTCCCCCCATTTGAGGATCAGGACAAAAGAACATAGGTCCTGGGAGACTGGGGTGCAGTGCTGTGTGGCCTATTGGGACCCTGCTTCCCCTACTTGAAAATGTGTGCGCTTGACTGCTTGACCTAAGTGGATCAGAGACTGGGGTTAGTTCTCCTATTATTCATACCTCTTGGTGATTGTGGTTTCAATAATTGGGCAGATTTTCTGATTGAAACTTCCTCCCTAGTTAGAGGCACCTTACTCACAGACTGTTGTTTAAACCTTTAAAGAAAAATAGCCTTGTCATAAGCTTCAGTTAATATTACCCTATATACACAAAATAAGACCCCCGCTGATGTATTTTTAGTGATAAATTATGTTTTTTGATCTTCTGTATTGTACTTCATTCCTGTCTTTAATTTTCTGTTCCGTAAAAACAATGATCTTTTCTAAAACATGTGATTCCTAAGAAGTTACAAACAATGTAATCATTAAAAGAAAGATGTAATCACCTATGGTATATAAGACACCAAGTTTCACAGTAAAGTGTGGTCTCTTCCACCATTCGTGTTGTCTGTGAGTAGGGGGGTGGTGTCGGCAAAATATCTACAAGAAAGAACACAGACAACACACATTAGGCTATGCAGTAGTTCCCCTTACTGAATGTAGGTTAGTCATCCTCAAGTGAGTCCTTTTGTCTTCTTAAAGGGCTCAGTGCAGGGACCTTTCCAGGAATCAATCAATAAATTAAAGCAAGTAGACCCTATCTAAATGGTGTTATCACCCTGAGACCCAGAATGAGTAAAACCATAGAAGTGGCCTCTTCATGGACTGCTGCTTCCACATGGCTGAGTTCTATGTGGATATTCCACATTATAAATAGGTATTGGTCTAAATGACCAAAAGACTTCGATCTGATCTAGGACAGCATAGTCATAAGAATGCAAACAGCCCCTGTCTGCTATTCCTCTCAGTCAAGATCATCTTGCTCTTTGAACACAGTTACAATAACCCCGTAAGAAAGTAGGTCTTTTCTAAGGCTAAGATCACAACACAGGTTTCTTGGGCCACAAGACTTTGTCTTACCTTAACACACTATTTCTTGGGGTGCCTGGGTGACTTTGTGGTATAACAGAAGATACTTTCTGGGTCGCCTGAGTGGCTCAGTTGGTTAAGCGTCTGACTCTTGATTTTAGTTCAGGCCAGGACCTCACAGTTTGTGGGTTCAAGCCCCACCTCAGGCTCTGCACTGACAGCTCAGAGCCTACTTGGGATTCTCTCTTTCCCAATCTCTCTCTCTGGCTATCTCTTTCTCTCCTCATTCTCCCAAATAAATAAACATTTAAGCACCCTATTTCTTTATTTTAGTTAGCTTATCTGAACAGAAATCCATGACAAAATTAAAAAAAAAGAAAAATGAAGGTAATAGTTTGATGAGCATTGCCTTGATCAGTCAGCATCTAATTCCTACTGGGTCTCTTCAATCCAAGCAGTGTATTGACTAATAAACACCCCTCCTGTCACATGCAATGGTTTGTGTGCATCACAGAGTTATTTGCAAGTTAATATATATTAAAATCACATATGCCCACACACATTACTTCTGTGTGTCAGGAGACCTCAAGAGATAACACATCCATCTTCATTTGTGACAGTGTATGCACCCATAGTTCATAAATGGTGATAAATGAATTGTCATACCATCCCAGTGGCATAATACACTTACCCCCTATTCTCACCATATTAATACATGTTCATTTCAGCACCAACCAAAGCTTTAAAATGAGTGATCCAACATCTGCCTCCTATTGGTAACCACACAAGAATGCTAATTTCACCTCCCAGTATAATTTGTTTCATATGTAAATCAACAGCAGAGGAGAGGAACCAAAAGAGTAGTAATAATAATTTCAACTCATTAGTCCTTTCCGAGATGCTGAGACAAATTGAGATGGAACATGCTTACTTGGATTATGTTTCCGTAAATCCAGGAAGTGATCGCCCTCAGCATCTGACCCACCCTAGAACATGGACCAACACAGTGGAGAGGGAGGGTGAAGTAGGGAGAAGAGTTCAGATTGATGAATGTGCCTGTGAACTGTTTCTAAACCAGTCTAATTGATGTGTTTATCACTTTAGCATCTGCCTTGTATTAAGTTATTATTCATTAATAATTGCCATCCTTGCCTTGCTTTATACAACCACCTCTCCAATTTTTCAGAGGCTAATGGCAGTTCGTAATTTAACCCTGCCTGTTGTGTTTTAAAGAACATGCAATACCTTTCAGCTATGTCACAGCCCACAGCACCTGCACTCAGAGGTGGCTGGCATATAGAGACAGAAGCATGGCCACTAAACCTCAAGGCTGGAAGGGAACTTCAAGGTCATGGACTCCATGCCACCCTCTGTCTGCTCTTCCACCTCTCCCTGCCTCCTCTTCCCACCTTCTCAGCCTCCCTCCCTCACTCTTTCCCTCTATGCCTCAAACCTTTTCAGTTTGTTTGGCTAGTAAGATAATATTTAGGACTAAAGAGATAAAACAAATGGCTAAATGAGGGATTGTATTAAGAGTGAATCTTGTTAACTGGTACTCACTAAGAAAGATGACTGCACTAATTAGTTGTTTCCAAATTTTTCTGATCATGCACTCTATGGGTAAAAAAATTTAGGAGTGCCTGGCTGGCCCAGTTGGTAGAACATATGACTCTTGAGCTCGGGGTTGTGAGTTTGAGATCAAGTCGGGTGCAGAGATTCCTTAAAATTAAAATCTTAAAAAAAACAAAAGCACAGACCATATGTATTAATAACTTCTATACATAAAGGATTATTGATACACTGTGTATGTTTAAACTGATACCAAAAGGACATAAAAATAGGAATAGAGGGGTGCCTGGGTGGCTCAGTCGGGTAAGTGTCTGACTTTGGCTCTGGGCATGATCTCCCAGTTCCTGAGTTTGAGCCCCACTTCAGACTCTGTGCTGACAGCTCAGAGCCTGGAGCCTGCTTCAGATTCTCTATCTCCCTCTCTCCCTCCCCTGCTTGGTCCCTTTCTGTCTTTCTGTCTGTCTCTCTCAAAAATAAACATTAAAATTTTTTTAATAGGAATTGATATGCTATTTTTGTTCTTTTCACGTGCACTCAAGTTGAAGATCACAGTCTCAAGTGAACCATTCTCTTTCCTGAACATGTCCCAGATCCTGAATGGTTCACTTTGCTACTGTGAGAGATGCTTTATGAACAGACCCTTGGATGCACTCCTTTCAGTCAGAGTTCTGCAGACATGGCATAGATTTTGTTTAATCCCTTGTTTGCCTGAGGTTTGCATTCCAAAGCAATGTTCTGTTTTTAATAAGTTTTGGAGGAAACTTACTTGGAAGACAGGAGTCAAACCTTCGGACACTATATATGCATTAAAAATGAAAGTTTTCTTATTCACCTCTCTATTTGAGACTAACAGGTGGCCCTGGAACAAGGCCAGAGCCAACTTGAGGCTTCAGTCAAAAGCAAACAAAAAGCAGGTGAAGTTTCTCAAAGGGGTGGTCTCTGGCGCTGCTGTCTGCACAACTCTCAGAGAAAAGAAAATGCTGGAGGAAACACTGAACTGACAAAGTCAGTGATTTATAATCTCTCATTCCCATAAAATGACTCTCGTTATTCTTGGGGGTTTAGACTCTGAAGCGAGCTGTAATGGGCCACTGGGCTAAAAATGAAGTGCAGATTTATTTCTATAATCAACACCAGCCAAACCCTTCCCTGGGAAATAACTAGCTTGGCTTTTAAAGTGCTAGGATACCTTTAGAATGCTTGAGATTTATCTTTGGGATTGAGTGCTTGTGTTGCTCTGGGAAATTCTAACTATGTGAGTTGTAGATGCCCCAATCAGTGTACTGGGGAGTATTGGAAAGACAACAGAAGTGAGCTCTGTTTCCCTTTCACACTTAGTTCCAAGAAAATTCTTGTGTCTAGGAGATGGTGGTAAGTAAACAGCAATTACAAACACATCAAATACTGAACCAAGAGACTCCCTGATGCAGCTGCTATCCAGGAGACCAAATAAGTTCAGCCTCAATGTAAATTTAAATTTTGAAATTGACTTTGACTCATGGTAGCCACAACACTCATGGCTCTTGGCTAGAGGCGGGGTGCTTCCCTTGCTAGTCAGCAAATCGTTGAATCTAGGAAACATTCAGATATAATTATATAGCCACGAATCTCAAGAGTTTAGGTAAAGGATACATACAAAAGAGTAAAACAAATAACTAACTAAATAAAAACCACAGGATTCTTAGCATAATTCTAGCTGCTAGTGTATTATATAACACTGCCCTTAATCTTGCACACAGGTGATCAAGCAGCCACCGCTGTTCTCACTAATGCCTCTTGGCAGATGTCTTAACTCATAACAAATTCATTTATTGCCTACATGCATGCAAATGTCCTTTCCCTGACTTCCTTCTGCTTCATCTTTAATGCATCTCTCCAACTCTTGACTTTGTACAACGCAAAGGGTACTTCAGGCAGTATCTGGAACTGAAAACTATAAATTTCCATTTGTGGTATTATCATTATGTTCAGAGCATAACCCAAGAATTGGAGGATTTTAGAACTGGACAGATTCTGGGGGAACATTTACACACCTCTTTTATGAACAAAAACATTGAAATCCAATGGAAATAAGTGAGTTACCCAAGGTCACCCAAGCAGTCAGGGGCAGTGTTGAGAGTTAAATCCAGTTCTTCTCATTCTGCCATGATGCCTCCTTACAATACTCTAAAGGATTAAAGACCCTGAGGAACGACAGAAGAAGAAAGATACTTCTTTGCTTTGAACGGGCCAGAAGTTGAACAGGTCAGAAGCTATCTGCAATATCTAGAGTTTCAGTCCATGACAAGATAGACTGCCAGTGTTTGCTGGGAAATGGCCTTTCCCTCCCTGACCAATTCATTTTTTTAATGATTTATGATGATTCTCAAACAGAAGGCTTTTCCTGCAAGAGGAATTAATATGCTGAACTTAAAATATTTACACTAATTAAAACAAAGTGGGATTGTTCAGAGATATTAATCAGAGGTCCCAAGGGAATGGGAATATATTGGACAAATAATGGGAAAATCTAATCGAAATATTGAGGAAAGTGCACTTTGTTGCTTATGCAATTGCAAACTGGAGGAAGGATATTCTCCCTTAAATCTAGACTAGGGATCAATGATGACTGACAAATAATAACCATAATATCAAAACCCCTCGCTGGCTCTGAAGGCCCTTGAGAGAAACTCCAAAGTCAGTTATTAATATGGTAGATAAGACTTTTCCCTATTTGATCCTACCTTTCTCATGTCTTCCCACCATTGTTGTCTTCCATCCATCCACATTGGCCTTCTTTCAGTCCCTCAAACCTGCCATGCCTCTAGAACTACTCACTTGCTGTTTCTCCTGCTCAGAACACTTCCTCCCCTAACTATTCCACCTTCCCCTTTCATCTGGATAAACCCTACTCGTCCTTTAGGTCTCAAATAAGTGCTCATGCTCCATGCTCACTGCTTCTACACACTTTGCCCTGTGACTTGGTCATTTCTTTCACTAATAGATAAGAGAATATTTTCCTACTGCTTAAATTGGTATTCAGCCATACGCCTTTCTTTGGCCAATAGATTTAGGCAGAAGTAACATGTGCCGTTCTGCTCATAAGCCTTAAGAGAGCTTGTGTATTTCCACTTGCCTTCATCACTGTTGCCATAACCTGCTGATCCCAGGATGCAGATGAGAGATACATAGAGCAGAGCCACCCAGAGAACCTGCATCAACCAAGCTCAGACCAGATCATCTGTTCCTCAGGTGCCCCTTAGACATGTGAACAAGTCCAGAAAAGACCTGCAGAGCTGCTCAGCCTAGGTCAGCCAACCTAAAGATACCTGAGAAATTACAAATGATCACTGTCCTAAGCCACTGATTTCAGGGGTCATTTGTTATACAGCATAGCCATAGCAGTTATCAAACCTTATTACAATCCTTGGATTAATTTTCCATGTCTTACGGACTGTATATTCCAAGACAATTGAAATTATGCTTATCTTCTTATATTATTTCAAGTTTTAGTACAGTCTATTAGTACACAGTAGATACCAGTTTAACAAATGGTTGTTGAATGAATTCTTTATCACTGCAAAACGTTTTCCACTGCCATTCTTCAGTCTCTCTCTAGCCCTGACAGCAAACTGCCCATCTACACTTTTCAAAGTCCTCCTACAGCAAGTGCAGCATTTTAACCTGACAAACATTCTGCAAAGCAAATTATGCTTATTTGATCACATGCTAGACAGAATGATTGTGAATACAAGGCCCTATTTTGCTCATCTATTATTGTTTATCTCACTGTGGTTTTACAGTCAGTACTAAACAGATGGATGCACACTTATAAATAAAGCACATTCTTACATTTGGCATCTCATACTCTCTTCCTTCAAATCTCTCCAACCTGTATAAATTATATTCAGAGTCAGACTTTGAATACATGAAAACCGTTTAGGAATTAAGATCCTGTTCTTCTGTAAATGGTTATTGGAAGCCTGAATATAGGAGTGAAAACTGCACTTAAATCGTCATCAAAGAGACCATCTCATGCACCTGTTTCCACATGGTGCTTTGGAAAAGAAAGTGATGCAGAGACTTTAACAGTCCTTTGTTAATCCCTTGTGCCTTTATATCACATCCCAACTCTTCACTTGCATTGAAGGTTCATAATTGTAAGAGTTTGGCATTCTCAAGGGCTCAGCTACCAAGAACTAAAAAAAAAAATTGGAGATTTCATTCATTTAGTCCATTTTTTTTACTGTTTCTATTATTGTGGTAACAACACAGATGTACTTAATAACACTTAACTGTATACCCATTTAGCCCATCTTTGCTGCTATGTGATCCCAAAGTTCATAACCTCTATGTCCTTTAAGATAAGAGAAGCTGATTATGTTTGAGAGAAGAGACTACTGGTCTCCACCACTGGAAAGCTGTACTTTCCTCTCACCCATAGCCTCTCCTTCATGGTCTTCCTCCCATTGGAGAGTAGAGGGACAGACAAGTATCCTCTGTGTTTGAACATTCCAACCAACCATGAAACTAAAACCCTCTTGATACAATCACCAGCACCAGATGTGAGATAAAGAGAAAAATCATGAACACATCACTGCATGAGCCAGCTCTCTTATGAAAAGAGCAAGGTATCTTTAGCATTTGTTGAAACATATCTTCAGTTTCTAGAAATTATTGGTGCAATGCCAGGAATCATATCCAAAAGTTTTCCAAAAATACATAATATCTTTTTGGAATATATATGTAAGACTAAAGGGGATAGGGAAACTCCATCTCCTACAGAAATACCCGCCCTTCTAGAACTCTCTGAGCTGGTACTTTTAGTAAACGGTCAATGAGATTACAAAGAAGGTCACTAGGAAACAAACTTTTCAGTGTTTGGTGTGCTCCCAAATCACCTTCAGAGATGGAAGAGTGATTCTGATTCTGTTGTTCTCAGTCTAGCATCTGCATTTTACACAAGTCCCTAGTCCATCAAGTATTGGTGGTCTGTGGACAATGCTTAAGAAATGTCTCCATCCCTTTCTGGGAACCAGAACAGAATCAATGCAAAAGGAATCTTTTCCTTCTCCAGGACCCCATGAATTCTGTGTGGAACCTGGAAATAGTAATGACATCTATGTCAAAGTGTGACTGTGCAGATTAGACTAGATAATGCATGTAAAGACTCAAAAATCTGCCTGGCCTCGCAAAGGTACTTAACAAATGTTAGTTAGCTGTTACTATTATCAGCCTTTTATACATATTGATTCTGGAGGTACAAACAAGCCACCAACATCTTCCAACCCTACATACAAGAAGTTAAAAAAAACAGAAACTCTGATTTAAATTAAGATCTGTTTTTCCATCCGTCATTGGCCTTATGAACTCCTGCATTTTAAATATTCTTTTCAAATACCTCTTCTGAGGGGTTGCCTCCCCTCGCCCAGAGCTAGGCCCTCCCTCCTCTGAGGTTACCGGAGTACTCGCACTTTCCTCCACCACAGGATTTGTTACATGGCACTGGAACACTGTGCTGGCTCATCTCTCTCCCCACTGGATTGTGATTGGCTCCAGAAAAGGGTCCACCATTCCTCTAAATAAATATTTCTGGGTATGAATCTGCAGCTCCCAACTGCTCAGTACAGTTCCTGGAACACCTGGGTGTGCAGTCCCTGTTTGAGGAAAAGTGAAGAAACAGACACAGATCCTTAGACTAGAAATTGTCGATGTGATGATGGGTCTAACATGCCAATGGAAGCAAACAAGTTGAAAAGTCCAAGTAGGGGAACCGAAGTCTCTATTCAGAACTTAAAGAAGAAAAGAGATCCATGTGGGGTTGGGGCATGTAGGTAGTGGAGCATAGTGGGTAAGGGGACAGGTTCTAGAGCCAGACTACCTGAGCTTTGATCCAGGTTGCTGTGTGACTCTGGACAAATTAGTCACAAATGAGCCTCATTTCCTCATTTGTAAAATAGAAATAATAGTAACACTGACACCCTCACAGGATTCATGTAAAGATGAAGCAAATTAAATTGTAATAAAAACTATGTGCCTGCATGAAACGATGCTCAACATCACTCATCATCAGGGAAACACAAATCAAAACCACACTGAGATACCACCTCACACCAGTCAGAGTGGCTAAAATGAACAAATCAAGAGACCATAGATGCTGGCAAGGGTGTGGAGAGATGGACACCCTCCTACACTGTTGGTGGCAATGTAAACTGGTGCAGCCACTCTGGAAAACAGTGTGGAGGTTCCTCAAAAAACTATCCTTAGATCTCCCTTATGACCCAGCAATAACACTGCTGGGATTTACCCAAGGGATACAGAAGTGCTGATGTATAGGAACACATGTACCCCAATGTTCATAGCAGCACTGTCAACAATAGCCAAATCATGGAAAGAGCCTAAATGTCCATCACCTGATGAATGGATCCAGAAGATGTGGTGTATATATATATACAATGGAG
>NC_043709.1:21951675-22002190 GCF_006229205.1 Suricata suricatta | reverse complement strand
ACATGGCAATGAGAAAGAACGAAATCTGGCCATTTGTAGCAAAGTGGATAGACCTCGAGGGTGTCATGCTAAGCAAAATAAGTCAGGCAGAGAAAGACAGATACCATCTGTTTGCACTCATAGGTCTAACAGGAGAACAGGAGAAACCTAATGGAGGACCATAGGAAGGGGAAGAGGGAAAGAGAGTTGGGGAGAGGGAGGGACGCAAAACTTGAGAGACTATTGAATACTGGAAATGAACTGAGGGTTGAAGGGGGAGAGGGGAAAAGAGGTGGTGGTGATGGAGGAGGGCACTTGTGGAGAAGAGCACTGGGTGTTGTGTGGAAACTAATTTCACAATAAACTACTTAAAAAAAAAAAAAAACTATGTGCCTGACACATAAAGTCCAGAAAATTTTAAACTGTTGTGATCATTACTAATGGTCAAAACTCTAGGTTCTGGATCAGACAGAGTTCAAATCCATGTTGTAGGAGCACCTGGCTGGCTCAGTCGGCAGAACATGTGACTTGATCTTGGGGTCATGAGTTTAAAACCTCCATCTGGTGTAGAGATTACATTTAAAAATAATAATAATTAATTAATTAACCCATATTCTAGCAACCACCAGTTGTGTTATCTTGGGCAATTTAGTTAAATTTTATAAACTTCTGCTTTCTCCTCTATAATGTGGCGATAACTCCTGTATCCAGAAAATAATATATTTGAACGTGGCTAGCACCATGATGTCTGGCACTTTTAAGTTCTCCAGAAAGGGTCATTATCATTACGGCAGCAGGTACCGCACAAAGTTCAAACTGGGAAAGGGACAGAAAATGAAATCCAGACGGAACTAGGAGCAGGGTCATGGGGACAGGCCAAAGAAATGGTGTCAACAGTTTACAGAAAGAGGCTTGGCTGCCTTATACCCGGTTTAAAGCATGTGGACAAGGATCTAGGTGACTGCCACATCCCGAAGTGATACAAGACTCGAGGGGCCTGACACCCTCCTCCACACCCCCGGTTGGGCCTCCTTTGCACTCCAGAGCTTACTCTGATTCCTCTACTTCATTCTTAAAGGTATCTATGTGGGTATCAGCACTGCATCTCACCTCCCTTGGCACCCCTACTTCCTGGCATATTTAAGGGACCCAATAATGACTACTGAGTTAGCACTGGAAGCTAAAGAGCACAGAGAGAAGGCTCGTTGCTCTGAAAGAGTCTTGATTCCAACAGATAGGGTCTATAACCCTTGATTCAAATCTTACACTTATACTTGCTTGTACTATTTCTTTTACTATAAAATTTTTGGAATTATCTTGCCCCAGCTACAAAGTAAACCAGCTTAAAGAACACAACCTCAGACTGCATAAAATTTCTGAGGCCCACAAACCTAAGAGAACAGCAAAACTGTCTTCGGTCCCCTTCCCACTCTACCCTCTGCTCCCCCAACAAAAGTTTCTACAAAATCACTGATAGTACATTGAACATTAAAAATGGCTATTTTTTCATATAGTTTTCTAATTCTTTCTCTTACAGAAGAGGGGAAGAAAGCAGTGTTTCCTAACCATATATACATACACCACAAGGAAACTTAGTTCCTCTTAGTGAAGTCAATCTCTGTATTTGCAAAGACTCAATTTGCAGCCTGGGAAAGTGATATTTATTTGAAGGAGCTTATTGCCGAAAGTGAATCATAAATCTGCTGGCTGTTGAGACTTCAAGGCAGAAAGAACAAAGGCAATTATTAGTCTGAATGTTCCACTGACGATATGAAATCTTTGTCTTTCAAAGCATTTGTTTAAGTAAGAAAAAGTTTGCCCAGCCTGGAGAACGTTCTATTGTGGGATATGAAACTTCTGAAGCCTCTAAAGCTTATTTATATATTTGCCAGGCTTCTCTCTGCCAACTTTCTCCTCTCCCAGAGCGTCCGTTAATGCTAAGAAAAGCCTCCAAAAAGCACACATTATAAGCAGAGAAAAATCTTAATGAATGTAATATATTTGGCAAATCTGTTTTATCTACCAAGGAGATTTCCTTCCTCTCTTCATCACACATTTCTTTTCTTTGTTTTTTTTTTAATGTTCTGCTTCTTGATTCATCCTAGGGAGTTTATTCTTCTCTCCTCTCAAAAATAAAAACAAAAATAGAACCCCAGGCAGCCCTTTGACTTTCATTCTCTTCTTGTCATTTTCCATTTCTTCCTACCTATTTAATTATTTTTCCTTTTGGGAAACCAGGGAGAGCAAGTAGAACTTAAGAGCTCTGTGTTCATTTTCCTTCTCTCGCTCAACCAGAGGACAAGTATCCATCGCAAAACCCAGCTCCCAACTATGCGCATGAGGGCAGTGCATATTACTGATGGCCCCCGGCCAATGTGCATGCCAAGCTCGCCTCCCTGCCGCCCAGCATACTCCTTCCCTCAGCTGGTGTCTGCTCAGGAATTGCTAGGCCATCTTAATATAGACCTGAACAGCCCCACGTCAGCTGTCAGCTGTAGAAAGAGAATTTTTCATCATACAAAGCATTTTAAATGCAAAAGATTTAGGAGTTACCTGGACAATTTCCTCCTAATGCCAGTGAGTTATTAAGTGTGACTTCAATGTATTTGCATATCTTCGTACAGAATCTGATTCTATTGAAGCTGCGCTACCTGAAGCACACCGGGGCCCCAAGGTTCTCTCACCTTGGGCGCAGTGTGTGGTTCAGCAGCATCGCCATCGCCCAGGAGTTTTTTAGAAATGTAGTATCTTGGGTCCTATCCCTCAACTTACTGAATCAGTAACTTCACTTTAACAAGATCTCCAGGTGGTTCATGTGCACATCGGGGTTTAAGAAGCTCGGTTAACACCACGTACATACAAGGCCCCTGGGATCTGAGTTGGAGAAGTGATGGGGGCTGCACCTGCTAAGCCTGCTGCTTCAGCTGCACGTTCCCTCTGCCGTTGGTCTGTATCTCTGGGGTGTCACCAGGCCCCCCACCCATTCCCCATCCCTCACTCTCTTCGCCTCTCCATCTGCTGGCTCCACTGGACTGCTGGGGCCTTGGTCTCTGCAACCGCAGGTGACACTGGTGCACGGGCTGGCCATGCTCTTCCCTCCCTGCCGGTCCACCCTGTACCTGTGTGAGTTGTTGTCACGGAGACTGATGACTTGACATTTACAGTTCCTTTCCCAGAGAGGAGCACAGACAATTCATGAAAGCTGCATGTAATCCTCCTCAATCCCCTGCAGAAGGGGAGGGAGAATGTGTTTTAAAATAATCCCATTTGATTCATCCCATCTATATGGTATTCTCTTCCCTTTTGGAGTGAATGGAAAACAAATAACTAAAGATTCACTGAATGTGTGGATGTGTGTGTGTGCGTGTGCATGCCATATTTTTGAATTTAGACAAAGCATCTAGGTTTAAACAACTTCTGAAACAACTTCAGAGTCTTCATAGAATTTTTTCCACGTCTGTGACCATAGGCACTTGTCTGGCCATTCCATGGCCCACACTGTAAACCCTGGCTACGTCCCCGAAGCCGTTAACCCCAAGCACCCATATTCCCATGGGTGCAAGGGTGGGAGACCCTATGTAATGAATGGGTGCCTTGAACTTTGTGCCAGCTTCATACTGAAGATATAGATGCATACCACTCTCCTAGAGCAGAGACCCCCCTCCCACACCAAGGCTGTATAACCACTTCTCCAAACACATACCTGCGCATCTTAATGCCTCTTTTTATCTGCATTTCTCATACTCCCAAGCAGCTTCCAACCCCAGGCCATTAGTCTGGAATCCTGAGTTCTTCCTTTCTTTTCTTTCAGGCAGACCAGAACGTGGCGGGACAGCCACGGGCTGGCGCAGTGAACTTCTCCCAGACGTGAAGGGTTCCGGTCAGTTTGTTGTGGTTTTGTTCTTCTGAATAAGCTCATCTCCTTGACACTCAACACCTGAGCCCAGTGAGGAGCACAGCATCTGGAAGTTTCCAGAGGGATCACATCTCCTGTCCGGTCATTGTTGGGCAGCACGCCACCTCCCTGCAGCCCTTGTGAGAGATGTCAGAGTGTGTGTTGCCTGACGGGTGGCATCAGGCTCAGGGTTTTTAAAATACCTGCAAGACCAAAAAAGAAAGAAATGCATTCTCCTTCTACCTTAAGGGGGGCACAGGCAGTTTCTCATTAGCCCCCTAGGAGTGCCACATAAGAAAGATGGAAACAGGCAACTAAGGAATAGGACTGGACCTCTCACAGGCCCCCATATGAGGTTTGTTAATGAGGCACCTGGCCCTCTGCAGGTCTCTGGGGTAGCCTCTGTAAGGACCCGGCTGCCCTGCCCCGAATGCAGCACTGAGCTGTATAGGACATCTGCAAACTCGAGGAACCCTAGTTTCTCTCAGGAAGCTCCCCCCTATCACCAGATTGAAAGAAGAGCCTCCTCACCCAGCCGCGGAATGAGACATGGCCTCTCAGAAATGAAACATTTTATTGCATTTAGTTTAAATCCAGTTTAAATGCAGCTGAAACAGAGACCACGGGCATGTATTCCCGACGCGGAGGAATGCCGTTGTTTTACCGAGTTCCAACGTCGTCTATGACTTTTCTGTGAGTCTCAGGAGTTTGAAAAAAATGCAATTTGAATATTTTAAGATCCTCAGGAGGATCTGGTTGGTAACAGGGAGTAACTTGCTACCCACAGATTAACTCAAATGGAGAATAAGGTCAGTCTAAATGACCCTCATGCATATTTCTGAAATAGTCCCAAAATGGAATGTCCTCTCACACTGCATTTTCTAACACTGTTCTTTAAAACTACTAGAGAACAAAATCTAAGAACATACACATTTTAGGCCTTAGTCCTAATTCTGCCCATATTTAGCTGCCAGATTGGATGGCATGCAATCTTAGATTAATCACTGCGGTTTCAGTTCTCTGCAATAAATATTTGCTGTCCCTGCTGAGCACCTGGGAGCTCTGTGAAGGATACGGAAGTGTGGAACCCAGTTTCCTACGTGAGGGTGTCCACTATGTAAAGCCAGGCTGGCCTTTCTTACCTAGAAGTCAGCCTCAGCCTGGAACTTATTCAAAGAAATAAAGCCAGGGGCACCTGGCTGGCTCAGTCAGTAGAGTGTGCGAATCTTGATCTCAGGATTGTGAGTTTGAGCCCCATGTTGGGTGTAGAGATTACTTAAAAATAAAATCTTTTTTTTTTTTAATCAAAAGAAATACAGCCAGAAATAACCAAGAAGCAATCTTTATCTTTATTGAAATCTATTAAAATTGTCCAGAGATCCCACTGGTAACACACAGAAAAACTGATTGAAACCAGCTTTTCCTGGCAGTTTTATCTGCAGAAGAATCTTATTTGTGGGTGCATTCATACCCCTTGCACCTGCCTCCAAAGACCCTTTTTCCCCTCTCTAAGCTCCCACATCTCTCAAACTCAACTCCCACAGATTCTTCTCTATCTCCTCTCTGTCTATATCCACTACTTTTCTCTCATCAGGAGTTCTTCAATATTTCCAGTGTAAACCTGGCTGGCTTCTCCCAACTTGTCCAGTCTCCCCATCATCCACAAGCAGTAACTGCTGGCCCAAAAGCCCACCTGGCCAGACACAGTTGTCCTGAAGGAAGCACCACAAGCTGAGAGCAGAAGGGATGCTCTGAGTATTTAAATGATAGTTTCTCCCCATTAGGAGGGAACTATTTAATAAATACTAATGGGACACTTATTTTAGGGGCTGAACCACTGCCCATATGAACTTTATTGATAAAACAGCATGGTCCTTGGCCTCAAGGAGCTTCCTGTCTACAGGGGAAGACAATTCCCAGTAATTAAGTAATTAGTCACGTGAGGAGTCCTGTAGCCACCAGCAGGGTAAGACCCTAATTGCAGATGTCCTGAATGGTGTAAATTAAAGAGACCATGTCCCATTCCATACCCAGTGGTAAGTGCAGAGACCTCTTCAAAATGTCTGCAAAGTCCCCAGGGAGAGGAAAATGGAAGAATGAGATATATTTTTGTGCCTCTGTGGATTTCTCTCCCATTTCCTGCATCTGCTGAATCCCTCTTCTCTGCTCTATGCCTTGAGGTGAGTCTTTTCTCTCTCTGATTCCGCACTTAAGCAACAAGGGAACAACACCTGAGATGTGTAGCAAAACTTCAGCAAAGGTTTTCTAGGTCATCGTCAAAGAACTACATTCCTACATGACACAGCAAATAACTTAAAACTACATACTGGTCATCTCATCCTAAAAGTCCTTTTGGCCACCATGACACAGGGGATTTGTGGCGTGTCTCCCTACTTCAGTTAGCACTTAGACATTGACCGTCTTGCTGTTTCTCATGTGTGTTAGTATGAAATGCATGCACATGAACTTCATACACACACACACACACACACGAATTCTAAATTCCTCTTACTCTATTATGCACAGAAATTCAGTTCTCTTCTCCCTTTAAACCCAGACTCAATTCCAGCCCAACCCTAAATAACCAAAACCTTCAGGTAGTTAGATAAGCAAAAGAACTAGGTATATGTTTAAAAGCAAAAAGAACCACAAATGTATATAGTCATTCCTCTAATAAAATCCACCCTCTTTTATTGAGTAACTCACAAAAAAATTTACACCAACACTGAATGATATAAAAGTTGTTCCTTTCTGTGTAATAAGATTAGACCATATACTAAGACCCACTAGAATATAATCTTCAAAAGAGCAGAAACAATGTCTCTTATTCTCTGCTACACCCAGGACCTACAATTCTATATCAACATGTGTTTTTTAAATAATTTATTAAAATCTCTTTTGATGCTGACATTCTGTGATCCTTTAATATTTGCAGTTCTTCATTTTTATTTTTCATTTCATACTTTGCTCACACATGGAGAAAGAATAGAAAAAATTTTTAGTCCAAAGAGTTAATACACTAAATTTATTTTATTACTGTATCAGGATTAGTTCAGCTATGAGTCACTAAAGAATTAGCTTTTTTTAAAAAAAGGCTTATTAATAATAATAAATGTATTATTCCACCAAATGCAAAGTTTAAAGAGGAGATTGTCCCAGGATTAATCAAGTTAGCTGCTTGGCAGCACTATCAATATTCATGTTCTTTTCATCTTTCTTCTCTGCCATCCTCAGTGAGGTCCTTAAGAACATCTTCTCATAGCTGCAAAATGGCTGCAGCTGCACCAAACATCATATTCACACACAACAAACCCCTTCTCTGGGTTCTTCAAAGATCCCAAAAGCTTCCCAAAAGCCAGTCTGTAGACTTCACCTCACATTTCACTGGCCAAAATCACATTCCTAAGTCAATCAATGGCAAGGAAGATAAATGAACCATATATGCCTAAGACCAATCAGGATTCAGTTCTTGGAGTTGAGACACCAGAGTCCTGGATGATCCCAAAGTTGCTGAAGAGCATGGTCACTTTCTACCTTAACAAAATTGGGGTGGTAGCAAGAATAAAGGAAGGTATGTTACTGGATAGTTGGCCACCAGTACATGCCATAATTGCTATAATAAAAAAGCTGCCTGGAGTGTGGTGAGAATTATTTGGGGAGAGACAAATTCCAAATGAAAACATTGTTTTTCAGATTGCATCACTGATGAACCAAAAATTGTCAATATTGATGCATTAATCTCTTTTTCTACAAACCTTTAATCAGATTTTATGTCCCAAGAAATGGAGAGTGTTAGAGAAAAAACTTAATGTCTCCCTTACTTTCATTATATTGTCCTGTTTTAACTGAAAACGTTCTGAGGGATGTATCCCCATGCCCCATGCCATGGCACTGAAACAAACACAAACCACATGCAATGGATGACACCAAACTCCAAGAAGCTGTTACTTATTTCAAACACTATATAACCCACCCTCTTAGAAATATTATTTTGTGAAGTTTCTCTCCTGGATACCAAAATAGAACACATAAGAGCTGGTCATTAATTCTAGTGACCACAGCAAACAGTGACAGACAGTGAGGCTGTGAGCACAAAGTGTCAGGCCATGGATTGGAGAGGCAGAGAGAAAGACAACATACCCTTCCTTCTCCATCCTCCCCACTATCCTTGGACAGTCAAAGGCACTTCTGGATGCAAGTGACAAAAGTCTGACCTAGATCATCTTAAAAGCAAGATTTTCCCTGATTTTTCAAGACATGCTCTGTGATTCTCCACAGAAAGGAAACTTCTTCCTAATTCAAATGTTTGTATCATCTTCTTTTAAGATTTTTTTTCTGAAAGAGCAAAAAGTTTAAAAGCTTCCTACTTGCCAAATAGCACAGTGTGATAAATATGATAGCACCCAAATTACCATCAGCAGAGTCCCAGTCGCTGGCATCTGCTTGTGGGGTTCCCTTTACAATCAAGCAGGTGCATTGAAAAGGTCTTTGTGGTGCAGAAGGGAACAAAAGTCACCTGTGTTTTTCAGTTTACTCTAATTTGTACACAAGATATAATTTGCTACACCACAGGTCTCTTGCTCAGAGAGATTCAAAACAACAAAAGCAAAAATAATCACTACTATTCTGAGAGTGAGATAAGTGATAAAGAACCTAGCTGTGATCAGCTGGGAATTACAGTAAATCTAAACCATACAAAGGAGCAAAGATTTTTAGTGGAGGAAAATGCCTTAAGGTTTATCGCCTGTAACCCCTCATTTCATAGATAGTGAGGCCAGTGGCCTCGTAGTTAACATGGCCAATTGGATACACAAGTTGATTTTCATTCCCTTTTCATACCCAATTAGACTATTAGTAAAGGAACACAAAAAGTGTAAGCCCACTAGGAAAGGAGAACAGGAGAGGAGATACATTGTACACAAGAAACCACAGTGGGATAGATGAGTGGTGATGACCAGTTTAGCAGACAGAGAAATCTGGAAATTAAGTGCCTCTAGAGGGAAACCAATGGTGAGAAAACCCGCTTGTGCCTCTAAATGCCCAGAAAGGCATGGGAATTGGTGATATCAGTTATCTCTAAAGGGATGAGAATGAAGATCCAGAAAATTGACTGAAAGTCAGGATACAGAGCTGGTGTATTTCCAAGGTCCCCTTCCCAATTCTATTCAGCCAGGAGATTGCTCATTCTCCACTGTGTCAGAATGTGGGGAGGTTTCCACTCGAGAAACACTGAACCATAGGATGTAGCTACATACTAGGGCAGTGGAGGAAGGAGTGAGGCACCACAGGGAATTATACTTGATTAATAACAAGGACAACAATGACAGTAAAAATGGGTAACTTACTGAATACTCATGGTTTCAAATACTTCAGGCACTTTATGTGTATTAATCACTTAACCCTAACAACTATCCCATAAAGCAGATACTGTTAGTGCCCTCATTTTACAAATGAGGAAACAGATAAAAAGTCAAAGTAACAGAGCAGAACTTTATTTCTTTTTTAATTTGTTTATTTTTTAAATTTACATCCAAGTTAGTTAGTATATAGTGCAATAATGACTTCAGGAATAGAATCCAGTGATTCATCCCCTACATATAACACCCAGTGCTCATCCCAACAAGTGTCCTCCTTAATGCCCCTTGCCCAAACTGAGGGGTGGGGACAAGCACCCCTCACTTTGTTCTTTGCATTTAAGAGTATCTTATGTTTTGTCTCCTTCTCTGTTTTTATATTATTTTTGCTTCCCACCCTCATGTTCATCTGTTTTGTATCTTAAATTCCTCATATGAGTGAAGTCATATATCAGTCTTTTTCTAATTTCGCTTAGCATTATACACTCCAGTTCCATCCAGGTTGCTGAAAATGGCAAGATTTCATTCATTTTGATTGTCAAGTAATACTCCAGTGTGTGTGTGTGTGTGTGTGTGTGTGTGTGTGTGTGTGTGTGTGTGTGATGCACACCACATCTTCCTTATCCATTCATCTGTTGATGAGCATTTGGGCTCTTTCCATACTTTGGCTATTGTCGATAACGCTGCTATAAACATTGGGGTGCATGTGCCCCTTCGAATTAGCACACCCCTATTCTTTGGATAAGTACCTGGTAGTGCAATTGCTGGGTTGTAGGGTAGTTCTATTTTTAATTTTTTGAGGAACCTCCATACTGTTTTCCAGAGTGGCTGCACCAGTTTGCATTCCCACCAGCAGTGATAGAGCAGAACTTTAAAACCAGCAAGTCTGACTTTAGCATCTGATTATTAACCACCATAAAAAGGATGATCGTACTCTAGTCAGAAAGACATGCCAGAAAGACATGATTCAGATGTACAGCTCCAGTCAAAAAGTCAAGGGTTCATCATTATAGAAGTTGAAGAGCCACAGAAAAAAGACCTATGAGTCCTGCCTGATCAAAGTGACCAGTCAGCCCAACCCACCAAGGACCCAGACTTATTACTCAACTTTTTAAAACCTTACAATTTAATATGAACAGACAGCCCAGGACACCATATATTTGAGAAAAGTCTGTAATGTGAAAAAAGAGGGATCAAAACAAATTGAGGAGAGGCAGTTCAGAGAAAACAGAAGCAATGTGCAGAAGAAAATTTTTTTAAAAACTAGAATATTCTCAAAAAAATAAGAAAAACAATCACATCCCAGAAACAAATGAATGATGATATTTTTTTAAAGAATTAGAGGTTCCTGGATGACTCAGTTAGTTAAGCATCCAAATCTTGATTTGGGATCATGGTTTGTGGGTTTGAGCCCCACATCAAGCTCCACACTGACAGCATGGAGCCTGTTTGGGATTCTCTCTCTCCTCTTTTTGTCCCCATCCCTCACTTTCTCTCTCAGAATAAAGAAGTAAACCTAAAAATAATAATAATAAAATAAATATACATGTAAACAAGAAAAATCCTTTAATTAAAAAATGACACCAGAAAATTTTAAATTTAAAGAGAAAAATTGGAATCAAAGTTGAAGAAATTAGAAAATAAATACATAGACAAACAGAAGGAAAATAAGATAAGGAATCTGCATAATCTGTCTAGTATTCTAATATTTTATTAGTAAAAGTTCCACAAAGAATCCTCTCCCCAACCACCCCATGCACACAGAGAATAGGGAGGAGAAAATTATCAAAGAAATAATACAAGAAAATATCCCAGAACTGAAAAACTTTTTTGAAAAGGGTCTATTAAGTATTCAGCATAATAAACAATAAGAAATAACTCCAAGGCACATCATTTTAAATTTCAGAATATCAGGGATGAAGAAAAGGTCAAAAGAATCTTCACAGAGCAAAAAAAATAACCATGTATAAAGAATTAAGAATTAGAACATTAGATTTCTCAAGAGGAACTCCAGAAGTTAACAGACTGGAAAAAAATCATCATAATTCATAATTCTGAGGGAAAAGGATTTCCAAACTAGTTTTTGCTATTTTTCCTCTCCTGCTCTGCCCTGCCCAACTCAATCAAACTTGCAACCAGCTTCAAATCTAGAAGAAATTAAGTAAATCTCCAGGAGCACTCGCACTGGCCTGCACTGGACTTGGTGGCTGTGGCAATGCTAGCCAATCCTGGAACCCACCACTGCTGCTGTCACCATTGCAAGGAATCCACTCTGGGGACATCATCTCTTGCAGACTCAGACTATTCCACTTTCACGATAGGTTTCCAAAATCTGATCTTTTGGAGCTAGTGAATTAATTTTTCTACTTTCAATTGCAGCCGTAAGCAAGTACCACAAACATTGTGATTTTTAACAACACAAATTTATTATCTTACAGTTCTGTAGGTCAGAAGTCCAAGTAGATTAGGCTGGTTTCTCAGCTGTGGGTCTCAAAAGGCTGAAGTCAGGGTGTGGGCCAACCCGAACACTTTATCTGGAGACTCTGGAAGAGATCTGCCTCTGGATGCATTCACTTGGTTGGTAGAATTCAGACCCTTGTGGACGTGGGACTGAGGTGCTCATTTCCTTGCAGACTGTCAACCAGAAACCTCTCACAGCCCCTATAGATTTCCCTTTGTTCTGTGCACAAAGCCCCCTTCACCCACCCCAGGGCCAGCAACAGTGTATAGAGACATTCTTGCCCTTCGACTGTCACTGGCTTCCGCTTCTGCTGCTTCTCTTCTACCTCTAGCCAAAGAAAGTTCTCTGCTTTGAAGGGTCCATAGGATTAAATTGAGGCCATCCAGATAATCAAGGATGATCTCCCTACCTTAAGGTATGTAACCTAAACACATCTCCAAAATCCGTTTCACGACATTGCATAATGTGCTCACAGGTTTCATGATTAGGATGTGGACATTCTCAGGGGAAACATTCTGCCTATCACAGTTTCTAAAGAAAATGAACTCGGTTTACTATGGCAATAGATAAATCTATTTGGTCCCTGGCCTCTCACTCACATTGGAATAGGAGTATTTGTACTTTCCCGTGTATATGATAAGACCAACAGTTACTAATACAACAAAATCTGAGTGCCTACTATGTGAAAACACTAGTAAGCCTTGGGAATTCGTGTGATGAAAACAAAGTTCACTCTCAAGATTCTCACGGTCCAGGAAAGGAGACAGAAAAGTAATCATAAAGATAATGTGGAAAATACAGAGCAAGATAAACTAAAGGGTTTTCGAAAGCACAGTTGTGGGGCATCAACCCCAGCTGTGGGATGGGGAAAGGTTTCTTTTTTTTTTTTAATGTTTATTTATTGTTGAGAGAGAGAGAGCAAGCACACGAGTAGGAGAAGGCAGGGAGAGGAGGGGACAGAGGATCCAAAGTGAGCTCTGTGCTGTCAGCATGTAGACCAATGCGGGGCTCAAACTCACAAACTGTGAGATCGTGACCTGAGCCAAAGTCGGACAATTAACCGACTGAGCCACCCCGGCGCCCAGGGGAAGGTTTCTTGAAGGAAGTAACACTGAAGTGAAGTTTCAAAGATAAGCAGGAGTAAGCCAGGAGGGCTATGGGGCCTGGGAAGGTAGAAAGAGGGAAGACGCAGAAAAATAGAAACATTCATATACATACACATGCAAATATTTTTAGAACACAAAATGAACATCTGGAAAGCAAGAATTCTTCTTTTACAAACACTGTAGCCTATTCTGGACAGAGTTCCAGAGAACGGTGTGAATACTAAAGAAAACTCCTATTTAGTTTTCTATTTTTTTTTAATTTTTTATGTTTATTTATTATTGAGACAGAGAGAAACAGAGCATGAATGTGGGAGGGGCAGAGAGAGGGGGAGACACAGAATCTGAAGCAGGCTCCAGGCTGTCAGCACAGAGCCCGACACGGGGCTCAAACCCACAAACCGTGAGATCACGACCTGATCCGAAGTCAGACGCGTAACGACTGAGCCACCCAGGCACCCCACCTCTTTCGTTTCCCTAGAGAAACATGTGCTCTAATAATTTAATAACACATTATACTCATACAGCATCCCAATGCTTTCTGAACGCTTGCATACATGTCACTTTATATTTCATCAACCCTGTGAGGTGAGACAAGCAGATAACGTTATTCCTATTTCATGGACATGAAACATAGAGTCGTGAGGAATTAGGGACTTGATCAGAGGTGACCTGTCTGTCTCCTGACAGGACTACAATCAGAAACCAGACCCTCCAGACCCAGTTAGAAAATCCAGTATTTGTTTTTCACTGCACTGGAGCCACATTCTCCTTGACAAGTTCTGTTCAATTTGTTTAGCTCTTTGCTTCATTTTTTAAGTGCATGTGAGATAATTATGGATTTATGAAATACCTGAAAAAACACCAGTTGATTCTTACTTTTTGCCTTTGAGCTTATCACACAAAAAGGAAGCAGAATTATACCCTTACTTAGACATTATTGCTTTGTTGATTTTTATGTGTCCCCAAAATGAATAATTTTTGTTGTTCTACTACAGTTATTAAAAGAAATAGAAGATCTGATCTGCAGAAACACTGTGACTGTCGCAGGGAAGCATTTCCTAGAGGGCATGCGGGCTATTGATATTCTCTCCTCAAGCCGGAAACTCTCTGGAGATCCATGAGAAACACAAAATCACAATGAAGACTGGAAAACAAACGGATGGAATCAGAGATGGTTGCAGGCACGTAAATAGCTTTTCATGCTATTGCCATTTCAGTTTGGATTCTACTTTAGTTTTGCAAATTGGTGGGGGGGGGGAATCTAGTTTTCTTTCAGTGTGTTTAACTTTTCAGTTAAAGACCAAAGAGTAGGTTTCTATACTCAAAATGGTTCCTTTTGGTTGTTTTATTAAAAATCACAAAGCTCCTTCACCCGCCCCCCCAGAAGGCCATTTGTTATATTGCAATGGTAGGAGGCAAATCAAAAGAGAATGTGTGACTTTCTTTGTACAGAAGTTTTAATATTTTCATAAAGATCCTCTCTTCAGCTCCTCAAGCAGTTGCCTTTCATTTTGTTTTATTGAATTAGGCTGCAAAGCACTCAAGCATGAAGCTCTTTGTCATCTCTAACCAGGCTTCCATTGATTCCACGTAGCCATGCCTCGTCTTGGTATATTAATCTATACATCTATTGCACTGAAAGAGAGAATTCTCTAATTTATTATGTAAAAGGATAAGCCACCTCCACAGCCCATTTGCATGCAGGTATGCTTAAAAGTAGATTTGTTTCTTCAGACTTGGAGCTGGCTTCTTTAGTGGCATTAAACCAAGGGAAAAATGAAATTATATTGTGATTTTTACGGTGGATTATACTACAACCGTGACAAAAGCAGGCCAATATCTCGGCTTTTATTTCTTTAAATATAAGCAAATTTGAATACAAAGAATTCTAGATCAGTATAAGCAAAACTCTGCACATACACTCCCTCAGATATGCAAATCATACTATTAATTCACCACCTGCTTCTCATTTGGGTCGGATTGCCCACAGCCCAAGCAGAGGATTTGCTGGGGTGGAGAAGGGCTTTATGTGAGTGGCCAAAAAAATTCTGTTCTCCCATATATTACTCTTCCAAATGCGACTGAAAGAAATATATAAAATAAGGAATAACATAATCAAGAGTTTCAAAGTCAGAAGACCTTAGCTATTGTTTATAGCACATTGTCAGCTTAAGCTTTCTTCAGTGTTCTTTCATTCCTAGCAACATAATTAATATGTCCTGAAGGCACTCTCCTTGGTTACAGAAAGTTTTGCTTTCTCTTTTACTTTATTCTAACTCAGAGTCATCTTCTCTACTAAGAATAAGTACCTGGTTTGTCCATCCCACAAACATTTATTGAGTGCTACCTCTGTACTAGGCACTGGTCTGTGTGCTGGGGGTATAGCGATCAGCAAGTCAGATGAGACCCCTGCTCTCATGGAAGACGGACAGCAAACAGATGAATACATTAGAAAATTTCAAAGCAGTAAGGGCTCTCAAGAAAATTCAGTACGACAATGTGAAGACCTTAACTGTCTTCATTCTGCCTACCATAGCTTCTAAGGAAACTACCCCCCATTAGATGGGGGTAGTCAGCAAAGACCTGAGCTGAGACCTGAATGACAAGAGTCAATCAAATGCAGCTGGAGATAGAGGACACTAGACAAGGCAACAGCAAAGGCCAAAGGCCTGAGCTAGAAATGAGACCTGAGGCTGGGTCACTCCAGCTAGACAAGAAAGCAATCCAGTAGGCTGCTGTTCAGTAGGGCCCAGAAATACAGAGGTAAAAACTTCCATTTCTATCCTCAAAGAGCTCAGTCTAGTGACAAAGGTAGGCAAAGAATTTGAATATAATTCAATAAGTGCTATGACAGCAGTGTGTACATGGTGTTATGGGAGAGGAAAGGAGAGATCGGGTAGGGTCGTGTAACCAGTCATAAGTTAGGTGCCAGCCAGTGCGGGTTTTCATCCTGGATCAACCATTAATTAGCATGAACCTTGGCAGGTGAAATTTATTCACATATTCATGCACTCAATCAGTCAACAAATGTTGAGTAAGCATAATATTTTAGGACAATGCTTATGTAGGAGATCTACATTAGTTAGGGTCCTTTTGTTTAAGAGGAATAGAAAGTCAACTGAAAAAGCTCACAAGGGCTTAAACAAAAAAGATTTCCTAATTTGTATAACTGAAAAGTCCAGGAGTTTGGCGTAAGTATGGGCTAGTCTAAGTGTTCAAACAATAAATCTCTCTGTTTCTTTCCACTCCTCTCTTCCCCTTTTTCTCTCTCTCCCCAGATACCAACTCTACTTTTGGTATATTGTCTTCAGTCTGTGGAAGGAATTTTCATGTGACATATCCTCCCAACTTCAAATCCAGAATAAAAAAAGTTTCTTCCTCCTCAGCAGTTCCAACAAATGTCTTAAAATTGACAAGATGGGTTTAGTCACACTTTTGTTCCTAGAACAATCACCCTGATCAGGAAACTATTGCTCTGACTGACCACACCTGGGTCATATCCTATGCCACCTAGGAGGTCAAGGATCCAGTAAATCTACGTGAACCAAATGGATGGAGATAGAGGGAGGGATGATTCTCCAGGATACAGATTACGATACCAGGAAACAAGGCAAATGAAAGCTGGGCAGGCAAAACCTACAAATATCTACCATAGGACTCAAGGCTAAAGGGACCTTGTCCCTGGATCAAAGATCTCAGTCATGTGCCAGAAACAAAGTACTGCCCTCAAAATCATAATATAATGTGACACATGCCTTACTAGCTGTCCACATTTAAGCCTCAATGGTGTCTTTAACTCCTGCCGGTGTTGGGTACATGATCTGTCTTTCTTTTGTGTCTTTCTCCCTGCAGGACACATTCCTCAGATTCTTCTCAGCCTGTGCATTGGGATTCTCAATACCTTCCCACCAATACTGCTCCCCTTTCCATATCTTCCCCTCAGTTTTTCTCTAGGTCTTCTTAATCTAACATTGAAAACTATATTGGTTAAAATCAATAATTTTACTTTCTTGAATTTTTCAAAAAGACAATTTTGAATAAAAACCGTGTCATCCTGTCCCATAGCCGAAAACTGAATAATAGATTTTGATTTTCCCCCTTTACCCACAAGCATGTAAAGATAAGGGATCTCTTCCCCCCTCATAGCTAGCTACCATTTCTCAACCAAGACACACAAAACAGTGGGCCTCCAATTATAGATACCCTTGCTTACATTTTGTACATAATTAAAATTTTCCTGCCCTTTGCAATTGTATTCCAACTCTCAGCTTGATTTCTTTAATTGGTCCCATATCTTAAAGGGGTTCAATTCAACATTCGGTATTTGATAGATCCCATGGGTCTTTGGTACTGACAACAATGCTGCCATCTTTATGCCTGGTTTATAGTCAGATACATATGTGTCCCTAATTGCTTTTATTTTTAATGGGAATCTGATAAGGAAAGTTCTCAGATTTTCTAAAACATTCATCATAAAATAACTCCCTGTCCCAGAATTGTACTCAAAACTGTAAGTCATTTTAAGATAGGCTGGCTGAAGTATGAGTTTTGTCCATCCCCATATTTGTTGAATATAAAAATCAATAATGCCACCACTCTGCACATTTATCTAATGTAATAATCAATACTAATACCTTTCCTGATATTTACTTAATATAATAATCAATAGCAATACTGTTTGTTTATTTGATGCTATTGATCAAGGAAGAAGACCAAATCTATGTGTTTTATTCACCCTATGTACATTCGGACTGGGCCATCCATTGCTAATACTCCCTTCTTTTTCCAGTGTCCCACTCTCTAGACATGGGCAGGGAAAGCATTCTTCCTTGTGAAAGGTGATGGTCAGTAAATTATCATTTTTTTGTGAGGCAGCCAGAAATTGAGCCTCACTCCACATTAGTCTAGGTACTGTGAAGGAAACAAAGAAATATCATATAATTTACTCCACATCTATTAGGGTAAATAGTAGCTGCTACAACAGATAAGACCCCAAAGCCAAATGGCTGGGATAACTTGATAAGTTACATGGTAAGTTGGTTGCTTACCATCTAACAGTATAATGTGGTTACTTCTGGTTGGGAAACACTTCCATATAATACTTCAGAGACCTAGGCTTCTTCCATACTACAGATTCATCCTCTCCTAGAATCTCCCAATCCTCTGCATTCAGCTAGCATATGGAGAAAGAGCATTGAAAACCATGTGTAGGATGTTTTAATAAGTCATACTAGGTATAGCATTTGTTCCTTCTGCCTGTATTCCTTTGGATAGAACTCAGTTCACATCTAACTGCAAGGCAAGGCAAGATAAGAATATGATCTAGCTACACGCCCAAGAGGAAAAGAATGGATTTGATCAACAGTGAGCCAGTCTCTGCCACCATCCCATCCTTGTGTTGCTTCTAATTCAAAGAGGAAACAAATGAAGTATTATACACATGGTGAAAAGGGAGAATCATTAGAGACTGGATTAGTCAGTGAAGGTTTTCTAAGGAGACACTTAAAAAATAGATAGAATATGGAGATAAGTAGGCAGAGCCATCCCAAGAAATAAAGCAATACAGCATATGCAAAAGAAGAGGTAGAGAGAAAGGTATGCATTAAGTAGAGGAATATGAGAGGCCCATTCAGACAATTTTGTCAGGAAGGAAAAACCAACATGCCTGGCTAAAGAGACTAGGATAAAACAACCTCAATTAGGACCACGATTCTGCCACCTTGAACACATGTTTGCATTGCATTAGGATTCCTCTGGTCCAGCCAAAGGGCCCAGTGTCCTTTATCACCTTTTTCTAAGTAATCTCTAAATCTCAGCTGACATTTTGAGTTTGAGTGGAAATGTTGACATTACCTAGAGGGTATCCCTCACTAATTTTGAGTTTCTCAAAGAATAAAGAAAAAACAAAGAGCAAATTCTAAGAGACTATGATTAACCTAAGTAATCATCTCACTTGTGAATTAAACTACGTGTTCTTGTAATACTATAAAACTAAGAAGTCACTGAGAATCAGACATTTCAGTAGAGAACACATAGTAGTAGATAGTTAAATATCTTAACCATGGGCATAACATTACAGCAAAATCAAAGTATTTCTACTTTAAAAAGCCTGTAGTTCTCTCTTTATCCATTAAATATCCACAGAATTAGGGGATCTCCACTCTAATCAAATCCTCCCTACAAATTAAGAAGTTTCTAGAGATTAATTCACACATGGCCCCGGTAAAAGTCCTTATGGCTGTGTGTGTTCCTAAACCTTTTCGGGAGTACTTTCTTATTGCCGTGGAAACACATCTCTGCCCCCATCTGCTTTGAGACTTGCTCTAATATCCCAATGTGTTCCAATACTCATCTTATTAAACTGAAAACCACATCTTCAACTCCAACAGGTTTTGTACTTCATGATATAGTACACAAATCAGCACTGTCTTGTCCCCTTGTAGAAATTTTAGGGCAGTGGTTATTTACCTTTAGAAGGCTTTGAATAATTTTAAAACCCCAAAGGAAGCTATCGCTCCTGCCCCCTTCCCAAGAAAAATTCACATAAGCATAGAAGGGATTTCAGTGATATGTGAGAAAGGCATTCATAAGAACCTATAATAATTTAAAATCCCTATTTTCAGCAACAGTTTCCCATAGGAACACCATAGACTCCTACGGGGGAGCACAGCACACTGGTAAAGACTATCTCTTCCTATACCAACTCAAACTTCCCCAACCTACAGATAAGGAAACTAATGCATAGAAACCTTAGGCAACTTGTTATCATCACTCACCTCTGAGAAGTGACAAAGCAGGCCCGGAAGCCAAGCTATCTACCTCCAATGACCTTGCACATACACATAACCACAATGAGACACTGTCTCCATTCCCCATCCCTGTTCTAATAATATATCACTTTATACTCTGGTTTCTCTTCAGATCATATAAATCTTTCGCCTTTTACTAATAATATATCACTTTTATTTAAAAATTTTAAAAAAAGAAAGTTTTATCCATGTTCTTGAGACTAGCCCTTCACAGTATTATGACACATCACTAGAACTCAATCCCCCCCCACTCCATCCCCCCACACACTTTGATCAAATTAGCAATGGAGTTTACTTTCACACAGTCTTAGGAACAATTTCTTACTTTCAAAAACTTAGGCAGATGGGTAACCAAACGCTGTACCTTCCCTCTCCTAAACTCAGGTCAGGCGACTTGGTTTCTTCTAATCCTAACAATTAAACCATCAATAAGAGGTCCCGTATTTCTTTATTTTAATCTTACTCACTTTCAGGCCATCCAGACCAAGTCCTCCTGGACCCACTATTGTTTTACACTCTCCAGACACTGTCACAAGAACAGCAGCATTCTCCTCTTCATTTATTACAGCTCTGGATTCCCTAAGGTTTGTTGTTAGACATACCACTGGTCAGGGAAAGACTATAATCAAAGCTCTTTCAGTTCAAGTTAATAAAAACCTTCTTTAGTTTTTAATTTAAATGTCTTAGTTGTATATGAGGCTAAAAGCTCAGGGTCATATAAAACTAAATGAGGAGACAAATATTTTGATTGATTTGCTTATATTCTGTAATCTTAAGCAAATGAACACCTCACACTTGATTAGGCTAACTGTGTTGTAATTCAAAATAAATATAAACATCATTTAACACTTTTAAAATTTAATCCAGATGCATAGATTTTAAAAGTTATGTTTACTGGGGCACGAAGTTGGCTCAGTCAGCTAAGCATCTGACTCTTGACCTCAGCTCAGGTCTTAATCTCATGGTTGTGAGTTCAAGCCCCACATTGGGCTTGACACTGGGCCTGAAGCCTACTTAACAAGTAATAATAACAAAAATTTTATAAATATATAAAAAGTATGTTTATCAAGAATTCCCTCCCATCACCTCTCCAAAGGCTGATAGGTTTCTTTATTTTATTCCAGACTGCGTATCTAGCTGCAAACACAGGGGAGGCTTAGGATAATTTTCACCTCACCATTATCTCTGGTGGCACTTCTCAATATACCCCCAAATAAACACATATTATAAGTAAAACCACCATTCTTAATATTTAGTACAATGTAAATCAAATTTCCATCAGCTACCCCCAAGCTATTCCAAATAAAGATGCAAATCTAGCAAAAGCATTGTGTTTGCTATGTAAATTGCAAATGCAACTTTAATGTAGTTTCTTTTTTTATCTTTTAAGGCTTATTTATTGTTGAGAGAGAGACAGACAGACAGAGTGTGAGCTGGGGAAGGGCAGATTGAGAGGGAGACACAGAATCCAGAGCAGGCTCCAGGCAGCTCTGAGCTGTCAGTACAGAGTCTGATGCAGAGCACAAACCCACAAATTGAGAGATCATGACCTGAGCTGAAGTCAGACACTTAACTGACTGAGCCACCCAGGCACCCCAATGTAGTTTGATTAACAGGCTCTACCACCTTCCAAATAGAAATTTTATTTTATTTTAATTTTATTTTATTTTATTTATTTTGAGAGAAAGAGCAAGTAGGAGAGGGGAATAAAGAGAAGGAGAGAGAAGTTGTGAGGGGGAGGGGCAGAGAGAGAGACAGAGAGCAAGAATCCCAGGCAGGCTCCCCACTGGCAGCGTTGAGCCTGACACGGGGCTCAAACCCAGGACTGTGAGATCATGACCTGAGCCAAAACCAAGAATCAGATACTTAACTGACTGAGCCACCCAGGTCCTCCCAAGTAGAAATTTTTAAGCTCAAATTGGCACCACTTGTTTTTTTTGATTGCTGACTTCAGCTTCTTTTTTTTTTAAGTTTTTATTAAAATTCCAGTTAGTTGACATATAGTGTTATATTAGTTTCAGGTAGACAATATAGTGATTCAACACTTCCATATAACACTTGGTGTTCATCACAACAAGTGCACTCCTTAATCTCCATCACCTATTTAACCCATCACACCACCCACCTCTATTCTGGTAACCATCAGTTTGTTCTCTATAATTAAGAGTCTGTTTCTTGATTTGTTTCTTTCTCCTCTTTTTCCCCTCTGATCATTTGTTTTGTTTTGAATTCCACATCAAGTGAAGTCCTAGGATATTCATCTTTCTCTGACTTATATTGATTAGCATAATACCCGCTAGCTCCATCCATTCCATTGCAAATGGCAAGATTTCATTCTTTTTATGGCTGAGTAAGAGTCCATTGAATATATATACCACAACTTCTTTATCCATTCATCAGTTGATGGACACTTGTGCTGTTTTCATAATTTGGCTACTGTAGATAAGATAGACATCAGGGTACATGTATCCCTTTGAACTAGTATTTTGGTATCCTTTGGGTAAATACAAAGTATTGTAATTGGTAGTTCTATTTTTAAATTTTTGAGGAATCTCCACACTGTTCTCCAAAGTGGCTGCAGCAGTTTGCATTCCCACCAACAGTACAAGAGGATTCCCCTTTCTCACATCCTCACCAGCCCCTGTTGTTTCTGGGGCACCAAACACAATCTTAATAGCAACTCTATGGGTTAATTCCACATTTTTCTGACCTAAAAGTGCTAGTGTCAGACCTGAATTTAGACATTATATATAAATTTGTAGCCATAAAACACATATAAAGTAGTCCAGAACTACTGAAAAATACAGACCCTTAGTAAAAGCTTGGGTGAAAGTACCCCATAAAAGGTCTCCTCAACTCAAAGTACAAACAAGGCTCCCTTAAAATACATGGAAATCCATTGCCTGAGAAAGAAAGCAAACACAACAAATGGGGAGATCTACAGCTGGCAAGAATTGAGGTAATAGAACAACCTAAAGTGAAATATTTATAATAAGTATGCTAGTGGGGCACTGGAGTGGCTCAATCAGTTGAGAATCTGACTCTTGATTTCAGCTCAGGTCATGACCCCAGGGTTGTGGGATGGAACCTCATGTCAGGTTCGCACTGAGTATGGAATCTGCTTAAGATTCTCTCTCTCTCTCTCTCTCTCTCTCTCTCTGTCTTTCTGCCCCTCTCTCCCCTTGTACTCTTTCTCTCTAAAAATAAAATAAATAAGATAAATAAAATCACAACACTTCTCTATAAAAAAATAAAATAAGTATAGGGAAAGTATTAACAAGACTAAGATGCTATGAACAAAGAACAGGTAGACATAAGAAAGAAAAAATTATTCTAGAAATAAAAACCATAGTCATTGAAATAATCAAATGATACCTTAAACAATAGACTAGTCATAACTGACAAATCAATTAGTGAACTGGAAGGTACAGAAACCAAAGCAATCACTGAGAATATGAAAAAAAAAGTTATCAAATACAAAGAACAAAATAAGAAGCTTTATTTAGTACACATATAATAGGGGTTTCAGGAGAAGGAAAAAGTCAATTATAAAGAAACAATATTCAAATATAATGGGAAAGATGTTTCCATAAATGAATAAAAACATGAGTTATAAGATTTTAAGGGACATAGTGAGTTCTTAGTATGATGCATTTTTAATTATGCATCATAGTAAAACTTCAAAAAATCAGAAATACAGACAAATTTTTAAGCTACTTGGGGAAAATAACTATTTACCTGCAAATCAACAATCAGACTGACAATAGGGTTATCACCAGCAGAAACAGATTCCAGGAAACAAAGGAAAGACATATTCAGTGTTCAGAGTAAAATGATTGTCAACATAGAATTTTCTACCCAATGATGCTAACATAGAAAACAATGAGTAAAATGAAAATGTTTTGAGACATACAAAAAATAAATGATTTTGCTACTCATAGACCCTCCCTCTCTACTAAAAAAGCTAAAAAAAAAAAACTAAACCTGAGAGGTGCCTGGGTAGCTCAGTCAGTTAAGCATCCAACTCCATTTCAGCCCAGATCATGATCTCACGGTTCAAAAGATCAAGCCCCACTTTGGGTTCATGCTGACAGCATGGAGTCAGCTTGAGGTTCTCTCTTTCTCCTGTCTCTCTGCCCCTCCCGCTGTGTGTGCTCATTCTCTTTCTCTCTCTTTCAAAATAAATAAACAAAACTTTATAAGTAAATAAATAATAAACTTGAGCAAAACAGTAAAAGAACAAAAAATGGAGTGGAATGCATGAAACAATGGTGAAAAAAAGAATCCAGTTTTCATTTGCAAATCTAAATAAATACAGACTTTGTCAAATAATAATCATCATAGGGTTGACTAAAAACACAGTAGAGAATAAAATATGAGAACAATAACATTAAAGATAGGGTGGGTTCAAATTAAAATTAAAACATTCTAAGATTTTTGCCTTTTTGTTTTTTAGGATAATGATAGAGGGAAAATAAACCAAATAGCATAAGAGAGAAATGGTTATGCCATAGTTATGTGCGGGTCATATGCAGAGGAAAAGTAGCTAAAAGTTTTCCTAAAGCTTCTGACAATAAGATAATATCCTTCTCATGTGATTCATATAAATTTTTAAAATATTTTTCCTCCCATACAACATATTAGTACTTTTCTATAAACTGAAAGAGAATGGCTTTGACCCACAACTGAAGAAAGAAAATCTGTTTCTTCTTTACCTATTTGTGAGCCAGTTCACCCAGAATTAATTGTACTATTTAGTCTCCAAGATTAATATCTGTTTCTGTTACCCAAACTCTAAAATCCTCCATCAATCCTCCAATAATTCATTGATTTTGCAAATCAAAAATAAAAATATATATTTGCCTTAAGAATTTAAAGTCCTAAATGTCCTAAGAAATAGCATCTCTTATAGTCACCTAAAAATTTTTCTAAAATGCTCTTTTTGTATTTCCGGGAAGGGTAGGGTGAGTCCTTAATTAATTAGTGTAAATTACAGTTTATGAATTAATAATGACCATGATTAGTGCTGCCCTCCCCTGAAGGAATTCACTTAGAAAGTCAATTGCAGATTCTACTCTCACCTGAGGGAAAAAAATGTGTATCTGGTATTCTGGGAATTTATTTCACTAACTAACCACTATTGCCTCAAAGAATCATTTTTAGTCAAACATAAGTTGCTAAAAACAATTTTGCTTTTTTAAATTTGGTTCTTTTGAGAGACTAAATTGCAGCTCACAAAGACAGCTATTAAGGTCTGAATAGAAAATGTTTAGATTAAATATCATACTCACATTCAAGAATTGTTGTAATTGGTCCATTAAACAGCAGCATTGCAGTGAGGTCTGTATTTTTATTTGCTTCATTACTTAAAACTAAATAGCAGTTATTAGCCATATCACAGTGGTTAAAGATTCTGCAGTTTACATTGTTGATGTTGAAATTTAGTTTTGTATCAACTCACTGACAATGTCTTCTATTTGTTTAATATTGATTAAGTGATAGATGATGGTTTAGTCGAATTCTCTGCTCTTCTATCAAGTTTTTTAAAAAAAGAAATTTGGAAAGAATCCATTGAAAAAGATGTCTGTATTAGTCAAAATATAATGGGTTATGAACAATAACAACTCCAAAATCTCAAGAAAAATGACGGTTTCTTTTTCTCTGATGTTATATATTCATTGCTGGTTGGCCGTAGAACTGCCCCCCATGTCAGATTCCCTCTAGAACAGAAAAACCTTTATCTGGGACAGCACAGATCTCCAGAGCAGGGAGAAAATAAAGATATAGCAAACCGAGAGTTGGCTCCACAAGGTTAAGTGCCACACATGACCTCCGCTCTTACTTTATTGGCAGAGCATGTCACATGACCAAGCCAACCTCAACAAGAAAGAAAATGTATAATCTTCCTGGAGGAAGAGATACCACAAAGAAGGGCACCAAAATGTATGGTCCACAAAGAAGGGCACCAAAATGTATGGTATACAGTCATATTATACACCAAAGTGACCATGCTAATATTTTTCATAAAAATGAGGAAAGAATTACTTCAATATACTATTTATTTTCCAGTCATGTCTATTCATTGAAGACAAAAAGTGACTCTCATTCAAGAAAAAAATTCCAGATAACTAAATTTATTGACTTGAGCTACTAGACAGTATGACAAAGAATGAAAAAGTTATTCTTAACTGAAAAACAAATTTGGGTTCAAGATTACAAAAGTTAATTTTTGTATTTTCAACATGGAATGAGAGGAATAAAATGTCCACAGTGACAGAGAACTTTATTTACTTATTTATTTATTTATTTATTTATTTGTTTATTGTAACAGAGAACTTTAAAAGACATTATAATCATTTATGAAAAGAAATTTTCCAGAGAAGTCTCCTAAGAGCATTTCAGCGAAAGAAGCTTATATTTCAATTTCATTTTGCATTAGGCATGGAGAATATGCTTAAGAGGCAGAAGCTAAAAAAAAAGTGAAGTTTAACTAATTTTGACAATTTAACACGGCCAAAATCAATTGCTTCCTCGGGTGCCCTTATGATTTGTACTTCAAAAATCTTGAGAGATTTTAGAGAGCTAAGAGTATTCATTTAAAGTCTTAAAAATGGTTCAGTGTTGTGGACAATATTATTTAAAACCCAAATTGTTGAACAAATTGTCAGTGTTTGAGACTGATTGTTTTTATTTTTATTCGGGGAAGTGAATTTTACCACAGCAGTTTCGTGATATGATTATTAGAGCAAGATCACAAATTAGAAGCTAGATCAAGCCATATCCCTGGTTTGTTCAAATGTCAATAATGCTTTGTCATAATTGTAAATTTGGTGACGACTGAGACCCTGTCGCTTTTATAATTTTATGCCAACCCCAAAATTAAGTACACATGTGCCTAAGAGGGCTTCCTAAGGTTCAGAATATAAGAATATAGAGAAACTTTTAGCAGTATAATCACAATGAAGATCAGAAATTAAAAATAAGTTCAAATGTGTAGCTCACGCTGAAGCCCATTCGTTCAATAAACATTGAATCCTGTTAATGAGCAATTCTGTTCATTCTTGGAAGAGCTTTAACATCAGCTACATTAGCTTTTCCCAGAGTACAACCTGTAAATTGGTAGCTCTCTAGGATTCAGTTGATGGTTATGTGACAGATAGGTTCCCTAATCAAATAAGTTTGGGAAACATGGAGTTAAACGAAATTAAATAGATTTATTTATTGAGAAGTTCTCAAAGCTATGAGAAGACCAATGTGTACCAAGAATCTCCCAAAGAGGACTATAGCACATAGCATTTCCCAAACTTCTTTTCACTGAATACTTTTTTTCTTCAACCAGTGGGACTGGTGTTGTATGGAATACACTTCAAAAAAGTTTTCAGTTAGACTCTTCAAGATGCTTGCCTTAGACTACCTGCACTTATCTGTAAGTATTATCTGCACTTAGAGCTTTAGTCACAATATCTGGTCAAAATTATGAAATTTTGTCCCTTTGGACCAAAAATGACTAATTAATCAGTAATGACCATTATACAGCTGATTCAACCATGACACTGCAGATTTCATCTTCTCATCTTTTTTTGTTTGCTTGTTTTTTGAGAGAGAGAGGGAGAGAGAGAGAGAGAGAGAGAGAGAGTCCTAAGCAAGCTCCATGCCCAGTATGTAGGCAGACACGGAGCTCAACCCAACAACCATGAGATCATGACCTGAGCCAAAATCAAGAGTTGGATGCTTAACTGACTGAGCTACCCAGGCACCCCCTCTCTATCATCTTAAGACCAAATTTAAAGAACTATTTATCAGTGAGACAATTGTTTCACTTTCAGGAATTTATAAACAGGGAAAAGAGAAAAAAACAGATTGGTCAGTAGATGCTTTCATTATCTGTATCATATTTTACATCCTACAGTACAGACCCAGCCAAAGTGGACCCAATTTCAGAATGACAAGAAGCAGTGCTTTTCCCAGAAAACCAATCTGGATGGAATGAGATTGATCACATTTTGTAAGAAGGATTTCCCTTGAAAGTTCAGAGGAATTGAGATGCTGATAGTAAAGAACAGAAGAGCGGAGCACCAGCAGCTCTCCTAACCCACTTGGAGAGAAGGAGCTGATGTCAGCTGACTTATCTTCTTTACCAGTGAAGGGTATGGCATAAAAGACAAAGTGATGACACAATGTCTCTAGTTAATGACATTCTGGAATTATGAAGGGCTCTTGGCCACCAAACCAAAATACCTTCTCAGTGAAGCCTATCCTGACCACACTATTAATACTGCAATCTGTCCACCACCCTGCCTCTGGAATTCTCACTCGCCTTCTCCTACATTTTTCTATAACTCATGTCCCAATCTAACATGTTATGTAATTTGCATATTGTCTGTTTCCCCCACTAATGTAAGCCACACAATGGCTGCATAAATACTTGTCAAACTAATAAAAGTAACTAACAAAAATTTAAAGAAAAATTAATGGTCAGAACTTTGGTCCCAGGAAAGTTTCCCTTATAGGACTTCTAAAGATGACCATCCCAACAGTGTCTCTGCCTACATATTCTCCATGAGGGGAAAAAGAATGGGGAAGACACCTGAGATTCCACCCCCAATCCACCTGCCAATGCTGAGGCCACTGTCTGCTCCTACCTTAATCTTCCTGTTACTCGTTCTTCTTAATCAAAATGATTAGAATGAAGAAAAGGGCAGAAGAAGTCTCTCTTCTGACAGTATTCTTCAATCACCTACAAAGCAGGAGAACATAGTGCAGAAGACTCTTAACTGGACCCCCGACATCTGTACCTCTTTTCAGTCTGTTCTCAACAGCCAGAGTGATCCTTTGAAACATAAGTCAGTCACATCACTTGTTGACACAAATGGCCCCCTACTTCCCTCAAACTAAAATCCAAAATCTTCACAATGATCTGTAAGACTTTACATGATCCAGCCTATCATTCCTTCTCAGACTTCTTTTCTAATTACCATTCGCCCCTCCCCTCACTCTAGTCCAACCTCCTCACTGTTTCTCAAACATGACAATCATGCTCCACCCCAGAGCCTGTGCACCATGAACACTCTCCTCTCAGCAGCTAACCCCATGGCTCACATCAGCACCTCCTTCAAGTTTTTGTTCAAGCGCCACCTTGTCAAGGAAGCCTTCCCTGACTACCATACTGAATACTGAATCTTGTCCCCCACTTGACCCTACTGTGTGCCTGTTCTCTGTTGCCTGCTACGTCACCTTCTTACTTGTCATACATAGCCCACTTACATAATTTACTTGCTTATCATGTTTATTGTTTTAATTCCCCCATGAGTATTTTAAAAAGAGAGAGAGAAAGAACTCTTCAGAATGACAGGCAATTTTTGCAATTTTTCTTCACTTTTTTTGTCCTCAAAGCCTGAAATAACAGTAACACATAGTGAGTGCTCAACAAATTATCTGTTGAATGAATAAAGAGTGGTTAAAATAATGCATTTTGGTTATAAAGACTAGATTTAAATCCTAGCTCTATCATTTATTAGCACCTGTGTAATCTTCAGTAAGTTGCAGTTTTTTGAACCCTAATTCCCTCACCTGTGACATGAGGCTAGCAATGACTAGTTCACAGAGTGTGACGCCTTGTGGATCCAATAAATGAAGGGCATAACAGCGTATTGTGGAGGCTTCTGGGAGCAGAATATGAGAGCAAATGACCAGGGGTACACTTTGAGGAAGGAGGTTGACATTATGCTGGGAGGTAGGAAATGGAAAAACAGTGTATTTAGCTCTCACACATCTCTGAGTAAGTATATGCAAAACCAACATATATTAAGGATTAAAATGGACATAATTTGACCAAAGCAATCTATTATACAGTGGATTTCATGAATAATGCAGATAGCAATAACAAGGGTAGCTGACCAATATGATGGTTTTAAAAATGTGAGGTAGCTGCTCTAAAGATTCCATAAAATATTGTTGGTATGCTCTAGAAAGCATTTTTCTTTTTCATACTTCAGAATCAATACCTCTATAGTATCTGAAGGTTATTGAGGTCATCTCCATTTCAGGCATTCTGGATGTCATTATTGACTTTACACTTGCCATTCTTTCCTCTTTCTGTTAGTTAGACTGGCCTTGGCAACAAGGGAAGACCATATGGTGCCCATCCATATGGATGGGCTGGCTGAGTTTTAGAATCTTATTCCCCATTGATGTTCCTGTTGTGTGAACAGAATAACTTCTATTTAAGAGTAGAAGATGTGGGATTCCAGCCTTGCATATTGTATCAGTTAGAAAATGTTTCCAACTGTGAGTAGCAAAGATCTGAAAAACAAGACTTAAACAAATCAGGTATGGTTTGGTGGCTCCACCACCTCATCACGGACCTTCTCTGTTCTGCCATCGTTGGCCTGAGGCTTCCTTCCTCCAGGCTGTCTCACATTCACATGGTGGCTACTGGAACTTCAGCCAGCATTTTCTCATTCCAGATAGGAAGAAAGAAAAAGACAGGGAACAAAGAGAGGATACCAGATGAGTCTTTGCTCTTTTTTGTTGTTGTTGTTAATGTAACTTTACCAGAAAACCCACCTCATAACCTCTTCTTATATCCACTAGCTAGAATTCAGTCATATATCCCTCCCATGTTCTAGGCAGGCTGGAAAATCTAGCATATTTTAGCTAAGCATGATGCGTCTCTAATAAAATCATAATTCCATTATGTTTATAAAGGAGATGGGGATATTGAGTAGATATCTAGCATTGTCTTGTCTAGTTTATCTAATACTAATATCAGATCCTTGATTTCTACAATAAACAGAGGAACCATCTTTAAAAAGATGTCTGTCATAGCTTGCTAATTACCTTTGCACCCACCTAGAAATTAAAAGCTTTCCCTTAGTTCTCCAAAGAGTGGTTTCTAGAGTCTATCTTCTTGAAAAGGCCACCCTTCAACTGGTATCTACTCCACCCCACCAGGACTTCAACTCGGCTTTTGCAGACCTGGTCTCCATTTAGCCAATGACATAGGTGATTCCAATTATTTCTCGCTGGACTCTGTAGGAGAAAACACTTCTCAAAATTCCATCATTAGGATCACCATTGCTGCTGAATGGCCCCCAGGATCAGAAGGCCCCTTGTGAGACCAAGAAACCTGCCTGCCTATTACCTCTGCATAGTACATACTGCAGAATTGATATTTGGGGAGTCTTTTTTGTTTTTCACTTAGAAAATTTTCTAAGAATCCTTTAAACATTCGTTAGCTCTTTCAGGCCTCCAGGGAGCAATTTTGGTATGTTTCACCCTAGCCAACAGCTTCTGCGGGTATCATTCCAAGGACTAATTTACTAAATGCTCTCTTGGTTCCTGAAAGAGTTACACAGCTTCAGAAAGTGCCTGACTTCCTCCCATGGAGGGGCCCATCCACTGAGAAGATCTGACTGCAGAAGAAAAGTCATAGAATCCCTGTTGTTGCTAATTATCTTCCAATACTACTTGAGGAATTGGTAAGTATGAAAGTCAGCCATTTGTTCTAAAAACCAATTTGTAGCCACCTGGGACAGAGCCACCAAAACAAAGATGCATACACATACTCCACATCTTTTCCTCTCTTCCAAGTTGAATGCTTTCCTTTTGTTTTCTAAATAAAATAGAACTTACATCCACTATGAGAAAGATAAACCTTCAATTTTGGTTTGAATTTTTTTCCTCCTTCATGGAAATGGCTCCATGGAGTTTTCAACTGTCAGATATAATCTGTTTCGGCCACATAGTCTTCAGGGGATGACAGCCACAGAATCTGTGGTGTCAGATGAAAACTATACAGAATGCAAAGGCAAAGGCATCACAGAGGTGATGAACATGAAGTTCTCCCTCCCTGAGAAGGAATGAACAAGACCCTGGACCTGGAAGGAGCCGTTGCAACAAATGACACGGGCCTCTGTGGACAGAGTATAGCCCAGAGCTGAAGCTGGCCATGTGGGCAGTTCCCTAAGGTTGCATGTCCTCACATCTCTCTTGTCACTCCCACTGAGACATTTTGGGAAGAAGACCAAATCTTCCTTCATCAGAGTATGCTGATGCAGACAGACAGCTAAGCTGCGACGGCTTTGGTGAACACACTCCATGGGATGAAATGAGTTCCCCTGTGGTCTGCTGCCCTGTTGCTGTTAAACTGAAACCAGAAAGGCTCAGAGTTGCTAAGAGATTGTCATCTTGCTGGGAGAAGAATTTACAAGATTGGCGCCCTCAGGCAAGTAGTGCTGAATCTGTCAGTATTCAAGATTGTGTAATTTTTTCAACTATTTCTTCATTTTAGCCTATATAGAGTACAGCCTTTCCTTTGCACCTGCAGAGTGGGCATTAACAGCACTGCCAGTTCTGGGGGAGAGCTCAGATTGCTTACCAGAGGCGTGGGTTCAAGGGGTGACCCAGGGGCAAAACTGGGGGAAGAAGGCAAACTGGCAGCTCCAAGAAAGACAGAAAAAGCATCAGAAAGGAGATGAGCTAAGGCAATAGTAGAAATGAGAAATTATCCCTAGAAACTGGGAGTCCTGACAGCGAGGCTCTGAATTTGCAGAGCAGTCCGACAGAGGGTTTTGCACTAGGAATAAAGGGCAGAACCAAGATGTATGTAGCTTGTATATTGCTCAATTTGCCCTTCCTCTTCTCTGTTAATCAGAAAATCAATGTCCACAACTCCATTTGACAGGGCAGGGGCACATGTAGGCCTCACCCACCTTTGCCCATAGCAAAGGATCAAAGGAACATCTGACTCAAACACAGCAAAATCACCAGCAGCCATCTGATTCTCTCTCTCTCTCTCTCTCTCTAGAATTAAAATAAAAGATACTTACTGATTGCAGTTAGTCAAATAGTGTTGGACACTAGATCTCTAAAGTCATAGAGAATCGGGACCAGAGTCAATGCCACAACAACGCAAAGTCATGTGTAAGCCAGAGTTATGGGGGGGACAGAAATAATGAGTCTTTGGAGGAAGTGGGTATGGAAAGACGAACTAAGATATGCAGAGAATAACAAAAGTGAGAGCCCATGTGATCCAGAAAAAAAAAAGGGAAGCGGGGAGAGTAGCTGTCTGACAGTCTTCCAGTTCCCAAGAGGTATGACTCTTATTCCCTCAGTTGAGTTCTCTGAGATCCCCTGCGTCCTTATAATATAACCAAAAACCTCGATCCTGTGTAGCCCCTGACACTCAACATATACCCCATTGTTGTAATGAGACAGTCATCCCAAGCAGACGCTTTGGGTTGCAAAGAACAAAGACTCACTCAGGCATCCCTAAGAGAGAATGAATTATGATAGAGATACCCAGAGAAGCTTCTGAGAACCAAGACAGGTTAGGGACCAGCCTGTCTCTGTCTCTCTGCTTCTTGAAGAGCCTTCACAGTCTGTCTCTGATGGTGTCTCTGTCCCTTGCATGGCCTCGCTCCATCCTCCTGCCTATGCCGACTGGTTTATTCTTTCCCTCCACTCTGCAAAGCTTCCCTCTACCTCAAAATTCTGCATCCTCACAGCTTTTGCTTCTTCACAACCTCAGCCTGTTAGAACCCTTCATGACCCTACCTTACCCATGACTTCTCTTTATAGATTCCTTCTTCTTCAGATCTCCCTGCTAACACTATTTTCTAGTTAAACTTCAAAAGAGGGAATATGATTAGCCATGCTCATCCTTTTGTACCAGGTCATGGGTTGGCCAGACTCTGGTTTGACTATTCTTGGATCAAAGCCCACCCTTTTATCCAACCAACTCCAGCCAGTGTGGCAGAATTCCCACAATACAAAGCCCGGCAGTCTAGGCCTGCCTGTTTAGAAGGGGCTCTGAGCAAGCAGATACTGCAACAGACACTTTTAATATGCCAACCCCTCCTTGTCACAAATATCCTTGAGATGCAGCCCACTTTTTCCCAAGAAATAGTTAATTATGTGATAAAGCCAACTACCTTGTGATATTAATAATCACTATACTAACTATTAGCAATCATGTTATAGTTTTTTTCTTCCATTCTTCAGAAGTTTCCAAAATTTCCAAGTAATATGTCCTACTTTTATAATCAGGAATGTCACATTATGTCTTAAGAAACAGATATAGCATCATTCATACAAAAAGTACGTATTGAGCATCAACCATGTATGAGGCTCTATGCTAAACACTCCAAATACAGCAGTGAATGGGGGTGGGGGGCAGACCTTTCATCGTGAAACATGGATGATCACATAATTTACCAGCAAACCAGGACAATTTTGAGAGTGAAAACATGGACAAACATGAGACTGTGGGGAATAAACTAAGATTTATGGCAAATGTTTCCACTTACGTATGTCAGCTAACAGTTTAACATTCCTGTGTATTTGAAGAGAGGACTACCATATACAAGACCTTAAAATTAATTTCTAAAATCAAGAAATTGAGACAACATGACAGGCAGATACTTGGGGACAGGGAAGACTTTAACCATCCACACCTCAGCATCCTCATCCTACATGTTAGAAAACATCCAGGGGTCCAGCTCAACCAGGAAGAGCGAGGAAAAGAGTGGGTGGAGAAGGGACCTAGCAGTGATTGATCACTTACCCAGTGCCAGCTTCAGGGTTGAATACTTTCCATACGTAATCAAAATTAATCTCCTGACAACTCTGTGATGTGGGTATTATTATACCCATTTTGCTGATGATGAAACAAAGGCTCAGGGAGTTCATCAATTATATGGCCCAAACACATGTCTAGTGTTGGGACTAAAATGTGAACCCAGCCAACTCCACTACCTCTAGCCACCTCTCAGAATTAAATTTGAGGCTTAAAGTACAGCAACATTATAACCTCTCATATCTCCTAAAGTAAATGTGCATAGTGATGAGGCTGTCATAAAAAGTCAAGTTTTCATGGTCATTTCTTCCATATTATCAGTTTCTCAGCTTATACCTAGCAGAAACGTAGAAAATGAGCTTCACTGGATACTGTTTCTTGGAGCATTTCTCATGGTCCTCATGTAGGTGGTATCTGAATTTGCCATGTAATTTGAAAATGAAATTTTTGAAGGCAATTAAAGGGAAACTTCTGAAGAGCGGGGTTAGCCCAGGAAAAACACCCAACATGCTGAAAAGCATTTGGAACTAATTTCCTATCAGTTGAGTCAAAAGAGAATAATTCCATTGATATCAGATTGGTTAATTAGAGAGAGGTGTCAAATTCTGCTTTGACAAATATCGTCACAGCTCAAATTTCTGTTCACCTTAATGGGATTCGACCTGTATCAACTTGCTGCGAACCATGAAAGGGAAAACAAGTAGATTTTGCTAGAAGTGTTTTGCCGTTTGGGCTTTTCCAATTGTTACAGTCTATCCATGTTGCGAAATGAAAGGCACTCTGAATCAAAAAGTCACAGAGGGGGGAGAGATTCTTGAAATAAAATCACCTGTAAGATGTTTTTCACTGCCTCTTGCTAGCAAAAATCACTTACAGACTAACATTAAAAGAATGTCAAAAACATAAAAACAGCATAGAAAATGAAATTGCATCTGTGATTTGTTTCATCTCTGCTTCAGATCACAATCGTACATTTTGGACTAAATGTCTTTGGAGGAGCTGCACTGACGATACCGCAGTTGGAAGACCCCCCTGTGACAGAGAAAGTCTCTTTCTATCCTAACATTTCTCTTTAAACAAAAAGAGCTTCCTATGATATATTTTGAAAATGTTGCAATTAAAGTTCAGGCTTATTTCCTTATTGTACTTGAAATTTGAGAGATGAGGAGATGGAAGAATAGATGTGTGATAAGGAAAGGAACTTTCTGTAAGATTTGAATGTTTAGATTCAGAACAAATAAAATGGGTAATTTCATTTAACGTAAAAGGAAAACAAGATCCTTTTGTCTCCAATAGGTAACTGGTGTATCTATTCCATAATTGCCCTGTTCTTTACCTTTAGATCTCATGGCTGCAATACAAGCCAATGTTTTAAAATGCTTAAGGTCTTTATTCTCATTCAGTTTCTCCCATTAGCTGGAAAATACAATCTTCTTTCATGTTGTGTAGCTGATAACAAGAACTGGCTAGTGCAAGAATGCCCCCACTGAATTCACAGTCGGCTTTGCAGAGCTGAATTGTATAGAAATAAACGAAACTATTTACTGTCTCGCTGAATTATGGATTTTAGAAAACTGTTTAATAATAAGCAAAACACTTAAGACAGCTTCTATTGAATTTTGCATGCACAGGAAACTAACATGAAACAAGAACTGATAACAAATTTTGGTGGGAAAGTAAAATTGTAATTTTATGATCATTTAGAAGCGGGAGAAAGCTTCACAAGGACAAACCCCACAAAGATCTATATGTTAGCAGTCTTGGAAGTGTATAATTATATTTTTAAGTACTCAAATTCTTCTTTACCTGCAACTTTATAACTTTTGATACTTTAGTGTCTTTTATTTAGCTGCTCAATCTACAAAAATAACAATGCTCCAAATGTTTGCCACTTCCTCTCCAACTGCTCAATTGTTCAGGAGACTGGATTATCATCAGAACCACTGATTGTAAATTCCTCAGACATGTTCATCTGAGGATGAACTTGTAAGTGTTCCAGGGCACTTAGCGAAGTTATAGCCACGAAGCAGGCCCTCATAAATGTTTTCTAATTTATATGTGAAGTCATAGTAAACCTAGTAAACCTAGAGATTCACAAGAATTGTTTGTTATTTTTAAATTGTTTATCCTCTTAGATTTGCTGATAGTTCACTAAATGCCACTTTGCGAAGTGATTAAAATAAACCAAGTACAGTCCTCATGCTGGGGCAGCTCCCAGTCCAATGCGAAGGAAACAAATAAGGAAACCAGAAATCATAAGACGGTGTGGTGATACCAAACATGACGGAAGCATGCGAGAGAAGCTCCTATCTTCTTCCAGGGAGGACACAGAGCTTTGATGGAAGTGATGTCTAAGCTGACACTGTGTGCACAAGCAGTGAAAAGAGAGGGAAGGAGTGTCTGGGCAGAGGGAAAAGCATACTGCAAAGGTCAAGACCTAACAGAAAAACCATGACTTGGGGAACTGTAGACAGCTCCGAATGGCTGGAGAATAGAGTGTGCAATGGGTAGGGGCAAAGACTGGGAATGAGCGGGAAACAAGGGAGGAGATTTTGGAAAGTGTTGGGAACCAGGCTAATTCATCCTTTACATCCAACCCAGAATACAAATTTTGGATATTCCTGTCTTCTTTTCCATTGCAATGAGTCTGGACTTAGTAGGAGCCATTACTAGGAGGCATTACTAGGAGCTGTTACTAGGGCCAAGAGAAACAAGAATGTGTTTTATGTTTTAAAACTGAGTAATATAATTCAGAAATTATTCTTTGAGTCCAAATGGTTTCAGCATATGAACACAAACACATTCTATACTTCTTTTCCTCCTTCCATTCTCTCTTCCTTCACCTCTCTTAATCCCCACTAAATTCTGTTCCTAAGTATGTAAAGTCACCGTATGAAAGGGGAAAAGTAAGGCAAATAGGTATAAGAGGGTATTAATTTTGAAAAGGTAATTGTGGGTACACTATACCCAGAAGCCTACCCCATCAGCTCTCAAATTACTTTTTAATAATTAAATCTCTCTGTTCTATATACTGAATCCACATAGAACTTTCAACAAACTTGCCAAATCATAAAACACAAACACTAACAATACTGCTTTTTCATCAAATAGATATATACACAGTAAGTCTTTGCCATAAAACAAATAAAATGATCTAAACTTCCTAGTGAGCAGATATAAAACATACCCAAACCTTTAAATTTTTCCATACTTTTTATCCTAATTTTTACTTCCAGGAAGTTAAGTTTAAGAAATAAATAAGGACGTGCACAAGATATGGCTAAACATCATCACATTTTGATGACAATCAAGATGAGCATTATAATGGCTGAACGTCATCAAAAAATCTCCCCATCATGGCCCATTTCTGGCTACCAACATGAAGTCACTGAACACAGAATTTGGAAGAGATACACAGATTGGCTCCAACAATACCACTGAAAAGAAAACACACGGAGGCCTCACTCCTTATTTTCTGTATAGATGGCACACACACACACACACACACACACACTCATCAGAATTACTCTTGTGGTCTTCCTAACTGCCACGGGATCCAGAAAGAAAACACTGGATATTGGTGAGCACAGGAATGTTCTCCACAAAGCCCAATCCTTGGGTGTTCTCTTTCAAACCTGCCAAATCCAACACAGAATTCTCTTAAGCAAAGGTAATTATCTCCCTAAAAGAAACTCTACCAGCTCTGTTCTCACTTATTCCACATATGACACACAGATATAAAGAAAAATAAAATTATTTCTGAGTCACTGATTTAGGAATTTTTTACTCTTTTGGTTAATTTGTATTTTCTAATTTTTCCATAATAAATACTGATTGCTTTTATAATAATAAAAATTATTTTTATGTTTGTGTGTATGAGTCTTCCTTGAATAATTCTTACAAATTCTTCTTATTTTAACTCTAAGATTAATGGGAGAGGCAGAATACACAATCATTTGGTTACCAGTTTTCTGGTCATTCCCAGCATCTGTAACAATCTTCCTTTATCTTTGGAAATTTCTCTTCTATGTTGTCTTAGAAACCTTGCTTGGCATTGACTGGCCAAGTTCCTTGGAAGTCTACTTGTTCCTATAGGTTTCCCTTTACGCCACCTCACCGCCTCCTCCGAATCACTGTGCCTCAGGCAGATCTGATTAAAGTCCCTCAACTCCTCCCACGGCCACTGGTTAATGTCAAAAAATGGAAATACAGTAATTCTTCAAGGAAAATATTTTTTTCTGATTTCCTCCATTAAGTTGTCTGAAGAAGAAAAATACTTCAATAAAAAAATTGGTAGTCAGTTCTTTGATTTTCATCTTCCATCTCATTTCCATGATCTGAAATTTAATCCTGAGGGCACATAAGAAGGTTTTCTCCATTTATGAAAATGCAGAGGTTGAGAGATCATTCAACTGGAAAAAATACCTTAAGTGAGCAATGTGCATGAGGGTACTTCTAAAATCTAAGGCTGAATAAACATAAGGTATTATGATCACATTGTAGTATATCTAATATTCATTTGTACTTAGTATACATGAGTTTTCTAGGAGGGGTTGTTACTTGTGTACAAACTTCTATTTATTTTAATATCATCCTTCAGCACAATACATTTGTAATTGATTGCCCTTAGTATTAGAATAATAAAGATTTTCATTTACCTCTTTAACTGGAATGAATTAATTGGAATTCTTCCTAATTGTCTGCTTATAACCCAAGTTATTTTTCAAAGTAGGTTCTAAAACAGCAAACACATAAATCCAAATTATTCTACTGAAAGTAAAAATAAAGCATGAGAACAAATTATAAGCATTTTAGAGGACGTTTGATACAATTTTATTAACACTGTGATATTCCCCTCCATATCAGGTAACCGCATCCCAGCTCAAGTGTTTTGTCAGATAATGAAGGAATATTCATCGAACTGAAAAGAAATGGAGTACGACATTAGATTACAACTTTCATATACAGGAGAAGTACATCGAAGCAATGCCTCTTTTTCCTTTTATCTGCTTCCCTTTTCCCTTCAGGCGAAAATATAAATGAAAAATGCTTTCTACCTTCAATCAAATACCAAAGATAAAATGCCAATTGCTTGCTTGACTGCTTACAATGGAGGTGTAACAAATGTTAATCTATTTCTCGCTGGCCAACAGCGAGGGGGAGCTAGGAAGAAGAGAAGATTTGAAGAGCTTTTCCTTGGTGGCATTTCTGAGACTTCAAAATGCTCTTAGAAGCTACTTAACAAGAAAATCAGTTGATCCCATTGTTGTGGCTCAGAATCCTGTTTCAGTATATCAGCTGAGTGAGGAAGCGAAGGTGCAGGAGTGGCATTAATACATTGCCCGTGGATAGTTCCCAAACTTTTAATTACAGCACTTTAAAGAAGCCTTATAAAAATCCTTGAGTCTGCCACAAGCCGGGCCAGCCCCACCACTGTGAATATCAAAGCCCAGATCTTGACCTCAGAGGATCCCACCAAGTTTATTTCTGAAGCTAACTCTGCTCAGCACTGGTTTCAACCCCTCTCTATGGTAGGAATATGTTTAGGAGACTCTCTCCCTTTCATCCCGGGTTCCATACCACAGGGAAGGGGGCTCCCCATTGTGCTGTTATAGTGTCTAGTCTTACTCCTTTGCTGCAGCCACCAGTGCCCAGTCCGGAACACTGACACCCGCCAGGGCAGCTCTGATCCACAGCCATCACCTCCGAGGATTCAAATCCTGCTTGGTTGAAGAGAGAAAGAAAAGCAGGAATGTGACAGCATCCTTCCTCTCTTCCTGTGATGGTTAATTTTATGTGCCAACCTGACTAGGCCATGGTACCCAGGTTTTTGCTCAAATATCAGTCTAGATGTTGCTATGAAGGTATTGTTTAGATTAACATTTAAGTCAGTAGACTTTGAGTAAAGCAGATAGACCTTTATAATGTCAGTGGTCCTTATCCAATCAGGTGAGGGCCCTCAGAGAAAAGATTGAGGTCCCACAAAGAGGAAGGAAGTCTGCCCCACATTACCTTCAGACTCAAACTGCTTCATTGCCCCCTTCCAGAATTTCCAGTCTGCTGGGCTGCCCTACAGTTATTAGACTTTCCTGTTCCCACAACTGCATGATCCAATTACTTCAATTTCTTAATTCTGCTTCTCCTATTGGTTTTGCTTCTTGAAAAATTCTGACTGAAATACTTCCCCAGAAGCTTTCCCCTCTTCATGGGGCTTAAAAATGTGAACCTGTTCAGTTTGGATCCCAATCACCTCAACAAATGGATCATCCAAACCTAAATGGTAGAGCTTGTGAAGCTCAGTCATGTGACTCCACTCAGACCAGCCTCCAGGGCCTTTTACACTGACCCTAAGACTTGAAAGGAAATCAGTAGCAAGTGACTTTGCCATATTGCTCCTTCACACTCAGTGACCAGGGGACTTTGGGTCTTCTCCAAATTCAAGGGAATATTTTCCTTCTCTCTCTCCCCTTGGCCACTGCTCCTGAGGACAAATAGTTCCTCCATTAAGTAAGAACCTATCACCTGACAGACTATGGAACTAGTGAGTAGACCACTTCAGGACACATGTCTGTATCCACCACACACTTCATGTTGATTGATCCTCAATATAAACAATAAGACCAAACTGTTCATGATTTCATTTCTCTGCCTTCCTTGGAATGAACAGGAGTTTGGACAAGAAAACATACCCAGTCTCTACCTTGAGACATTTCATTCTCTCTGGCTCTTTAATCTGAACTCTGGGTTGTCCTCTGCAGACAAAATCAAACTCTGGAATCATCCTTCTAAATTCATTAGTTATTCAGAGACATGACTCTACAAACCAAGGTAAGTCTTCTTGATCTATACCCTTCCCATGCGCCCTTAATGTGTTCATCATTTAAGAGTAAAAACCAGGGGCACCTGGGTGGCTCAATCGGTTAAGCGTCCGACTTTGGCTCAGGTCATGATCTCATGGTCCATGGGTTTGAGTCCCATGTCGGGCTATGTACTGACAGCTAGCTCAGAACCTGGGGCCTGTCTTTGAATTCTGTGTCTCCCTCTCTCTGACCCTCCCCTGCTTACATTGTCTCTCTCTCCCTCAAAAATAAACAAAGCATTAAAAAAAAATTTAAGAGTGAAAACTAGTTTTTCATATGCTTTTTTTAGGGCGATTGGAGAGTTCAAAGTTTTTTAACTGCTTATGTTCAATACAAACCAAAGTGTCTAAATTCACAATGCAACTTTCATTGGTCTTGAGTATTTTTATATTATTTATATGAGCACTATCAGTTTAATAACACCTACTATCTTTAGCATACAGATGCAAATTATTTTCTAGCTATTGCTAATAGTAGGAAAGGTAGGGTATTCTGTAAATGCTAAATTATTGGGGCACATGGGTGGCTTAGTTGGTTAAGCCTCTGACTTCAGCTCAGGTCATGATCTCATCGTTCATGAGTTTAAGCCCCGCACCTGTTTCAAATCTGTGTCTCCCTCTCTCTCAGCCCCTCCCCTACTCGTGCTCTGTCTCTCTCACAAAAATACATAAACATTAATTTTTTTTAATAAATAAATAAAATATATAAATGCTAAATTATCATTCAGTGTGTTATTTGCCACTGTTCCTTTTCTGCTCTTTCTTGTAGGCAGATTGTATCGTGGGCTCTTGCTGCATTTTCTTCAGTTTTTCCAGGGTCAAAATTTTAAAGGTTAAAGTTTGGGTTTACACAGCACTATTCTGGTTAGATCTTCCACAGACATCTTGATTTGGAAGAACTTTCTGGAACACTGACTTCACTTTGCCATATTGAATTGTTGGATACAGCTAAGTTTTTTCCTGAAAGTTCTCCTAATCTTTCCCCCAGGAATGTTAGGCATCCAACCCAGTATTATCAGGATGACTGACAGTTGACTTGATAATCTGTTAATCTCTTTCCAGGCAGCTCCAGTTTTTCACATGCTTTGTTTCCCTATTCTGTCTTTGCCATTTTTCCCTTTCTTTGTTCAGTCTCCCTCCAAAATGGATTTGACCTTAATTATTCCAGTAACTCCATTTTCCTTCTATTTCATGTTTGCTCTATAGACCAAACTTCAATATATTTCTTTTCCATTCATTGTATTCTGGATTTTTTCTCTTATATCATAAATTCATGGACATCCTGGGAAAGCTTGAATTACAAGTAGCCAATTGGTTTATCTACTTCATGTATACTTATTATCTTTATTCACTTAAATAGAGCACCAAAATTCTCTGGGAAATCAGCTCTGAACTCTTCAGGTACAAGAAAGAAATTGTGTAAGATTCCCTGAGAGAGTTAGAGCTATCATAATGGTAACTTAGAAATAACCAACTGCGACTGCTCCATGGAGGTCCAAGACTCAGTTAATTACCACCGCTTAATTAATCCAAGAGATTCTAACTGAATGCCCAACTGAGTTGTAAAAATAATCACTAAATAACCAAAAGGTCTTCCAGAAGCCAAGAGAATATCACTTGGGACTGCGTGTAATAGCAGAGATTGAATTCCTCCTTTCTGATTTCCTTCTGGTTCACTGGAAAGCTGGTTACTTCTAAGGAGAAATGGAAGGAAAGGGATCTCTGACCACAGCATCATCACCCATAAAGGAGGCTCTCCTTACAGAGTGAGCCACACTTCCTGGAGAAAACACAGCAGCCCATGAATCATGAGAAAGAACAAAAAATCTATAGGCTAACTAATGTCTTGGCCTCAGAAAGAAAAGGTATCACAGGTAACCACCATGGCAAAATGTATGAAGATTTCCTAACAAAGCTAAAAGTAGAATTTACTGTCCAGAAAAGCAAGAGTTCTTTAAAATGCAAAATATAGAGGTGACCTGAGTTCAAATTCTGACTTGCCATTTACTAGATGTGTCAACTTGCTGAGCTTATCTAAGCCTCATAGTGCTTATCTGTAAGTGGGAGTAGTCATAGAATTGTAGTAAGGATTAAATAAAATCATTTATTTAAGTACTTAAATAATGCTCTTAAAATGTTATGACTGACTATTTTGTATGAAAGATCCCATTCACAGTGATCCCATGCAAATTACTCCCAACTTCTGCTGAGTAATTTGAAAAACAACTGTATCATCAGGAAAAAAAAAAAAACCTTAGGTTTTAAGATACTTCTCAAGGATTGGTCAAAAAACTGAAAGAATGGAGCAGTAGCATCAGTGTGTTCTTCCCAAGTAATGGTAAGAAATTTGAAAGATGAAAGAGGAATCAAAGTCCAGGATGTGAGTAGCTGGTGTTATTAGACGATGTCAAGAAATATGTTTTGGCTTTTTGAATGATTGTTTAAGATCTCAGAGAAGTGGTGCCTGGGTGGCTCAGTCTGTTAAGCGTCTGACTCTCGATTTCAGCTCAGGTCATAATTATAGTTCATGAGTTCAAGCCCTGTGTAGGGCTCTGTGCTGACAGTGCAGATCTTGCTTGGGATTCTTCCTCTCTGTCTGCCCTTCCATTTGCACTCTCTCTGTCTCTCAAAATAAGTAAGTAAAACTTTAAAAAAAAATATCTCAGAGTCAATGGATACCTGGCCAGACATTGGGCTGGTGTATTGGAAAACACACTGTGCATCAGTAGGAGAATGAAAAACAAATGGTGGTCTATTCATATAATGGAATACTACTCGAAATATTTTTTTAAAAATACTAAACACATAACACACGTATGAATTGCAAAAACATTGTGAATGAAAAAAGGAAGTACAAAAAGTATATGCTGCATGATTCCATTTCTATAAAGCTCTAGAAGAGTTAAAACTAACCTAAAGATAACAGAAAACCAAACTGTAGTTGTTTCTGGAATGGGGCTGGGAGATGGGATTGACAGGAATAGGCAATTTAGGGAGTGAAGAAAATGTCCTGCTGTTTTGATGGTAGTATATCAAAATTCATTGAACTGAGCTATTTGTATTTTACTATGTACTATTATCAATTATCACTCAATTAAAAAAACATAATGAGAGCAAAATAAAGATGTTTCAGATTAGCAAAGACTGAGATTCAAAGAATTTACCATTCACAGACCTTTTTGTAAAAGGTACTAAAGGATGTTCTTCAGAAAGAAGAAAATTAAATGAAGAAATAAAAAAAATGAAAGTAAAGAACCAAAGGAACTAGGGAAGCATCAAGAATGTATAAAATAATGCCAAAAATATTCACTCAGCTTACATGAATATGATTTTTTTATGTTTATATGTTTACTTTGAGAGAGAGAGAGAAAAGGAGGAAAGAGAAGAGAGAGAGAGAAATGAGAAAGAGCATCCCAAGCAGGCTCCACACTGATATATATAAGGGAAAAAATATATATTTGATGAAATATATTTGACTAATTATGACTAAATATACATTTGACTAAAAATATTACTATGTACTGATAAAATTAATAATGTTTTCAGAAAAACAATCATCTTATACCTGTATATACTTAATACAATAGCTTTGAAATATATAAAGAGGAGCACCTGGCTGACTCAGTCAGAAGAGTGTTTGATCTCGGGGTCATGAGTTTGAGCCCCAGGTTGTGTATAGAGAGTACTAGATAGATAGATTGATTGATTGATTGATAAAATATATTTTAAAAACTCACAAGGAAAAATGGACAACTCCATAATTATTAGGGAAAGATTTTAACATTTTACTATAACTGCTATATGAAAAGCAGTAAGAAAATAAGCATAATTAGTACCAGCACAATTAGTAAACTTCACCAAGTAAACTGCAGCTTATATCCTACACCAAAATTTAAAGAATACATTTCATTTTCAAGAACACATTTATAATTTACAAAAAAAAAATTGACTGGCTACTTGCTCACAAAGCAGGATTCAATAAAATCAAAACATTCTGTACCATGGAGATCACATTTTGTGACCAAAGTACTATAATATTAGGAACCAGCAATTTAAAAATAAACCTCAAACCCATGAATGTTAGAAAAATTTTAAATATATTGTACATAATTTATAGGACTATAAGTAAATCATAAAAGACACTATCACTATTCAGAACTGATGACAATACAGATACTACATATCAAAATTGATGTATGCAACTTAACACTCAGTACTAAGAGGTAATTGTTGGGGTGCCTGGGTGGCTCAGTCGGTTAAGCATCCAACTTCAGCTCAGGTCATTATCTCTTACAGTTGGTGGTTTGAGCCCCACATTGGGCTTTGTGCTGACAGCTAGCTCAGAGCCTGAAGCCTGTCTTCAGATTCTGTGTGTGTCTCTCCCTCTCTCTCTGACCATCCCCTTCTCATGCTGTGTCTCTCTCTCTCTCTCTCTCAAAAATAAATAAAAAAACATTTAAAAAAGAGGTAATTGTTGCCGTAAATGCATATATTAGATAAGAAGAGAAAACAAAAGGCTATTGCTTCAGTATCTAATTCAAACAATTAGAAACTGAAAACAGAAGCCCAAGTTAAGGAGTAGAAAAAAAGAAATGAAAACTAACAGAGCAGAAATTCATCACATAGAAACAAAGAACACAATAAAGAGGGTCAACAGGACCAATGCCTGAATTTTTACAAAGATCAAAATGAAGTCAATTCTGTATCAAGACCAAATAAGAAAAAGCACTAAGGTACAAATTGGTCATATTAGACTTTTAAAAAAAGATATAAAATTACAGATACCTTAGAAGTGTAAAGTGTCTTGAGAGGATGCTTGAACAACTTGATGCCAATAAATCTGAAACTTAAAAACAGGCATAAATTTTTCAAAAAATATTTTGAATTATCAAAATCTCTCATAAAAAATATAGAAAACCTAAACAGACTTATGACTACTAAAGACGTTGAATCAATAACTAAAAACCTATGATCTACCCTGCCCCCCAAAAAGGGCCACAATGACTGCACAAGTAGATGCCAAACCTGCAAGGAACAATTATTTCCCAATTTATACAAATATTACCAAACATATAGAAGGAGAAATCCTCAACGTAGAAGCCAATGAAAATGAAAACATGATACCCAAAACTTCTGGGATGCAGCAAAGGTGGTCATAAGAGGGGAGAATATAGCAATCCAGGCCTTTCTAAAGATGGAAGAAAGTCTCAAATACAGAACCTAACATTACACCTAAAAGAGCTGGAAAAGAACCAGCAAATAAAGCTCCAAACCAGCAGAGGAAGGGAAATAATAAAGATTAGAGCAGAAATTAATGATATCAAAATTTAAAAACAACAACAACAACAACAACAGTAGAACAGATCAATGAAATTAGGAGCTGGTTCTTTGAAAAAATTAACAAAATTGATAAAACCCTAGCCAAACTGATCAAAAAAGAAAAAGGAAAGGATCCAAATAAATAAAATCATGATGGAAGGAGGAGAGATCACAACCAACACAGCAGAAATACAAACAACAGCAAGAGAATATTATGACAATTATATGCCAACAAATTGGGCAATCTAGAAGAAATGCACAAATTCCTAAAAACATATAAACCACCAAAACTGAAGCAGGAAGAAATAGAAAATTTGAACAAACCTATACCAGTAAAGAAGTTGAACCAGTAGTCAAAAATCTCTTAACATACAAGAGTCCAGGGCTGGATGGCTTTCCAGGGGAATTCTACCAAACACTGAAAGAAAAGTTAACACCTATTCTCTTGAAGCTGTTCCAAAAAATTGAAATGGAAGAAAAACTTTCAAAATTATTCTATGAGGCCAACATTATCTTGATTACAAAACCAAAGACCCCACTAAAAAGGAAACTACAGACCAATTTCCCTGATGCACATGGATGCAAAAATCCTCAACAAGATACTAGCAAACCAGATCCAACAACACATTAAAAAAATTATTCACCATAGTCAAGTGGGATTCATTCCTGGGCTGCAGGGCTGGTTCAATATCTGCAAATGAGTCAAAGTGACATCACATTAATAAAAGAAAGGATAAGAACCACATGATCCTCTCAATAAGTGCTGAAAAAGTATTTGACAAAATACAGCATCCTTTCTTGGTAAAAACTCTCAAGAAAGTAGGGATGGAAGGATCAAACCTTATCATCATAAAGGCCATATATGAAAGACCCATAGCTAATATCATCCTTAATGGGGAAAAACTGAGCGCTTTCCCCCTAAGGTCAGGAACATGACAAAGATGTCCACTCTCACCACTGTTATTCAACATAGTGTTGGAAGTCCTAGCTTCAGCGAGACAACACAAAGAAATAAAGGCATCCAAATTGGCAAGGAGGAAGTCAAACTTACACTCTTCACAGTGACATAGTACTCTATGTGGGAAACCCAAAAGAATCCACCAAAAAACTGCTAGAACTAATACATAATGAATTCAGCAAAGCTGCAGGATATAAAATCAATGTACATAAATTAGATGCATTTCTATACATCAATAATGAAGCAGCAGAAAGAGAAATCAAGGACTTGATCCCATTTACAATTGTGCCAAAAACCATAAAATACCTAGGATTAAAGTTAACCAAAGAGGTGAAAAATCTATACACTGAAAACTATAGAAACCTCATGAAAGAAATTGAAGACACAAAAAAATGCTCATGCTCATGGACTAGAAGAACAAATATTGTTAAAATGTCAATACTACCCAAAGCAATCTACATATTCAATGGAATCCCTATCAAAATAATATTAGTATTCTTCACAGAACTACAACAAGCAATTCTAAAATTTGTATGGAACCAGAAAAGACCCCAAATAGACAAAGTAATGTCAAATAAGAAAACCAAAGCTGGAGGCATCACAATTCTGGACTTCAAGCTGTATTACAAAGCTGTCATCATCAAGACAGTATGGTACTGGCACAAAAACAGACACATAGATCAATGGAACAGAATAGAGAACCCAGAAAGGGACCCACAAATGTATGGCCAACTAATCTTTGACAAAGCAGGAAAGAATATCCAATGGACAAAAAATAGTCTTCAGCAAATGGTGTTGGGAAAACTGGACAGTGACATGCAGAGAATGAACTTGGACAACTTTCTTACACCGTACACAAAAATAAACTCAAAATGGATGAGAGAGCTAAGCATTAAGACAAGTCAAAATCCTAGAGGAGAAAACAGGCAGCAACCTCTTTGACCTCAGTCACAACAACTTCTTACTTGGCATGTCTCCAGAGGCAAGGGAAACAAAAGCAAAAATTGGCCTATTTTGGATCTCATCAAGATAAAAAGCTTCCTAACAGCAAAGGAAACAATCAACAAAACTAAAAGGCAACTGATGGAATGGGAAAGATACTTGCAAACTACATATCAGTTGAAGGGTTAGTATCCAAAATCTATAGAGAACTTATAAAACTCAAGACCCAAAAACCAAACCAGTGAAGAAATGGGCAAAAGACATGAATAGACACTTCTCCAAAGAAGACATCTAGATGGCTAACAGACATGAAAAAATGCTCAACATCACTCATCATCAGGGAAATACAAATCAAAACCACAATGAGACACCACCTCATACCTGTCAGAAAGGCTAAAGTTAACAAATTAGGCAACAACAGGTGTTGGCAAGAATGCACAGAAAAAGGAAACCTTTTGCACTGCTGGTGGGCATACAAACTGGTGCAGCCACTCTGGAAAACTGCATGGCAGTTCCTTAAAATATTAAAAATACCCTATGACCCAGCAGTTGCACTACTAGGTATCTATCCAAAGGATACAGGAGTGCTGATTCGAAGGGACACATGCACCACAATGTTTACAGAGGTACTATCAACAATAGCCAAAGTAAGAAAAGAGCTCAAATGTCCATAAACTAATGAATGGTTAAAGAAGATGTAGTGTATACATATATATACACAATGGAAAAGGGGCACCTGGGTGGCTCAGCCAGTTAAGCATCTGACTTCAGCTCAGTTCATGATCTCACAGTTCATGGGTTGGAGTCCCATGTCAGGCTCTGTGCTGACAGCACAGAGCCTGGAGCCTGCTTCCCATTCTGTGTCTCCCTCTCCCTGTGTTCCCCCCCACACACACTCTGTCTCTCTCTCAAAAGTAAACATTAAAATTTTTTTAAACAATACAATATGACTCAGTGATCAAAAAGAATGAAATCTTGCCATTTGCAACAACATGGATGGAACTAGAGTGTATTATGCTAAGTGAAATAAGTCAGGGAAAGACAAATATCATATGTTTTCACTCACATGTGAAATTTAAGATACAAAACAGATGAAAATCTGGGAAAAGAAGCAAAAATATATAAAAACAGAGAGGGAAACAAACCATAACAGACTTTTAAATACAGAGAACAAACTGAGAGTTGCTGGTGGGGTTTTGGATGGGGGGAAAGAGCTAAAGGAGTGAGGGGCATTACAGAGGAGCATTGGGTGTTATATGTAAGTGATGAATCCATTCTATTCATGAAATTCTATTCCTGAAATTATCGTTACACTATATGTTAACGAAGTTGGATTTAAATATAAATAAATAAATAAATAAATAAATAAATAAATTTTGAAAAGGAAAAATAAAATAAATCATGACATTAAAAAAAAAAGAAAGAGAACTCCCAACTCATTATATGAGGATAATGTAACCTTAATGCCCAAAGTGGATAACGATAGTGCAAAAAGGGAAAATTACAGGCCAAGCTCACTCATGAACATAAATGTAAAAGTTTTAAAAAATTTATTAGCAACCAAATGCAGAAAAGTATTTAAAAATAAGTATCCCGTGACCTAGTAAGTCTTATTTCTGACAAGGATAATTTAATGTTAGAAAATCAATAAAAGTTATATACAACCCTAACACATAAAAGGAGAAAACCCACAATCTCAAAAGATATAGAATAAGAACACATGAAATTTAACATCTACTCAAGAAAAAATTCTTATCTCCCAGGACTGAAGGGGGACTTTCTTTAGTTAATAAACAGTATCTAACTAAAAACTTCAAAAAATATCATGCTTAATAGTGAAATGTTTAGAGCATTCCATTTTAAAAAATAAGGATACTCAGATGGCCAATAGACACATGAAACGATGCTCAGTGTCACTCATCATCAAGGAAATACAAATCAAAACCACACTGAGATACCGCTTCACACTGGTCAGAGTGGCTAAACTGAACAAATCAAGAGATTTGTACAGCTGCTCTGGAAAACAGTGTGGAGGTTCCTCAAAAAACTATCAGTAGAACTCCCCTATGACCCAGCAATAGCACTGCTAGGGATTTACCCAAGGGATACAGAAGTGCTGATGCATAGGAGCACATGTACCCCAATGTTCATAGCAGCACTGTCAACAATAGCCAAATCATGGAAAGAGCCTAAATGTCCATCATCTAATGAATGGATCAAGAAGATGTGGTATATATACAATGGAATGCTATATG
>NC_043709.1:21947629-21951575 GCF_006229205.1 Suricata suricatta | reverse complement strand
CAATTTTTAAAAAAGGAGCCCAAAGTTAGTTAGTCCCAATGGAGTTAAACATCAGAATGGAGCAGCTGCTACCGCAGCACAGATGACAATTTTGTAGAGGGCTATGGAGGGAGAAGGGGACCTTTCTTTCTAAGTGCAACTACTCATTTAGATTCTTTTCTCTTCAGCAGTTTCTACTCCAGTCAAGAAGCTGCTACTATTTCAATTGTTTAAAACTCCATATTTAACAATTAATTAAATAAATATAAAAAGGAAGTAAATATCCCCCAATGCTAAGATAGATATACCTTTAACAGGTATGATAAATCTTATTCTAAGAAAACTAGGTTTCAAGTTCTGGTTACGGTGTTGACTGACTCAATGGCTTGGGGAGTATTTTAGTTTCTCTTAGCCTCAGTTTCCCAACTATAAAGTGAGACAGGATACAGATGTTACCGAGGGCAGCTGGCTTCTTCCAGGCCAGATGAGGGTCAGAGGAGATAGCCCTTCATCTTTTAAGCCGAGAATCTTTGAAAAGAAAAACAAACCCGTGCAGTACTGTGGCTTAGAAGGCAATTTCTAGAGCCTAATCTCTCCTTGTTAGTTGTGTGACCTTGGGCAAGTTGCATAAACCCTCTATGCTTCAACTTTTGCATCTATTGTGCATGTAACAATACTGCCTGCTTTGTCGTTGTTGTGCAGTGTTTGTAAAGTGGTTGGCCTAAGACTGGTTTATAGTAAATACTCAAGGAATGTTAGTGCACGTCTGGCTGCTTACACTGCCGCCCGTCCCTTTTCTAAAAGCACATTAATTCCGGTTGGGTGTCCGCCCTTCCTTTATGCAACCCATGGAGAGGAGGCTAATTTACCTCAGCTTTAAGGGAGGTCCTGCTTATTTGAACCCAGTAATTCTCAAACTTTTGTGTCATCAGAATGACCTGGAGGGTTTGTTAACACACACACACACACACACACACACACACACACACACACAGATTGCTGGGCCCCACCCTTACGGTTCTGATTCAGTAGGTCTGGGTGGAGCTGAGAACTTTTTATTTCTAACAAGTCCCCAAGTGATGCTGATGTTGCTGGTCCATTCAGCATTTACTGTATGACTGGCAACGTACTAACTTCTTTGTATATATCATATTATTTAAACTTCAGAAGAACCTGGTGAAACAAGTATTTTTCTGTTCATTTTGAAGATGAGGCCAAGAGAGTTTAGCTAACTTGCCCAGTGTCAGACAGCTGTTGGTAGAGCTGGAGCTGAGTTTGGGATTTTCTGGATCCTAATCCGAAGGCCCAGCCATAATTCCTCCATCATACTCTCAATGTCAGGGATTTTCCTTTGGGTGAATGTCATTCAGACTACTCCTAGTAGAGTGTTAGGGTACCTGGGAAGCTGGATTAATACCAGAGGTGGCTAACTAAACATGGAAATGAGAAAAGGGAGGGAAAGACTTTTGATGGAGTATGAACGCTTAAAGATTCCTAAGGCGAGGTCCAATGAACTATTCCTTTTCCGAAAAAAAAAAAAAAGGGAGCTCTCAGCTTGTTTTTCCTGCACAGCAGAACAGAACACTTGCCAAGATCCAGCTCTCTGGTCTCCTCTCTCTAAGCCTCAGTCACATAGTCACCTTCCCATTTTGTCCACCTGAGTTCACCTTCAATTTACCTTAATTGACCTTAGCCCTTCTCAGATTGTCTTAGTTACGTCTTTACGGATGATTCTTTTTAAAAAAATGTGTGTGTGTGTGTGTGTGTGTGTGTGTGTGTGTGTGTGTGTTTTGAGAGCGAGAGAGAGACAGAGACAAAGCAGGGGAGGGGCAGAGGGACGGAGACAGAATCTCAATCAGGCTCCAGGTTCCAGGTTCCGAGCTGTCAGACACAGAGCCTGCCCCAGAGCTTGAACTCACGAGCAGTGAGATAATGACCTGAGCAGAAGTTGGATGCTCAAACAACTGAGCCACGCAGGAGCCCCACGTATGATTCTTTACTTACTTCTTCAGGGGCTTATTCTCACCCATTTCAAGCATACAAATAAGTACAGAAAATCATTTATACAGTACTCATGTACTATCACCCAAATTTATGAATCATAGGTTCACATTTTATATTTTTTACCTCAGAAATAGCAGAAAAAAACCCAAGTCCTGACATGAGTTGGGTATTATTCCCATGCTTCCTTTTTAATTTTTACTAACAGGCAGAATGGTTTTGTGTGTGTTTAAAAATTTATGTAAATATACATATACAAATCTGTATATTCTGTGCAAATAATTTTGCAATTTTCTTTTTTCCATCAGCATTCTATCAAGATTTAGTTTATTGTAATGGCTTGAAGTGTTCCGTTTTATGAATACACCACACATTTTATAGTCCATTCTGATGAACACTTTGTTCTGGTTGTTTCTTTTCACAAACAGTAGATTGGACATTGTGTGCACTCTCCTTGCGTGCATGTGCCAAGGATTCTCCCAGGTAGAGAACTGAGGATGGACCTGCCAAGTCAAAGAGTGAGCATCACTTTAGATTTACTAGGTGCTGTGCCTTCCGGTGAGTGCACCTACGACTTTCCATTTCCCACATACTTGCCGACAGTTTATGGTAATAGACATACTATTTAAAATAATTTTATTTATATTGTGAAAAAAACCAATACTATTTTCCCACTAATTAAAAATTTTTTTTCTTACATTTATTTATTTTTGAAAGACAGAGAGAGAGACAGAGCACTAGTGGGGCAGAGGCAGAGAGAGAGAGAGGGAGACATAGAATCTGAAGCAGGGTCCAGGCTCTGAGCTGCCAGCATAGAGCCTGATGCGAGGCGTTGAATCCATAAACCGGGAGATCATGACCTGAGCCGAAGTTGGACACTTAACCGACTGAGCCACCCAGGCGCTTCTCCCACTGATGTTTAAGGCCTCTTTTGTTACACACTAAGTTCCAATACAGAAAGCCAGGTCTGTTTTTCCAGATTTTCTATCTTGTGGATAATTGTCCACAGTCTCACTGTGCCCAATGAAACAACTTTATAAAAAAAGAATACCTTCTAAGGTGTTTCCTCAAAATTGTCATTGCTATTCTTTGCTCTTGGGTGTTCCATGGGAATGTTAGCATTGGCTTGGTGAGCTCTACGAAAAACCTAGGAAAATTTGACAGGAATGAATTGACTTTATAGATTAATTTGGAGAGAATTGCTATCTTTATAAAATGGAGTCTTTCTTACCCGTGAACGTGCTACATTTTCCTATTTGTTTTCAGGTTTTAAAAATTTACACCCTTCAAAAAATTTTATACTGTTTCCATAATATTAATGAATGTCTTTTGTCAGCTGTGTTCTTATATACATACCTTATATTTTTTCTTGCTACCGTGACTGATAGGATTTTTAAACTATTTTTTAATTGAGTGTTGCTGGTATATTCAGAGATGTTATTGATTTTGGTACATTATTTTGTATCCAGCAAGCTCTTATTGCCTTTAATGGTTTCTTTATATAATCTGATAGATTTTTCTATGCAGACAATCATGTCATCTGTGAATAATGACAATTTTGATTGTTCTTGTCCAATCTTTACATCTTTTTTCTTCTCCTGGTCTTTTTGTTTTAGCCAGGACATTCAGGAAAAGGCTTAATACAATGCTAAAGGGCATCCATATTTTAATTTAATTTAATTTATTTTTTATTTTGTTAAATTTTTTATTATATTAATTTTTTTATAGTTTATTGTCAAATTGGTTTCCATATAACACCCAGTGCTCTTCCCCACAAGTGTCCCCCTCCATGACCACCACCTCCTCCCCCTTCAGCCCTTAGTTTGTTTTCAGTATTCAATAGTCTCTCATGATTTGCCTCCCTCCCTCTCCCTAACTCTTCCCCCCACTTCCTCTTCCCATGGTCCTCTGTTAGGTTTCTCCTGTTAGACCTATGAGTGCAAACATATGGTATCTGTCCTTCTCC